>NC_088788.1:16145217-16481521 GCF_949628265.1 Cloeon dipterum | reverse complement strand
CGCAAAGCACACACACAATTGCTCTGTTTACTTTATGCTGATGTATTTTTATGACCGCCTTCACCGTGTTGATCGAAATTGCAAACCAGGTCGCGTCCAATGCAAGCACGCAATCTTAGGATGAATTTGCTATTTCGGACGCTGGCCGAGTTGTGTAACGCCGCGCGGCAAGGATGCAAAATTAGGCTGTTTTTATTGCAGAAGAGTACACGTTAATGTTCGTTCCAACATACAAACTACATGATTTGGTTCAAAAACATCTGCACTGTTTGAAAACTTTTTGCATGAAAAATTCTCTGAAAGTTTGGAAAAAAGCTTAAATTTTCCCAGGTTACCGTTTAAATTTTTGAGAAAACATGCTCCTAAGCTAATCAAGCGGCAAGCACGGTCTTCTCTATATCATGATTTATATCGTTAGGAAGTAAATTTAGCGCGTATAATTCACACATCGTTGGACATATATATAAATGAATCGAAATCCAGCAAAAATATCATCGAAAAATAACCGTTTATTTTATTTTTCGATAAATTTGGCAAAATCTGAAATTTTTGGCCTTAATTTGATTATTGCACACTGTTGAGATTATTATTTAAACTAACAATTCGATTAACAGTTAAAAATATTGTAAAAATTCGTCATTGCTTAAAAAATGCGAATTTCCTTCTTATACAAGAAAATGGCAACAATCAGTTTAACTGTAGGGGCACCGTGATTGGCTCGGCGCTCAACATTAATTTTCAACAATCAACACATTGTTAGATTTTAAATAAAAGGCGAGAGAAGATTCGGCGACAATTATTCACCAACCAGAGGCTGACAAGATCTGAAGAAGACGAACCAGAAGACGAGCCAGGGCCGAGTCAGCGACACGCAGCCATCCTACTCCGCCAATAAACTCCCTTTTTATATGGAAGGTCATACTCTCATTTAGACCCCCATATAATTCTGGTGACCCCCGACGATAGACGCTGGATGAAGACAGCCAATTCTCAAGAATTTTTCAAACTGGAAGAGGCCGCTCAACAATTAACAAGAATCAACAATTAATTCAAAATGCATCACGGCCCTCAACAATCAGGTTATTCAAATTCATCCAGATAAGAACACGCAGAATTCTTCGATCAAGACCTGGCAAGTGAGATTCAAAATTTTCCACCTGCATATGACTTCCAGTCTCAGTAAGGGGCGTATGTAGGGTACCTACATTCCGTCAAACAATGACCATTCTGCAACACACAAATTCACACAACAGACTAATCACATTGTTTGACGAGCATATATAAACCGACGCGACGCAATTCAAAGATAGAGAATTCCTGCAGCAGCCTAGACGACCGGACCAACCCTGAGGACAAACTGGACGAGGGCCCTGTAAGACGTAAAGATCGCCATCGCAGCAGGACGATGTAGCTTCCGTCCCCGATGTTGTCGATCGCACGCCTGGGCTTAAGCGGTACCACACTTCGGATGTTGCGCCACGCTTCACCGAAGTCCCTGATGAACCCACTCGGACGCGTCCCAAGTCTTTATTCCGTCCCATTCTCCGAGCCTCACCACTACACATATTCAGCCACACAGCCAAGTCTATTCATTTCCGATGTCGTCCCATCTACCACAAGTCGCAGTCCACACACTCAGCCAACAGCAACAACTTTAATAAAATTCATAATATAGGAAACCACTGCGCATCGTAATTCCTTCCTATATAACAATTAAAACTTGTGTGCTTGTTAAGCGATGTTTTATTGGAAAATTTTGACTAATTTTAGAGCAAATTATTTGATAGTTAGGAGATTAAGATGAATATTTCGCCAAAAAGTATTTTTTTACTCCTTTTTTTATAAAATATTTCTCGAAAACGATAGAATGATTTTTTCAGAATTTCACAGTAGCCAGTTTAAAAAAATGTAGGAATAAATTATCCCAATTAGATTTCACAATGAAGTGAATCGAGCATTAATTGCTAAAACAAACAATGCACATTGTATTCGCTCTAAAAACACAAGTTGTTAACATTGAGGGAAAATAAATGAGGCTCACAAGCTCACAACTCGCCAGGAAACCAAATATTCTCATTCATGAGCCATTTTAAAATTTTAACTGCTATTTAATTGGCAAATTCAGTGCACTTTCAACACTCAGCACCGGCCTTGCTTTCAACGTCGTTTGTGTGCATTGTGCGAGTGCCAATTTTACTTGTTAGAAGTGCTGCAGGTTTAGAAAAGCAAACATCGCGCGCATGAGGTTCTTTTCAATGTGTCCGTCCGACTTGTGCTACTTCATATTTCAAATGCACGTATTCCGAGAAAGCCAGCCAGCCGTCCAAGCCAGCCGGCCAGACTATTAGAGCAGCGAGCCAAAGTGCAGCCAAACGAAATAACGCATTTGATTTATCTTGCCGGCAACTCGTTCTGCGAGATGTACTTTTAAACGCTGTCTCTTAAGCGTTATTTAGATTCCGCACCCGTTTAGCCCTGTGTTTTTCCCGTCATTTTCTCTGCGCTAATAATAAATACCGTACATGCAATGCCGAAACGCGTAAATCTTTGGCTATTTTTGCGGCTGAAGTAATAATCATTTTTGGCACCCGTGTTACAGCTCTGAGGAACCAAATGGAGCGAAAAGCACGGCTCGAGGCCGAATTGCAGAGTGAAAAGAAGAAGTTGGAGCAACTCAAACGAGATGTCCAGGCCATGGAGAGAGACTTGGAGCTGAGGAGGTCCTCGCGACAAACCATACTGCATTCCTCGGCGACTGCTACGGTATTTTTTTTACTTCAATACAATTTGATCATTTAGATCCCCCTTATTTGGTGTCATTTTGAAATTATTTTACCTAGGAATATGGAAAAAAAATTAGGTTATTTTCAAGATTCGAAACCCGAATCAAAACATTTCTAAGTAATATTACGCGATACTAAAAATATTGTAAATATTATGACAAAGTATAGGGTTGTGCATTTCAGAATGATTTTTTAAATAAAAAATTGTCAACTTGGGTCAACTCTTTTTAGATGGTTTATGGAGAAAAGTGATTTGTTTGAGAGATTTTTAGTGCACGTTTTAAAAACAATTATCATTTTTAAAATCCGTTTTTAATGGTGTTTTAATGCTATCTTATTTTTTCGTCCAATTTTTGTTTAAGTATTTATATCGCTCCAGGTAAAAAATAAATGATATGCATGTTTGGAAATATATTTTAAAATATTTTTTTGTACAGCCGCAAGTGTGTTTTTCCACTTAAAACGTGAATAGAAATCCTTTGAGTTTACCATTGGACAAAATACCGATTTTTTTGTAAATACAATTTTTGACTCACGTATAGAAGGTTCTCTGGTCAGCGACCACTGGAAAAGGACGAAATTCGCGGGAATCTTCAAACGGGAGTGTGCCATGGTTCCCCGAAAATTTAAAAAAGAAAGCGTGGCATGTGTAGCAAACAGAAGGAAAATCGTAAAGTTTAACCTTTTTTTATGAGATTATACTATATACAGCTAAAATCCTGGTCAAGTGACCAATTTTATGGTTTTCTAGAAATAGTCTGAAATAATAGATTATCAAAATGAGTCAAACTTCTTAAAATCTCAAGTTTCGAGACCATTTGATGGCTCGGACTTTTTTGTGGTCACAGAAAAAAGTCAGTTTTGCTTATCCCTTGAAGTGCTCGAAGCGCCACCCTGTGGCAGCCACCATACCCTCAAACATTCGTGGTACCATAGCATTTAATGGCGGCTGGAAGAAATGCTTCGTCTAAAATTCAAATCTTTAAAAAAATTCAGTTTAGATAATTATATTCATTCACATAATTGGCGCTCTGATCTTTTTTTTATCTTAATTCAACTCTCCTCTCTCCGTTAATTTTAAATCACGTTTGATATTTTAAGGTTGCTTTCATAGACCCATTAGCAGTTTGATCCTAGAGGTGACAAATTCCAATGCGAAAACGTGCCTCTGGCAATATTTATTGATCAAACTGCCGTCTGCTCGAAATACTTCTTCCCCTCGGCATGAGGCAGTGCAAAGAAAGACGCGAAAACACACGAGTGTCCGAGAATAACAGTGGATTGTTTTTGAGCCACGACATTTCACAAGACAGATTCGCTTTCTAACAGCCACAAATTCTTTTTCTCGTTATAATTAGACCGCGCATATTCTAATTTTCGATCGAATTTTGAGAGAAAAAGGAAATGTTAATTTAATAAATAACGTACACCTTGGCGGCTTTTGAGCACTCGGATTGGCGCCCAGCTTAAAATACCCTTCCCTAAATACACACGTCGGTGTGTGTGTGTGTGTACAGCGTCTTGAGCTCTACTTTTAACTCTGTACTCAGTCCGTCTGTGTACCTGCCTAAATTAATTGACAATGAGACACCCACTTAGACACGCACAGATGCGCCAGAAATCTTAATTCTCCTCGTACCTGCGATAGAAAACTAACGTTTTATGTAATTTATTGAATTGAATGTTGTGGAATCTCACAGTTTGTCTTCAGGTCGAGCTATTATTGTTTCACGCGTGATTTAAATTCACTCCAATCAGATCCGATTCTTCAGAGCTGTTATTTCGTTTCTCACCAATGCGAAAAAAGACTTCGAGCCAAAGTTTCCCTTGAGGTCCATCATTGTCAAAATATTTTCTATTTCGGTGCCAAAATCACCTTATCATGCTCAAATTGGAATTTTCAGGCACTCCGAGTTCAGCAGCTGAAAGCGGAGGTGGACTGGCTGCAAACGGAGTGCAGCAGAATGACTCAAGAAGTTGATTTACACAACACGACTGGTAATTTTTTCTTATTTCACATTTGAAAGACATGGATGTCGCAAAAGTTCTATTTCGCTTTTTGAAACTAAAAAAAATTTGAAAATCTGAGTTCTGTTGAAAATTTTTAAATTGGCTTCCATAATATGTTAGCTGCCTAGCGCTGGACAAAGAGAGCGGCCATATTGTGACGTCATTAGTGTCATGGCTACTGATTTCCAGGACACGCCCTGATTGTTGTTCCTTGCCGATTTTTAGGTTTAAAGAGCATGAGCAACACAGAAAAATCTAACGATTCACTGTAAAATTAACACTTTGCCACCCCAAGTAAGAAGTGAAGACGTCACAATATGGCCGCGTTTTTTGTCCAGCGCTTGGCAGCTATCTTGAAGGCTAATTTCAAAAATTCCAACAGCACTCAAATTTTGAAAATTTTTTGTTCCATTTACAATAATATATTTTTTAACATCTATATGTCCTCGAATTGTAAAGTTTGACTTTAATTTGGTGTTTGCAGTGCCACTGGGTGAGACTGATGAAGAATTTTACCAAAATATAAGTCCAGAGCACAGGACTACAACTATAACGGAAAATCAACAGTTTCAGAGTAAATCAAATCTTTTGTTTTGTCTGCAAGGGAATGATGAGACAACGACTAGATTTAAGATGTTGAATAGGAAAATAAATTTCTCATTCCATTCAGAGTTTTTATTTTCCTTTTTTATTAATTTTTTATTTTCTCAACCAAAAGTTTCCCCAAAAAGTGTCATGAACCATTGGATATATATCAACGAGAGGGATAAAAATCTGCCTAGTAAGCATAGTCAAACGCTGTAAATTTTGGAGAAAATTGGCACAACTTTAATTTCAAAAATGTAGCAAATGTTCCTCTTTTCACTATCGCTCAATTTATAAAACGAACAATTTGATCAACTGCCTTTGGGAACTAAAATAAAATCCAATTTAGATTGTGTCAACCCACTTAAAAGCATTTTTGTTACATCATAAATTTTTTACGCTGATGATTTTTAACATTTTTAGTTTCATAAACAATTTAATTAATTAAATTCTCAATTACTCCAGGTTCATGGCGGTTGAGGAACGAAATTCGCGGTGCGACGCCGCGGACAGGCGGGCCTGAGGTAGAGGACGAAGACGGTCCGCACTGGACGTGTTCGGTGTGCACATTCCGCAACCACCCCGCCCTGAGGAAGTGCGAGCAGTGCGAGATGCCGCGCATCTCCCTAGGTACCGCCCCCAGGCCGCTGCCTCCGTGTCCCCCCGGCTGCTACTGCCACCCCCGCCGCATGCCGCCTTCGCCGCCTCCTGCGGGACCACCCCCGGAGCAACCAACCACCTCCCCCTCCTCCCCCTCCATTTGAGACAGCGAGAGAAACTAACCTGTTTGCTCAAAATAATATTATCGTTTTCTCTCGAATGCAACTAATATTTTAAAAACAAACTGTGTGTTTTCCCCTGGCGACGAAAACTACTCTCGAGTGTGGCTGATTAACTCTCTGTGTTTAATCAAAGCAGGTGAGATTTTTTTCTGTCATTTGATTAATAAAAGTATCCAGGGTTGGAAATTTTAGACGGTTTACTCGACAATATTGAAACGAATATATTTGAGTGGTTTGTGACTTTTTATCCATTTTTATCAGCAATTTTCTAGCCAACATACATGAAATTTTTTGGGGGCTGCAAAACTGTAACATCGTGTTCACTTGTCAGCTAATTGGTCAATTTAAAATTATACGCAATATTATTTTTTTAATACAAACAGTTTAAAGGGCTGGAAGGCGCATCAGCACCGACTCGCTACTTGCTGGAGCTAAAAAATCTGTTTCCAATTAAAAACCAACTAACAAAATTGAGACAGACACGATAAAATAGAGAAAACTTAAGTTTGGAGTGAAATTTTTGTTTTATCTTTGTGAATTATGCCTTGTAACCTAGAAATGGGTTTGTCAATTAATAGATTCTTAAATTTTGTAATTTTGAAATACATGAAATATATTTGTTGGAAAATCTGAAATTTACTGAAATATTAGACCATTGTCCACATTTTTAAGGTGTTTATCTAGCTTTACTAGTGATTGCAATTGATTTTGGTAGAATTGCCCGATTTCGAACATTTTTTAAAAAGTGACTAAATAATGGTATTAAAATGATTGATTAGTGCTAATTTGGTGCCATGGTGTCTAGAATTCTATAAGACGCGCAGAAAAAAAATTGTCGACCGTCTTAAATTCTCAACCCTATATGTTGTGCAAAATTGCACCTTGTTGGTGGAAAAATGAGGTGGATTTTAATTCTGACGATATTGTGTTTTTAGATGTAACCGAGTCAGAAACGCAAGACATTCATATCAGAGTCACTCACAGTAACTTCCCATCAAGACGTGAGTAACAAAATATCTTTGCGTCTTCTTTTCCCGAGTCTTCTTTTTGCCGTTTTTTAGATTTTTTCCCCCAAAATCATTCACTGTCATGTATAAAATAACATTATGTCATGTATGTTTCTAGTGTTGTGAGATTTTTTGGTTGATTTGGTGAATTTTAATCGCAATATAAACGCAGGAAAATCGCGATTATTAGAGGTTATTAACTTTCCCCGAGACTTTTTGCACATTAAAACAGTTTTAGTTTGAAATTATCAATTTCTACTGTAATAAAAAGTGATTCTGTTTGCTTGTTCTGTATGTGATCACTAACGGACTTAATTGACATGGAAATTCAAAATTTTAAGAAAAAGAAATAAATACACATGCAGGGTAATAATTAAATTTAATTAGACTGATTCTACTCGGTAATTCAGAATGGTCAGCTATTAGTGAAAATTATATAAGAAAAAATTAAATATATAACATTATCGTCGTAATGTACAGCAGCTGTTTTGGCCCTGCAGTACTTTACATACTAATAAAAATCACAGATCATTCTGAAACAGCAAACGTCCGGCTTTATTCATTGTTGAGCAAATTCGAAATCTAAAATTGATTGTTTTATTTGAAAATTTGTGACTAAAATTTAAAAAAACTGTATTTTCATTGATCAAATTAAAACAAAAGCTGAAGTTTTGTTTGTTTGTAGGACAACTAATTTTTTTGCGACTTTTCTGATATCTAAAGGTTCAAAATATTTTAATATTTGCGCAATTAATTTATTTCTAACTAAAAAGAGCTAAAAGGTGTTTTGGAAAATATCAAATAGAACGTAAACCTCTGGAGCATAAGAGACCTGGTTTCAGCCAGAACCTAAAATTCGGTTGATCACAGACCTTTTAGCTAATGTGTACATTTTACGCAGCTTAAAATTATTCTAAGAATTATTGAAATGACTTAAAATTGTAAGATTCGTGCTCATTTGATAATGCCGCATTTAGAAGTTCGTAAAAAATAGTCAACCGTCTAAATTTCACAGCAATATTTCTTGTTCATATTTTAATTTTTGTTTCTATATTCCAGGAGTTGTTCACAGCTGGGTTGTGTGACCATCTACTCGTCTGACGCAGGTATAAACGCATGAAAAAACTGCAGGGAGCTAACCCTTTATTCACACTGACCGACTTTTTCAGGTTCTTCAGCGAAACAAACTCGTGTGTCCAAGAGAGTGCATACACATTTAGAGCAGAGATTTATTCAACGTGCGTTTGAAGGAAACATCACTACATACAGCTGTGATCCCTCAAATGAAGTACTTAACATGCTTGGTGTAAAGATACATTTTGAGTGCCTTTTAAGCTGCTCCTGGAAAAGCACGGCGTGCTTTGCGGTTGCCACTGTATTTCCGTAGTGCTTCCTTTGTGTCACAAATCTCAAGTACATATTACATTAATATGCCTGACGATCAGCCAGCAGACAATAAACAGTCGGGACTCCACGATGAAAAAAATATTTTAATGTAATTCCATTGGTGAAATGGATTAGAACAGAGGAATGTACAAATATTTATAATAATATGTACGTGTTTAAATGCAATACTGGAATTAGACTGGCAGAGGCAGCAAAAAACTTAATTGATTTTTACCACTGAACTGAACTTAATTCGAATGAAAATATTTGTCAAACTGAACTCATTCATCGAATAAATGCGTTTTTACTGATTAAGTCTCGGATGGATGGACTATTTTATTTTGTGTGTTTGTGCGCACTGTATCTTGTATGGCTAATTTATTACACTGTAAACACAAACACACAAATGATTGTATTAATACTGCAGTTATGATACGTATAATTATGCTCCACGCCGATGGAATCATTCTCAGGTGCTGGACTTTTAATTTGCTCTGTGATTCCTTTTTAGCATCTTATTTGTTGAAAGAATAAAAAAAAATGAAATCTGTGGAAAATCATCCGTAAAGATGAATTTTCTTTGCTTTTAAAATCCCCAACATAATCAGAATAGAAAAAAAAATCATTTTTTTTATTCAACGCTTGCAGCGACTGAGGAAGATGACCAACAATTTTAAATCGATTTAAAAACAACAAAAATAAATGGTCAATTAGGATGAAAGTGGTTCATACACAATTTTGGATGAGACAAATCGATCGGTGTGCCGATTTTGACGTTCTGAGGAAAACTTGAATTAAGTTTTTGTCCAGGGGATATATGTAATATTTTAATAGCTAACCGCAAAAAAAACTAAATCTATTCTGAAAGCTGAATAAATTTCGTATATTTACATTTTTACTAATATTTTCGATATTTTCTTGTAGTATCTAATCGTCAAATTAGAACTAAAAAACCAATACGTCGCATCCCTCTAGTTTCCTTAATATAAGAATTTCTTTCAATCATATACTTAAGCTGGTTTTATTTGTTTAATATTCTACGTTGTACCGCAAAACCGCAAAACATGAAATTAACACTTTGAGACCATTTCACGGCTGTTACTCGTGGCCTATTTGCGTGAAAAACCCCTCGAGCAGAAAAATTTCCCCGAATTCTTCGCGCGGTTTCACACCATCCCGCCCGCTTCCAATGAGATGCCGCGTGGATTCGGCCAATGACCATCCGTGTTTACCCTCTTTCCGCTACACCGCCCCCCTTTTCAGCTTCTTGCAAGAGAGAAGCAGCTGCTGCGTGTCCGTCTGCCGACCTAGACGATGGAAAGAGTTGAATGAATCGGCGCTTTTTCTCTCCTTCTTTCTCCCTTTGATGGTCTAGAGTGAGTCAAAATAATGTCGGCGTGTTGTTCGTGGCTGTTTCGCCGAATCTTCGAGGGGGCGGTCGTCTTCTGCGTCCTGGTTTTCCTACCCGGCATCCCGCCGCAGATGAGCTTCACCGCCTTCAGGTACCAACCTCATTTTTTTGTGTGTGCGAAATTTCACTCTGGAATTTGCAGCGTAACCGAGCCGGTCGAGCTGAAGGGCGTGTTCGCCGTGAATGATAAACTGGATGGAATCGAGAAGCTGTTCAATCAGGAAATCAAGGGACCTGAGGGTTTTGCTATTTTTGATGGCACGGTGTACACAGGACTCAAAGGAGGCAGGCTCGTCAAGGTTGTTGGCGATACTTTGGTGGATGTTGCCGATCTGTCGCACCCCTGTGGTATGTTGATGTTTGTTTTTAAATTTTGGACTTTTTGTAGTGTTCTAACAAACAAACTAAATTTTACATTGCTAATGGGAATTTAAAATCAAACTTGGAAGACAATTTAAGTGTGAAAAATCGTCATATTTTTAACTTCCGGAATTCCAAATTTTTACTTTGGCTGAGAAATTTTCAAAAAGCTTATTTAATGTTTGAAAAAATAGTTTGGTTTCTGAACTGACTGAGGTTCAATTTTGGTCACTGAAGAGAATCGTAAAAAAATAATTTGACAACTTTTCAGTTTTTCATTTTAAGTTTTTAATACAAAAATATTGCAAGAAAATGTTGGTACACATGTTAGTTAAAAAATTGAAATTTCATCGGCTTACAGAATGTGTTTAGTTTTTTCCTCTGCAACACACCATAAAAAACTTACATCATTTAAGTCAATTTAGAAATTGTTCAGACATTTTTTTCCAGTAAAAATCGTCACGAGTTTTATTTTTTGATTATGAAATTAGTGGAAATATTTATTGTCCTTTTGTTTTCTATGATATATTCTTTGGTTCATTAAATTAACTTCAAAAATACGGAATTTCAGATGGAATGTGGGATGAAGTGCATTGCGGTCGCATCCTTGGCATGAACTTTGACAAGAACGGAGTGCTGTACGTTGCTGACGCACAGTATGGCGTTTACCAAGTGAATGTTAAGACTGGTAGGAATCACGCTTTTTTCGCCACTAAAGAAACAAATTAGACAAATTTATCCCCTGCCAGGCGAACACTCTCTTCTCTTTTCGTCCGAGAAACCAATTGAAGGGAAGAAAGCCATTTTGGTCAACTCTCTTGTTTTGTCTTCGGACGCGTCTACTATGTACTGGACCACGTCAAGCACTGAAGCCAACTTGGAGGATGGCCTCTTGAGTCTGCTGGGAGACGGCTCTGGAAGGTAATCCGGCTGGAGTTTTTTTTATAATAAATTTTATTAATCAGAGATTATTTTTAGACTGTTCAAGTTTGATATGAAAACCAAGACGCACACGTTACTTATGGATAATTTGCACTTTGCCAACGGAGTGGCTCTCTCCTTGAAAGAGGATTTCCTCGTGATCGCTGAGACTGTTCGCGGAAGACTGCATAGGTAAAGAAAATTCAAATTTTAGTGATCAGATGGATTATTTTAACATTAGAAATTTTTGCTGATAATCTCAGTTGAATGGAAAGGACAATTTTTTTTCATTTCGCTCGTGACACATGGTACTTATTGTTTCATTTTCTAGGGAACGATTCCCCTATTTTAAAATTCCTCTATGTAATGCCCTCTTCCAGTAGTTGTTTTCCCTGAGAAATCAAAGTAAGAGTTTCTTGAAATAAAAAATTCCTTGCAGGCCTCATATCACCAGAAATTTTCCTCCAAAACTGGCAAAACTAAATTCAAACCACAGAGAATTTTGAAACAGCGATTATCGAAAATGTCTGGCCTTGCTCATCGCTGATCAAAATCTTTTCAAATGAAACTAGTGTCGAAATCAACCCCGCTACTCGCTTTGTCTTTAACTTAACTATGCCTTTCAATAATTTACAAGCTCGAAATACCATTTTTTAATGGAAAGCCAAATTCAAAGGGTAAAATTCTGCTTTTTAACTTGAGCTCATAAAGTGGGATGCCTTACTTTGTATTTATATTTATGTTCTTTATATTTCGGGTGACTAGGATTATCTGCTCTATATATATTGCATAATTTAAAACATCTCTAGATATTGGCTGAAAGGACCAAAGGCTGGTCAAAGTGAAGTGTTCATTGATGGACTGCCCGGCATGCCTGACAACCTGAGACAAACAGGACACGGAAGTTTCTTTGTGCCGCTAGTGGCCGCCCGATTCAACACGATGCCTGTATTGTCCGACGTGATTGCCCCTTACCCACTGGTTAGGAAGTTTTTGGCCCGACTCATCTGCGTTCTCAAGGCGCCTTTCTACCTTGTTAACAAATACTACCCCAATGTCTACACAGGAACCTTCACTCACATGGTAAGTCTTAACAACTCGCTGGGAAATTTTCTTTTCATAATATTTGCTGCCTAAAACGTGTTTATAGTCAATTCTATTCAATCTGGAATTATAGACTTGTCAATGCTTATTTAGAAAAGGTTTAAAAAATTACATTTAGTTCAATCGCGTGGATTTTTGGTGTAAAGATTCCCTTTAACGAGAGAAAGCGATTGACGATACATGTTTGACTTCCTGAAATTATCTGAAATATCATCACAGAAGTAACTTCAGGTGTCTCTAACGTTACATTTTTTTGTTTAATTTTAATATCTCTACGTTAACTTGATTTTTTTGAATTTATTTCCTAACTTTCAATTTTACCACCCGATACAAACGGTTAGTTTTTCTTACAGTTGGGCAGCTTCGAGTTTATGACCCCGTTTGCGACCAAAGCGCTGATCGTGCTGGAAGTGAACGAGTCTGGCGAGGTGATAACCACACTGCAGAGCAAGGACAACAGGGTGGTGGGCATCAGCGACATCATTCTGCATGACAACACCTACTACTTTGGCTCGCCATTCAACACCTTCCTTGGCCGGCTCAAAACCCGCGTGCCCATCCGCGTTAAGCTGTCCGACCTGCAAAAGGAAGAGGCGGGGAAAACAACCACCACAACAACCTCCACCACCACCACCACCACCACCACAACAACAACCACAACGACAACTCCCAGACCCACAACAACTACAATGACAACAAGACCCACAACAACAACTCCAAAACCCACAACGACAACGGAAACGACGACTACCAAAGCTCCGACCAAACCGCCAACAACGCAGGCCCCAACCACAAAACCACCTACAACGAAAGCAACCACAACCACAACCAAACCTCCAACCACCACCCCTCGAGCAACCACCAAAGCTGCCCCGACGACCGTAAAGCCGGTTGTGAAACAACCTACCACCGCAAAGCCAGCTGAGCGCGTTGAATTGTAAAATAATCCGTCATGTTGTTGAACTCTGGGTTTAAGGGAACAAAGAGAACAGTTTTCAAAAGCAGCTGCTGGATTAACTATAAGTTGTTACGGTTTGAATGTAGTCTCTTCTGCACAAGATTCTTAATTTGAACGCCATCAAGGGGTCTGTAAGTGTGAGTGGAAAAATTTCTCCCCTCAACCTGACAAATCTGCAATCTCAGAATGTTTCTGTGATTCTTGGGAAATACAATGGCGACCCCTTTAAAGACAGAACCACTTGAAATCTTTATACCTTTAGATTGATTAATTAGTTTTATGGCATCTAAATTACTGGAATGTAATTCCATAAAAATACTGCAAATTTTGGATATTTCAAGTGGATCTCTCCTCTAAGCATGTGAATCTGGATTGAACCACCTATACATCATCAATTTTTAATATCTTGAGCCTCGAAGACTGGGCTTAAGAACGTTAATATATTACTCTATATTATTTTCATTTTTGATAATTATTTAATCTTTGGAACCATTTTTGTTGAAGTTGATTGAAAGAAATTCTGCTCAAAGTATAAAAGTTTTGTCATAACCAAAAGTAGAGGTATTGATTGATTTACAGTTGGCTAAAAGCATTGATTTATGAATCATCGAATCAACCAAAACACAGTTTTGCATTTATACTAAACTTGTCCATTAATTGCTGAGCAGTGTCGTGATTCGTGATCTGTCCTGCACAGCACACTACTCATCCACAAATGCATCATAATAATAATGTTATATTGTTCTAGAGTGCGCTTCAACGAAATATTTGGTTGTTCAAATTATTGTTTGTTATTTTGGCACTTAAGTTTATGAATAAATAAAGTTTATAGAATAGATTTGCAGCCTCTTTTTATTCTGAATTTAATAATTTTGCCTCATAATTATATTTCTAGTAACTTTGGGACTTTACTAAGTTAATTTACCTTTTAACCTTAGAAAATCCATAACACAAATCAAGAGTCTTTGAATATTAAATGGGATTTACCATTTTATTTATCAGAATGATCATCATTCATAAATACAAGAGAGTTTGGATAGAAAAATTGGATCTCCAGCTTTAAAGATCACTGAGGTCGACGCTCTCAAAGTCTTCCTTCAACGAATCCTCAGGCAGCTTGCTGGGCTCAGGCTTCTTGACCTCCTGGACCGCCCTGGGGAAAAAGAGCCTGGTCCAAGAGCCGGGCTCAGCCTTGCGGAGACTGACCTCCAGCTTGGTACCCATCATGCTGGCAGTGCTCTGTGTCACGTCGACGATGCCGCCCAGTTCGATATCCAGGTTGAAGGAGCCGCCCTCCTCGGGGAAGTACAGGTTAATGCTCAGCCGCACAGAACTCAGCTTCACACTCGACTGGCTTGGGTCATACTTCTTGGCGTAAACAGCCACGGCCACGTGCGTGCCCGTTTGGTGCCAGTCATACCTGCATTTCACCTGAAAATTATTTATTTATTGTTATTATTTTTTTAAATTATACACAATCATATCTAAATTTAAAAAATGGTGAATTTTCAATGAAATTGACGGGGTAGCAACGCCCAAATCACAATGAAACACCTTCCTGAGAAACTAATAGTTTAATAAATTTTTGGTTTTGCTAATTATTTAATTTCATTTGAAATAAATAATTTTTTAAAAATTGAACTGATTGTGAGAATGTAATATGACCACTTATATTATTATTTTTCTCAATGTTTTTTTTATTTTGTTTTTTTTTAGTTGCAAACTGGAAAATATTTAAGGAACATAACTTAAAATTCCAATTTTAGTTCAATGACAATGGTGATGACGTTTGGTACACAAACTCCTCTTGACAAAACCTATCGATTGTTGGGTCATTATACTATCCAAAATTCTCGGGAACTCTAAAAAAATTAAACACATAGCGCTTACCTGCGACTCCATGCTCTTTTTCTTGTCCCAACAGTGTCTGCCAGTCTCACAACCCTTCTGTTTAAGGAACTCATCGAAGTCACTGGTCCTCTTAGTGCAGCACGACCAGAACTTCATGCCCTCGTGGAAGATGGGGAATCCTGGATGGTAGGTGCAGAGGCCCTGGTCGCTGTGTGGCCCCTCATACTGCTCCTTGCACGCGTTGTTTTTGCAAGCTGTCCCGACGGGCGGCAGCACAAACGGCATGAATGCGTCGGCCAGGTCTTTCGTCTGCGACTGCTCCAGCTGCTGTGCCTGCTCCAACAGGCCTGCTGCAATCTGAAGTTTTTATTTAATTAAATCCGCGATTTTCACTTCATGAATCATGATTATTAATAAAAAAATGCACACAATAAAATTAATATGGGGCTTCCTTATTCCTTAGAAAAGAAAATAACAAGACAAGTAATGTCCTGGTTGTCTCTAGAAGAAAATTTTATACAATGATTTTCAAGTATAATCATAGCAAAAATTACAAGTTTACTATCCAACTTATTAACTAAAAAATTAATATATATAAAGACCAGCAAGGAGTGGCCAGTCTCGGACCTTGGGTTCGATGATGACTTGCGGGCTATCGAAGTCGGCCCTGGGAAGGGCGGTGCGAATGGGGGCCCTATATTCAATGACTTCGTCGGCGGTCGATTTGTCGACGATAGGCTTTACTTCGACCGGCTTGACTGGGTTGTGGAACGAGAGAGAGCATCCCTTGTAGTTGAGGAACTCGGTGAAGTCTGTCGACTTTTTGTTGCAGCATGACCAGCTCTTGTAGGCGTCGTGAAAGACCGGCGCCCCAGGGTGAAACGTGCATGAGTCTTCCTTGTTTTGATCTGGGTCAAATTTCTGGCCGCAACCCTTGTTGTAGCACACTTTCAATGTTTCAGCCGCCATTCTGCAATGTTTCATAAAAATACTTTATGTAAGAAATTACCAAAAAGACGAAAAAGACGGCGGTCTTTCGTAAGGTTGAAGGTTTATAAATTTTATGTATATGATATTTAGTGATATTTTTTATTTTTGAAAAGAACTGTACCACTTACATGATTTAAAATAAACTTGCAACCTGCTTAAACTTTCCGCGTTGAGCGATCCAGTCTTCATGTATTTAATGGAGACAGTATATTACGAGAAGTTTGGATTTTTCGAGAAATGTCTCGCACTAGGCTACCATGTGTGTGGAATGAAATCGAGTCGAGAGGGTAAACAAAAGCTGAAAATAATACCACCGGTTTTATTTACAGAAAACTCTGCTAAATTCTTTATTCTTTAAAATTATCCAAATGAAATTCTAAAGAAATACTAATAAAATTAATCAAAGATTCAAGAATTAAATTAATTAGGAATTTAATTTACTGAAATAAACTCCAGTTCGATGAACAAACCGGTTTATTATATTCAACATCGATTAATTTCACTTTTCAGAGTTTTCAGCAGCCTTGTGGCGCCAACAGTGGCAGGTGCAGGAAACCCGCTGTCAGCATCCAGCAGCGGGCGGAAAAGAGGGGAGGGGAGTGGAAGCATGCTGCTGGCGACGACGAGCCGCCGCTACAAACAAACTTCGCCAAGAGTATCGTTCGTTTGAGTTCGAGTTCGAGTTTAGGCACGGCGGTGATACCTGCGGCCGTGCTGTCACGAGAGCCGTGGCCGAGTGACTGCGTCTTTGGGGTCGAATTCGACGCCAGCTGTTGTGCGAGTGCCCTGTGACGGTTTCGCGAGTGCTGAGAGTGCCATCGGCGCCGGAGAAGCGCGGCGCCGCCGAATTTCCCACACGCGTAGAGAGGAAGGAGCTGTGGCAGAGGAATTTTTGTTCGCAACTCCAGCTGGTGCATAGATCGCGATCGACGGCCGCAAGGTAGGCGCGTGGGCGGATTCTGCGAATTCGACCTGTCCCTTTGACTCTCGCTAACTTAGTTTTATTTCTGCTGGAAAGGTTGGTTTAGAATTAAATTTCTAAACATGATATTTGAGGATTTATTTTTAATTTTTTTAAGGTTTTCTTGATCTTTTACTCGTTTTGGAAAAAATTCCATTAAGTTTGCTTACCACAATTGTTATTTTCTTAGAAAATATTTATTTGATAATATTTGAAGTCCAGCTAAATTAAATTTTGATTACAATTTTAACGGTTTTTTAATTTTACAGCCTAATATGGCGAGAACCTTACTTAAAGTAACAAATATTTAGGTGTTTTTTCATAAGTTAAATAAAAATAAAATTCTTCGTGTTAGAAAGCGGGCGTTTGATAAATTATTGGTCTATTAGGCCCGCAGCTTGTTAATTTGGTCTTATTAAAGTCTGGAGCGTATTTAATCTCAGCGGCGTTTGTCATAAAGTGTGCGTTTTTTGAAACAATCTCGAGCCAATCAGGCAGATGACGAGGAGAAAAAAATTAGGCCCATCCATCAGCGCAACCCTAGTGCTGATTGCTTTTTTTCTTCATCTGGCTGCCAGATTCTTTTTGTTTCTCATCGCCTCGAGTGCGTGCGGTGATAAATGAGAAAGGGTTGCGCGCACCCCCGCGCGTCTCGAGGCCCCCTTCTGAGGTGGAGGGAGCATTGATCCCGGAGCCGCGGATGAGCACCGCGGCCGCCGCGTCTTGAATTTTAATGGGTCGGCCCGCTTTCAATTTGGGGATATCGCCGCCCCCGGCCACGTGTTTTCCGCGTAATTGCGTTTTCATGATAAGAGCCGCATGGTGTGTCTCGGGCCAAATCAATTGTTGACGTAGCTGCCTTATCTTTACGGATATACTCGAGCCTGGATTTTGTTTTGCAACAGATTTCAAGAGGCTTTCAAATAAATAAAAAATGACAATTTTTTCGCATGAGATTTTTCACTGCTTATTTTTATCAAAAATATTCAAATGATCTGTGGGTTGCCAAGCGCTGATGCTTTATATCATTTAATCATTCCAAGCACATTAGCCCAGTTGGTTATGTTAAATATTATGTTGGATTGCTTTAAAGATTTTCTACATGTAACTAAAAACTCCTCTCCCTTTTTTTTCCTAGATTTTCTCCAGCTGTCAAATAGGCTTGCGGCTAAAAATTTTAAAACTAGAATTAAGTATTGGAAAAATCGCAAACAAAAATATCGAACTCCTTTTTTGCGTGTTTGTAATTTTTTTTATTACCTGATAGCAATTACTAAACTCTGAAAGGTGGTAGTTAAAGGAATACATTTTTTTAAATGAACCGTGAGCTTTGAGCTTTGCAAAGTGATATTTTTATCGCACATCTAGCTCTCAGAACGATAAAAATATGATGCATTCTCTCCGGAGTGTTGTTGCACAACAAGCAAGTTGCAACGTAAACACTCCCAATAAAGTTGACACAAGAAATAAACAGCAAATTTATCAACAGAATTCCATTTATCAGGCAGGTATTTGATATTTTGTTCCATCAAATATACCGCCTCTTGTGAAAGAAGGATCAATTTACAGCCGGCTCTATAATCTTTTTAGGGTCGATCGGTTTGACAACACAAAACGACGAAATCGGCTCAGTTCGACGCCTTTTTGCCTGCGCGATAATTGACTTGAGCTTTCAAATGCGTCTAATTCGTCTGCTCCTCTGGTTTTTCGGCGGCGCCATCCCGAGACAGACACAGAGTGCACTCTGGCCTTGTTTATTTTAATTCTTGAAGATGCCAAAATCGATAAAATTTTATTATTATTTCCCGGCAAGCGAGCCTTTCTGCCGCTGTTGGCGCGGTCGAGCAATAAATTAGTCGTCGCGAAACAAAAGACGAGTGGCGTTGTTATTTTTATATACAGCACGGAGCGAAGGTATTTAGCCTAGAGATTTCTCTGATTGCTCCGAGGAACTGTCTGTGATTCGTGCAACTTTGTGCTTCTGTGCTTTGAATTTGCAGGGGCTGGCATTCGTGCATACTATAATTTACTCTGCAACAAATATAAATAAATAAAAAGAAATGCCATTCAAGTTTTTTACAAGAGAGTTGTAATTCAATAAATATTATCCTGCATTGTGTTAAAAAAATAATAACCTTCGCAGAAATTCCATATTTGAATTGAATTAAATTTAATCAGTATTGTAATAAATTAGTGCCAAAATATTATGCATTCAAATATCATTTTTTAATTTATTTTTTAAATAGATAAATGGATATCTTTCTATTAAAAATAATTTTATCAATCAATGAAATCGATTTTTATATTTAGGGTCGTTAAGTATTGAGCATTTTTTTAAATTTTAAATCCAAAGCCCCGCCTGCTGATTTTTTTGACATTGTCTCATCTGTCGGAAACGTAATTAGCTCGATTTTGCGACATGTCGGCGCTGAAATGCACATGTTGTACAGTGCCAGTGCCAGTCGTCGGTGTCAGTGGGTGCTATTTCATTATTAGCACTGCGGGCCAGCCGGCGGCACGAAACTAAACTCGCCGTGTCATAAAAGAGGCCATGCGACCAGGCGAATGCAGATCGATACACGCGGCCTGGGTCGTAGACTCGCAGTCGCCCCCCAAGCCAGTCTCTGCGGTGCACGAGAAGTGACCATCGAGGCAAAGAGACACTTTGCCGATTTGCATCCGGCCGGAAGCGTGCCAAGATGCGTTGAATTTCGTGACGCTACCAGCATTACAATTTCAAATCCGATTCCCAGAACGTGGACCTGTTTTCCATTTATAATGCATGCCAGTGCCGCTGCTTCTTGGTTTCTAAGCTGAAATACAAACCGGAAAACGAACGGCACCGATTGACAAAAAATTTAGTCACTGATTAATATTTATTAGAAGCTCATAAAAAATTAATGATTGAGCAAATATGGTGTCTTACAAGGAGAGCACACCTATCCATCCATAAAAATGGATTTTTCTTACTGCATACCACAAAGTTTAAAATTAGATTAAAATTTGCAAAAGGAAATTTTTGCGTTACGGCTGTTCAAATCTCTAATATTGGAGACTTGTAAAAGCTAGTAGGTTGTAGGTTAAGTTAAAAATCTTGAAAATTTACTCAACTTTTATTAAATCTAGTTACATTCGGTTATGGCTGTAATTGCTAGAGAAAAAATTTGGCAAATTTGGAAAGCTAATGAAATTTTCAATGATTAGTAGTTGAACGAATATCCTATTTCCCACTTCCCAGATTTGCCGTGTTTAAAATTTGACCTGTATTTGCCAGAAAGTTGTGCAACCCTCAAAAAATTAAATGGCTACAATGAAGCTTGATTTTGTTATAAAAATCAAAATTATTCTACAAAGTGGTTTAAATTCTGCACAAAAATTGTCCAGAGCACTTTTCTGTTGGATTTTTGTTTGGAAAAATCGCGAACATTTAGCCAAAGAATAAAAATCGCACATCATTTGGATCATTTGATTTGTCTCGCTGAGTAGACTTCAAGAATATGAATATCCTTTTTCAAGAAATTATGGAAGTTTGAACGGAGGTGCTATGCATCTAGCGAACCATAAATAAGCGGAGCTATTCCTTGGGAACATTGTCATCTTTTACCAAAGACTTTAGAAAGGTATAATGAAAAAAACATTATTACTTGATTAAAAGGTGCTCACTCCATGTTACAACTAATATAATATTTAATTCAACGAACTATTCATAATTTCAATTTAAGAATTTTAAGTTGAACTTTCCAAACAAACAAAGTCATAAAATTACGTTGGGCCTAATCTTCTGCCATGGGCAAGCGGTCAACAAACTATAAACCAAAGTGAATCCCATTAAGGACAATGAATGCATGGCTCAATTGATCTCCAGAGACGCTGAGGCCGCTTTCCGAAAACAATAACGAGAAGGCGAATCTGAAGTATCCTCATTGTTTCAATCTGTAAGATATGTTGCGTGGCGCACCTGGCACGCTGGGATTATTACTCAATCGTCCTGCGGCGGCGAGATAGAGTTTTCGGCTGTGCAGATGATCATCGGACGCGGATGCAAATGAGTGGCGTAAACACGCCAGCCACGAATGAATGGACGAATATCGCGCTGTCCAAACAAAACAATGATCACAATAAAATGGCTCTTTTCATATAGGTGGATTGCGTCATGCCGATGACCCCGCGGCCAACAAACTTGTAAACCGCAAAGAGACGTCGTAGTATATTTTTTGCTTCCGAGAACCAAGCCGTTTTATATATTTCTTGAACGAGTTTTACCGAATGATGACTCACGATCAAACAGCCCGCGGGTGCGCAATAATGATTTGGGTCAGGTGATTTATTCACTGCAGCTGACCGCAGCGGCAATTATCGAAATTTCGGCCCGTTTTTTTGTTCGTTCCTCGCGGGACTGCTGCGTGTAACGGCGTCCATCAGCGCGCCCTTTAATTAACCAGCATTTTAAAAATGAGTGCCCGCCGCGCTTGCCAACGACGACTAATTCGGGCTATTTGTTTGACCCTTTGTCCCCGCTCCGATGCGATTAATAAACACTTCAGCGAGCATGAAAACCGCCACGTGTTTGTAGAATGCATTCGAAGGAGGGGTCAAAGCAGCCCGTAACATAACAAAGTAAGGCTATGATCTTATCCCTGGGGGGATCAATACGGTTCCCACTAAGCCGTTTGATTCCACCCTGTTGGAATTCAGAGGTGCTGCAACTTCGGAGGCCGGCCGAATAATTAATTATTAGGGTTCCATCGCCGCTGGAAAAAGTTCGCAGCACAGAACTCGCTGAGCATTCTCAACGGGAAATTCGCCTAAGAGGGAAGGCAACTTTTAGTTTTTAACTATCACCTTGTAGATATAGTCAACATATATTTTTCCTAAAATTCATAGTGAATTTTCATTGAATACTCAAAGCGTCTAACTGATTTAAAATTAAAATTTAACCAACTTTTCCTATTTTAAGCATTGAAAAATGCCAAAAAAGTACGCAAAAGATCTAAAAAAAATTGGATTTTCGGAAGATGTTAATTATTGCACCAGAAAAGAGAACGATTTTAATATTGATTTAGACTGTTTAGTCTTGAAATTGCTTGAATTTATCTAATTTGATTCCGAAATAAAAATCAGACGGTCGTAAATTCCCAACCGTGATAATTAAAAAAATTATTTGCGTGGCGCCACGGCGGCTTTTGCTCGGTTGACGCCTCGGTTTCGCATCCTCTGCGCCGAGCCTGCTGCATCTCGATATTATTTTCAAAAGGTGACCTTGGATTTCAACTCACGACTTGATTATTACCCGGGCATCATCTCTGCTCTCTCAGTCGACGCAGCAGGTACGGGAGAAAGAGCTTTGAGAGTGCCTTTGGAGAGGGAAACAAAAACACATTCAGATCGAGCAGACGGTGATTTGGACCAAATTGGACGAGCGCGCATCCAGAAATTGGCGGGGAACAGTTTTTCTCCTCGATCAAGCAAATGCAGCGTTTTTTACATGTGATTTACAATTTGTGTTGAAAATTTTGATGATATTTTCATGTTTCCTATTCTCTATTTGGGGAAAATTGGATGAAGCATGTTTTCGCCATTATTTTCGAACGAAACTGACGAAAACACATAAAAAGTTTTGTTTTCCTCGGCGTAATTGCCTCGTAAAAGTGGCGGCTGGAATTTATATTCATTTGTGGATAGCAAATTAAAATTTATGACGCACGAAAATTTATGCAAATCGCGCTCGGCCAAGGCATCGGTGTCCCAGCAGTACCGATGATGCGCGAGTTGTCAGCGTTTCGTTTGAAGTTGCTGCCAATTTTACGCTGAATTAGTCTGTTGAAGGCGCACAAAAGTGGATGTCGTGCGGACGATTTTAATTTGAATCGTGCATGGCTGACATGAACCTATTATTTCACCGGAGCGCAATAACGAGACGAATCAGCCGGCGCAAACAATGCTTCTTCTCGCTGATTCGTGTCAAGGCTGGATTGGGCGGCTGACAAACGATCTGAAAATCGCAAATTGGCACCGATCCTGCCCAAAAAGTCTGATCCTTGTAAAAATACTGTTTTGCTAAATATTACTGCAACAAATGCATGAAATTATTTTTACACAAATTAACTGCAGTGATTGCGAATAATTTTCATCGGAAAGTTAGATTAAAGTTATTTTTAACTGCATTTCCTCTTGACATTTTTTGCACATTAAGTTGAAAGCAAAACATAATGATAGTCTTGTCACAGGAAATGCTAACAAACCGTACAAATGTGCAAACGATCCAAACGCACACATTTTTCATGTTTGCTCTCGCAGAAAACAGCAGAGAAATGATGTTCGTTCGTTAACGGCGGCAGTCCTTTTCCCTTTTATTGTTATTATTTTCACGTGTTAAAAAGAGTCTGGAGTTATGGACGTGTCTGCTTGCTCGCGGATGAAAAAGAACACCTTTTGCACTGCATGTTTGCCGTGAGGAGGGAAAAGGCGGTCTTATCGCTAGACGCTGCGCTGCGAGACGTGACAAATGAACTCTTTGGTTATCGCGTCTGGTGCATGCTGAACACAAAACACTGCAAATCATTAATTTCCCATGTCCGACCAGGGGAGCTGCTTCTCAAAACAAACAAGTAGGCGTGTTTGCTGAGGGTAGAAAATTCAATCAAGTGAAATTTGTGTGTTTTCATTTTCAGCCTTTTCATTTGGCCACAGCAGGGCTCACACGGCCGAAAAAAACCAGCTTGAAACTTTCCGATTTTTTCAGATAGTCGATGTTAATAAATATTTCTCAAATCAATTAGTAAATTACAGATAAAATGCATGTCAAAAGCACAAAAGGGAGCAAATTTGTCAAGTATGGCCACAATATTATTTTTCTCTCATTTCCAGATACGAAAATGACTTGGTTAGGACGTTGAAAATTGTATAATTATGATGATTAAATAATGAAAGTGAAACAATTTTTAAGGTGATTTAAATATTATATTTAACTTCTTAAAATTAGAAAAAATCTGGAGCTCAATGGAAAAAAAACAAATTACACCTCCGCAAACGCCATTTATCAAGGTTGATAAAAATATCACCTTGGGTAAAATCAAAACAAATATGTATCAGTTGAAAATATTCAGGAGCAGTGTTTGCCGTCTATTAAGCTTTGAAGTCTCTTTGTTTTCGACCTTTTTGGGATAAAAAAGAGGAAGTAACACAATTACGCTGAATATACCCACCACACGCACAAATTCATTGCATCAAAAATTCTGTTTCAAGTTGTTCTTGGGCCTCAGAAGTTGTAAAAAGCCCCGAAATCAAAGGAGAAGTAACTTTTGGAGCTCGCCCGTGGCAGAAACTTTTTGTCGCTGACCTCTCTCCCTCTCTCTGTCGTGTGACCTGCCGCGCAAATGGCTGAAAGAGTTATCCGTTTGCACTGCCTTAAAGGATTTGGAGACGTGATATTCAAATCGGCAGATAAGCGAGTCAAAAACCTCATTCTGATGCGGGCGCGCAGGAAAAAAGCAAGCTGCGTCGTGCTTTTAATAGCCAAGCGGCTTTTAAGGCCGCAAAAACCGTCGTAATCTGGCCTAGCGCTGCACTCGGATTTCAGACGAAACCGGAGAGCCTCTTCGTTTGGTGAGTAAGTGAAAAGTCATTTCGGGAACTCTTTTCAGAGCTACAAGATGAATGGAAACAGCCTTTTCTGTGCGTCCGCCTGATTCGTTCCTTTGCTTTCTACCTTCCATTACCAGCAATAAAACGAATAAAACGGAACGATCCACCACACATTTGCGTCACCAACGAGGCCCAGTTACATAATATTTGGTCAATTTGAACCGCTCGCGCGTTAGCAGAAGCCAATCATAATTAAAATGAAGTTTTATTACCACTGCTCATCTCCAGTGTCAATGCAAATAGGAAGGCGTCTCACAATCGCAGCTTTAATTGCTTCTCTTTGCCACACAGAGTGAGTATCTCTCTTTCTCTGCGTTCGTTTTTGCACCAGTAGAGAGAGAATAATAGCCGAGACCGTTTCCACATCATTCCCTTCATGATCTCGCTCGCACTCACAGGGGTTGCGATTTCAAGGCGGCTGCAATTTGTGCGATTATTTCTCCAGTCGATGGCTGCAAGTCGTTAGATTGAAGTTCTTTCGATCTAAGAAATCACGACAAATCGATTCTTGCGTTCCTGAATTTTACTTTACGATTCTCTTTTTATTTTCAGGTAATATTTGAATATATTAAAAAGTTGCTCCTTGCAAAATGTTTTCCTGGAAAAAGAAAAATATTCTGTACAGTTTTGAGATCAAGAGAAATGGGTAGAAACAGTCTGTCTAAACAGTCGTAAATATTTTGACTTAAAATTACTTAAAAATAAATCTCACCTTGAGATCGAAGCCCACAACCAATTTCCAGTCTCAACCCTCTCAACTGAGATCCGATTTTTCAATCTCATGTTGAAAATATTTATCATTTGGATGTTTCCAGTTCCCAGCGCTGCACGTTTCACTACTTTTGAAAGCATGAACAATGAATTTAGTGGATTTTTTTTCTACTCCTCGGCAGAAAAAAGGTTTTATGCTGCCCCAACTCCCGACTCAACTTTTCCTTTTTGCTCCACCGTGTGCTTCCTTCCTTCTGGCTTTTTGGCTGGGCGCCAAACCCCACACGGCAGGAAAACTCGAGTCAAATCGCCGATTATAAGGTATAACTCACTTTTGAGCCGGTGGTCCCCCTCGCACACGTTATAATTCACGTTCACGCGCCCGCCATTAATTTAATGCAGCGTGTAATTCATTGGCTGGGGGCAGCAAGTGCATAGCAGCAGGTAGTGTGATAAATTTCTGTAATTCCGTCCGCAGAACCCTTCAAGCAAGCGCAGGAAATGGCCACTTTTATCGACAGTGTGTGTGCTTCGACGAGCACGCTATCAAAATTATATATTTCCCAGGCAGAGGATGCACTTTGTGTGCGCCGCGCCGCCGCCGGTTATCTATTTCGTTATCGGCCGAGCACGCAAATTAATTCTCGGACTAGATCGTGTGCAAGCAAATGCACAAACGAGAGTGCGTGCGTGCCGGCTGGAAATTGCCAATTGGTACAATTATATATTCCGAGTGGCTTACTGCTCTTGTAATCGATTTAATCCGCAGGGTTATTTTCGACCTGATTTGGTATTCAGATGAACAACCGAATTTTGTGGGGTAGAAATTTGAAAATGCATCTCATGAATAAGCTTATAAACGATTAGAGAAATATAAAAATGTTTACAGAATATTTAATGGAACAAGAACTGCTGGTTAAAACAAAACTTTTGCACATTTTGTCTGCCCCTTTTGCTTTGATAATTATATTTCCCAAGTCCAATCGTGCAGCTGATATAATTAAATGACTTGGGAAGGTATTTTTATCCTATGAAAATGAAAAACTTGCAAGCCAAAATTGCGGCCTTGCTTTCTAGTCTCATTCATCTGTGTAAAGAAGACAGCCTGACAGTTTAGCGTCATAAAGACGGTTTCGGTCCCAGCGGAGAACATCATTTGCCTCATCCGCGCTTGCACTCACGTCCTCGGCGGGCAGTTTTCTCGGTCGCGACGCCTGCCGTCCTTGATGAGCGAGGAAGTGTCAAACACGACCACTTGACCGAGTCCAGCCAGCACGGCAGGCCATGATGAATCTTTGATCCAGCAGCTCCCAGCGGACGGCCGCGCGCACATAAAAGCTTTTTATCTTGATAAATATTTGATATCTCGCAGCGAGGAGAGGAAGAAGAGAAGGTCGGTCTGCTCGCACTGACTTGGTCCAATCAATAAGTCGGAAGAAAGGTGAAGCAACAACTTTCTTTCCTTTGGCCAGCTGTGTGCTCAAATGTTTGCCTCGCCATGCAGCACACTTGCCAGTGTGGCAAATATTGAACTTGCTCAGGTGAAATAATGCCATAAGTTGCGGGCGGTTGTAATCCCGGTCTCTGCCACGATGATTATAATGCCGCACCGCCAGCCTTTTCCTCCATAATCAAATTATTCATGAGCGTTGAAGACTGTGTTCCCACCGGAATATAAGAAAGAGAAAAATGAGTCTGAGAGATGGCTTAATTATTCATTGCGCGCGCGTCATTGTGGGAATTGTCGGATCATTGTTTCTGGATGCTAATTACGCCAAACAAGAGCTGAATTTGCACTCATTTGAATTTGAAAATCGAAAGTGCTCATAAGCCGATCTTGAGAAACAGTATCAGAACAAAAGAGATCGACCAAGGCCAGCCTATAAGGAAAGATTCGTTTGGTTTATAATTATTTAATGTGCATTTTCTTTGAAAATGCCTATTGTGATTCAGTTGAAGTAGCATAGTGCAATTTCATTTTTGACAATGCCAATCGGTTTTTCTGAGGACTAGACTAGGAAGTGGAATCCCTCAGTTGAAAATTCAACACGACGTTCTGAAAATCGGTGGAAACTTATAAAACATTACATTTTAGCAGTGTTTGGTGTAAATCTAGCTAAATTTGCCACAAGAACGCGCCCGACCAATCGGAGAAGGGATTGGCGTTGGCCTAAGATCGAAACAGCGGTGCCACAGCGAAAGCCAGCGCAAGTGACTAATTGTAAGGAAGGTTAAGATTTGGAATCAACATTTCGGCTGACCGATTGTAATTGGAGCATATTTTTGAACACTATTGCTTGGTATAACTATTGCAAATCCAACAGGCAACTCAACAATAAGGTTAACAGAGTCTGTAAATTTTGTCAGATCCTGATATCTACTATCCTTATAAGTGACAAGGCCAGGTTAACCAGTCTTGTTGCTTGACCCGCTTGCAATCTCTTTTAAATCAAGTGTTTTTATATTTTCTCTTAAGTTTGGTATTGAGTAGCCAAATTTATGCAAAATATCTTTTAAAATCATTGTTTTTGTTTCAAATAAAAGCGATGAGCCGGGACAATTCCAAGCATAAAATTCGACTTAATGATGGTTGTTTGGACTTATTGTTTGCGGAAGGACATACAGTCGAATTTGGCGCGTTTTGAAAATGCCCCTCGGCGACGTGCATGAGCTGCCGCGGGAAAAGTTTCGCTTGGTGCGTGCAGCGTTATAATATGCCACCGCTTTTTTAACGCCCATAAATAACAACTCTTTCCGAGTCATAAAGCAGAAGCAAACTTTTTGCACGTCGACTTGCGCTTTGCCGCTCGCGTCGAGCGAACGCTGTTTGATATTTTTACCTTGGCCTGTCAGCTCGCTCCGTCTTAATAAAAAGTGTTCTCTCTCTTTTAATCACCACTTCATCGTGCGTTTAATGGTTGCAATTCCGAATAATTACATATCTTAGCAAGATGCATCTCTCCCTCGCGTATCATCAAAGCACAATCTGCACAGCGCTGATGTTTTCCGCGGAACTTGGCAAACGTCAGAGGCCAAGAGCAGCGAGTTGATTAAAGTGGAACTTTAATAAGTGAATAATCAACAACATTTTGCATCTAGAAGGTGGTTCATAAAATACATAGATTGACTGTGGAACAATATAACAATTAACAATTCATTTCGACAATGTACTTTTATCAAATCATGACAGAAAAACAAAGAAATTTTTGATTTTGTAGAATATCTCCGGAAATGAATTTTTTCGTGTTTTTATCTTGATTTTGATTCCTCTCGTCGCAATCTAACCAACGATGTGGTCGATGATGGGCAACAAATTGGGCAAATTCCCCTTTAGAGAAATAAATTATGATTTTCTATATAGGGAGCGTGCAAGCTTGGTAGCCAATTTCCTCAGAATTTTAAGCGGAAACCTGGCCAATTTTCTGAGTATATTTTTAGTTAAGTATAAAATGCATTTTCAGAAATTTGCAAACTAGATACGTATTCACATTAAGTTAACTTCTAAATTAATGAAAGCGCGTGGAATTCGTGTCATCGAGTCACTCGCAGCGGTTGTCCGAATTCTGGACGCAGGAAATCGCAATTAGCGCCACCGGGGGCAAGGGCAGCTGAACAAAAGAAGAGAATTAATTGTCGTGCAGTCGGTGTGGACAAGACAAACGCGGTTGGAATTAATCAAACAGCAAACAAATAAATAGGCGAGGTGTGCTGGTGCGGCGGGCGTTTGAAGGGCCCTCGTGGCGTGATGTAACACCCAGTGGGCCATGTCTGCGCGCCGCCGACAGAAAAGAGCAGCTTTCAAGTGCACCCGCGCGCTGACGTCACCTCCTATGGTCGCCATTAAAAACTTTTTAAGTGCGAGCCGACTTTTTGCTTAAAGACTGGTGGTACAAAGCGAGGTTTGTAGCCCCTAGAAGAGAGAACCACGTACACAAACAAAGAGCCGTTTGTGAAACAAGCACAAGTTTTCTCACAAACAGAACTTTGGTGATCGCCAGCTGCTCAATTGGTGGGGCTGCATCTTAACGAAATACGTAGGAATTTGTTGGTTGAATTGCTACAATGTCTACTTAATTTTCAAATGGACGCAAGTAATTTTTCCGACACGCTAAGCTGTGCCGGTTCTTTAATGTGAAATAGTCGTTTTCATGTCTAGAACTTGAATGGAAGTACATTTCGCAACCCACTTCAAAAAGATTTGTTAGCCTTTGAGCTTTTGCAACGATTTCATAAAATACCCATCGTCTAGAAAAATCGGAAAAGAAAAGAGTAAGATCCTGCCCAAAAACCTTTAACTATAGTGTATTGGAAGTGGCGCTCTCTGGTGGTGGCCTACAACATTTTTTGAGACCTACGCAAAAAGCGATTTTCAAAGAAGGTTTTGTAGAGCTCTTGTTGATATTTTTCCCATAGAAACGGAGATGTGCTTTGATCCTTAATTAGATCAAACGCGGAGATAATTGGCTTCATTCATAGGCCTGCTCCTCTTGCCCTCGGCTTTTGATATTTTCCTCAAGGGAGGCTCGCGTCGCGCGCGGGTGGAATTAATACAGTGCGTGTTGGGATAATCGTATAGCCATGCACGCTCACAGAATGATAATAATTATGATAATCCGACTTCAGCGCGAGGAGTAGCGGTCGTGTCAAAACAAGTTTGCACCCTTGCTCGCTGGCTCGCTTTGCTGAGTAGGTGAAATCGAAGCTGCCTGCCGGCTGATTGCGAGTCGTTGGCTCGCTCATACAGCTTCCATTGTGTGCACATAGCGAGGGTTAGAAGCCGTGCAAGCATCCCAGAAAATAACACTCGCGGGGGTGATGTACTTTGTCTGAAAAGAATTCGTTCGAAATGGGTGATTCAGAAATTTTCCAAACGATTCGAATACTGTCCGAACGACTGGAATTTATCTGAGAGGAAATTATCGGGAAATTTTAAATAATTTCCGAATCTATCGGATAATGTTTGGACAATTGTCGAATCCTTTTGACAATTATTGAATCCTTTGGACATTTTTCGAACTTTTGGAAAATCTACAATCTTTTGTTCAATTTTTGAATCCTCCTGAAAATATACTTCTTATCGTTTAGAAAATTTCTGAATTTTGACGAATTGAATCATTTTGGACGAATTCTTTTAAGACAAATTACGCGCTTCCAACTAGAGGCTCCTTCCCCCGCCGCGGCGGGGTTGCATAAAAGTGTGCGAAATCCGGCTGCGACCTATCGAATCCCCCCACCAACCCTCGAAGCCTTTCCGCAGCGATCGCAGCCAGATTTGCAGTGAAAACCCTTTGCTGCCCATACGGCGGGGTGCATTCGCTCCTTTTGTCAATTTCGCACACGGTTATTCACTTCTTTTGTTCCTTTCAGTCGCGAAACTCTATATTATGCACTCGTTCGCAGTGCTTTGCGTAACCGGCGTCGACGTGCGTGACTTCTTTCCAAGCGGGAAAGGGGTTGCTGATCAAAAACTTCACAGGCTTAAAAAAATATGAAAATTGTTTGATAGCAAATGAAAATTGCTGAATGTAAATTTTTGAATAACCATGCTGGATATTTCCTTAGATCAAGATGTTAGAATTTGTAGCCATTGTGATGATTCGAGTTTTTTTAATAGGTTTTAATATCAAGATTGCGGTTAAATAATTTGTCTTAATTAACTTAGAATCTTTCGATCATAATAACAATAGGGAGGTCTGTTTAAGCGAAACTGTCCTAGGAAATAACTACTTGAATTGCGACTGGCAACAGTTGTGACTAACTCATTCCCAAAGTATTTTGCAGTTCTAATGATGATGATGGTCGAATTGCTAAAATGGTTTAACATTTGTAACGAGAGCAAGTTCATTAGGAATTCCCTTTAGCCCAATCGATAGATTCAGCCAGCAGTCCGCAGTTCTGCAATAATTATAGGTTGACGCCTCTCTGCTCCTGTATAACGCGAGTGGTTTTGTAAAATTTTCTGGCACTAACGACTGATCGAAATTTTTCCGCAAACTTTTCGCCTAGAACAACCCAGCCTGTTTTTTTCAATTCAGCTGCCATTCAAATGATAAATTGACAAGCTCGCCCTTGCATTTGGACGGAATTTGCGATTCATCGAGTCCACACAGCTGATGCGTGTGCTTATAAATAAATTGGGCAGCCTTTTGTCACCGCCTGTAAATCAGAGTGGAATAATAAACTCGCTCTCCCACATTTTATTGCGAGTTGGGGAAAAGGGAAAGTGCAATTTGTTTTTATTTTTGGTGGTGGCTCACGAAAATTCGCGAGCACACGCCAAATTGAGCCGCTGATAAATTGGGTGTTTAACACCATTTGACAGCGCCGTAAACAAATAATAAGGTAGGTATTGTTTGCGCCGGTGAATTATGGTCCCAGCGCAACTGCCGCGCTCAAACGAAAGTAATTTCACGCTTTTATCGTTCAGTCCAAGCAGACGTGCGCTCGCGGGAAAGATAAGTTCAAAACATGGGTACAGACGGCGGGGGAAATGGAAAACTGATAAATTTATGAGCATGCACGCTTGCGTTTGATGAATGTGCCTTTTGTTACTTCAGCCGCTTTGTAAATGAGTGGGAGAGCGAGCTTGGAAATTGATTTTAGATTTTGATTTCGGCACAGTATATATAGTCGCGAGGAGACGTGATTCCAGCATAGAGCTCACATGTGTATCGATTTTTGGGTGCAATCGGAATAATTTCTCCCCTTAAAAGCAATGAAATTTCTGAGAACATGTCATGAGTAAAAAAATTGTAGCTTCGAAAAATCTGTACATTTTGTTTTGTAGGGTGTTAATTTGGGAAAGTAAATCTCCAGAAGGAATGAGGAATATTTACATATAAAGACTTATTATCTAATTAGCATTTAAAAAATTTAGCGCTGCCATGATTCGTAGTCCAAATTAGGTTCCTTAATCAAACATAAAGCTATAATGAGTTCTGGTTTGGTTTAAAATTAAGCATTGTTTGTATAAAGTCTAAAACAATTTAATTCTTCAACAAAGTTTGAACAGTCACGATCTCGTTTCAGAATAAGCTTTTGCGAAAACAAGGCCATTGCTTTCATTCGTCGTGACATTTCCGCTTTATTAAAATCCATCAAATGCATCTGCAGAGTAAATATTGTCGGGCAGCAATGGAGCAGGATTATGTAACGGTCGTGCCGGCGGTGGATAAAATATTACGGTCAGAGTAGCGAATGGAAATGTCGCTGCAATCAGGCAGTTTTGATCTATTCGCCCAGCAGCAGCCACCATAGTAAATATCCGCATCTCATTTTTTTCGGCCGCAGCAGCACAAACAAGACGAAGAGAAAAAGTGATGCTCGGGTTGACCTTGCTCCTTGTCTCGTCAAACCGACGTACAGGCTCCGGGGGTGGCGAGTGGCGAGCCGCTGTTGTGACACAAAGCCGATATTAAACCGGCTGTCATTCCCAGGCACACTCCCATCAAATGCAAACCACTTTCGTTTCCGTTATTAAAAAAATGCATTTATATTCTTCCTCTCCTGTGACCTTGATAATGGGGTCGTCATCGGTGGACGTTTTGTGCATGCCAGCTGCTAAATGTTCGAAACTTTGACAAACCCAAATATTGATTATGCTACTGCTATTCGAGAGAAGCTCAAACTCCACTACCATAGGGTTATATTTACTTAAAGGACATGCGTGTCGAAAAAAATATAAATATATGTTATGCAAGGCTTACAATTTTGGAAATCATTTTGCCGTTGGAATTTTCGGATTCATTGGTAAACTGTATAGCACTGGAAAAAGAGAGTGGCCATTTGTAATGTCATAACTGCTAAATTGCTCTGGGTGGCGAAGATGCGTCAAATTTTAGAGTGGTTATTGGATTTTTCTTTCATGTCATACCCATACTTTTAAAACCATCAATCGACAATGAACAAAAATCATGGTGTGTCGTGAACATTTGCGGTCATGACACATATTGACGTCACAAAATAGCCGTTTTCATTGTCCCACAGCGTAGCAAGGCGGTCCATTCCAAAAATTTCAACAGCACTCAGATTTTCCAAATTTTTTGTCGAACAATTTGAATTATATATTTTTTGACGTCTATGTCCTTTAATAAACGTTTGATTTATTACAAGTAATGCTAAAAAAATGTCAAGTCACAAATATTTTGTGCCTTTAAGCTACTAGGTATTATGTACTCCAACCTTAACCTCACTGCAGAAGATTGACGCAGATCTATTTTGAAAGCATGAATCAGACAGCTTAAGGGTCTGAACTAGGATTAGGCGGATTTGGAGGTAGAATAGAAACGTGCCGAAGTCCTCATCTCATCTGGATTAATGACGCCAACGCGAGTTCGCGTTTCTACGCAACATTTAGGAATAGGATACGAAATAAAAACTGCTGATTGCCGAGACTTGCGCGGGCGGGCTGAAATAGGCCAACAAGCAGCACTTTACGACCGTGCTAAACAGTGTGCGTCCGAGCTAGCATAGAAAATTGAATCAGCGCGGACACAATGGCCGGTCCTTGGCGGCGATTGATTCAATGTTGCAGTAATACTGAGACATAAAGAAAAGGCTTTGTTTCCCGATGGAGGCCGCGAGTGCACACGCGTCTATTTGCGGTGCAATAAATGTGATTAGCGAGCAAACGAGCGCAGGGCACGCGGCTTGTGTGTGTGTATGTGAGTTGCAAACTGAAATATTATGCAAAGAGCTTTTTATGCGTCCGCTCGGCTGGGAAACGGTGTGTTTTTCAGCTTGTTAGGATGTTTATTTGCTCGCGAGAAAGCCGCGCCGGCACTTGCGAGAGTTGCAAATCATAATCCTGTTATATGAGAGAGTGTATAGGAGGGCTGCACTTGCAAAACGATCGATCCGCGGGGGATGTGCACTTGTGGACCGACCTAGATTCGGCCTTGTTATGCGCACGGCCCAGCTGCTGTCTCCGTGCAAATTGCTTCATGTATTTTTACAACTCCCCCAAGTGGACAATTGCATGAACCCAACTTTTTCATAAATGCACTGGACGATCTACTTTTTCAATTTAATCAATCCTTTTTTTTAGAAAATAAGATAAAATATAGACGAGATGAATTTTCCAGATATCATTGCAACAATTTGCGTTAATTGTATGTCAAATAATGCAAGATAACTAGGTTTCATTGTCTAACCGGCGTATTATCCTGCTGCAAAATTTTTATATTCAACGATTTGATGATTTTGCTGAAAAAATAATTAATATTAAATGTCAAATTTAACGATTTTCGCGTATTGCGTCACTTGCCACGCCTTCTTTCCTAATATTCCGACGAACCACACTCCATTTCAAATTTCTCGCGAGTTAAATATATCGCTGTTCGCAGTGAATCTATAGTGGAGGTAATTTATCGATGCCAACATTGCAAATTTTCAAATATTTTAGCCATTTTTTTCTAACCGGTAAATCGTGAAAATCGATTATTTATCGCTCTAAGTGTACAAGAAACAAGCGGCTCTTACAATTAAGGCCCTCTTGGCATAAGGATAAATTAAATGTTGAACTATTGTGTAGAAATGGATTATTATTCTACTAAGACACCGACTATTGGTTATTTTTTCACATTCTGTAGGAATTTGCGTATGAAATTTGTTTTTTATGTAGGGAAATAATGCATTATTATGTGTCGTGAACCGTGAACCTTTTGCCTCGCACCTCTTGTCGCGATTATCCGTTCGACACGTGCGTTGTGCGGACTATTTGAGAAAGGATTTTTAAAGAAGACTTATTATGTAATGAATCCTTGGCCCCGACTTGAGCCCGTGCGTAAAAAAGTAAAAGATCTCGCTGCTTAATTGCACTTCTCGCGGGCATGCAAATCACGCCGCGAATGGAAAAGACAAGCGTGTGCGATAATTCAGTCAATTAACCGTGAAACGGCCACCACTGCTTCGTTAGTCGTCGCCGCGGCTACACGGCCGCGCAGATTATTGCTAAGTGGCAACCTCTGTAAATCACTAATAACACACCCGAGTGTCCATTATCATCGGGTAAGCGGCCTTTTATCTGCGAGTGGCTGGAAATTATCGGTAATTGGGTGACAACCGATCGTTTTCTCACAATTTGCCGATTTTCGCGTGAGAAATTACCGTCTTTTGGAGTCATAAAAATTTATGATGCTTTTCGTCTTCCTTATTGACTTTTGCTCTTCTGTTATCTGAATAGGAATTAGGAATACAGCGGGTTTGCACTCTAGTCCGTTCGGTCTATAAAAAAACTTGCAAGTTAAAAATTTAGAAGTATCAAATTTTTAACTGGAGGTAGAAAGTTTTTTTGCAGTTCTGAGACATGGAAAATACTCATTGACCAGTTGCATAAACCTTAAGTTATTAAAGCCGCCAACAGATGGCGCAACCACAGACTTTCTTAAATAATTTTGTTTAAAGCGGTTTTAAGGCACTTCCGCTGCGATTTCAGACTCAATCTAGCTACTGTGCATTCTTCAATTAATTTGCTATTTTTTGACGGGCTGAAAACCAAAATCGGTTCAGCCATTCGCCGTAGAAACGTTGGAAAATATTTTTTAATTTCAAAAAATAGTTTTTCACGATTCTACGGCGATTGGCTGAACCGATTTTGGTTTTCAGCCCGTCAAAAAATAGCAAATTAATTGAAGAATGCACAGTAGCTAGATTGAGTCTGAAATCGCAGCGGAAGTGCCTTAAAATCGAAAGTCTACGGTGGCGCCATCTGTTGGCGGCTTCGAATACTTAGGGTTTATGCAACTGGTGAATTTAATTATTTTAAATATTGAACAAATTGTTACAATTAATTATTGAATTCTTTTGCTGAATAATATAATTTAATCATATTATGATAATTTTTGCCATTGGGTGGCTCTTTTACTTCTGGAAAAACCCCTGAACAGTCTTTTTGTCATTGTCTTCCCCTTTCAACCGCTATTCTATCCTTGGTACCGCGGAAGGAGTAAAAATAGTCGTGTTTTTGCCCACTTTGTTGGTAACTGTAAACCGAAACTATTTATCTCAGACTGTCTCTTCAGAGCAGAGGATTATTAATCAGAATGTGACTCTGTGAGAGCAATCACGGCGCGGCCGCCAATGAGGAGCGAGCTTCGTCGTGAGCAGCAATAAATCACACGTTTGTTGTGATGTTAATGGTTCGTGCACATTTATGGAAGCGGCATTTAAATCAGACAAGACGCAGATAGCCACCTGTCTGGCGCGCGAGACATTCGACAGGCAAACAAAGATCGGTCCATGAGTGAGAGATGCATTAATATCCTGCTCGTTATGCGCACCCGCCAAGGAATTATGCAAATGCAATAAAATAAGTAAACAAATGACGAGCGGGTCAATAGCCTTGTCCAATTGTTACCCCTGGTGAATGCTATTGAATGTCATTGGCAATGAGGAAATCAAACGTCACGCAGGCAATTCGTTCTGACTCGAGCATAAAAGCGTTTTTATGTATTTAGAATAGCCGCGGTGATGAATCAGAAAAGAATTTAATTTATTTAGAAAAAAAGTGTAGCAAATGGCGACACTGTCCATTTTACACTCCTGCCGTTACAATATCTTAGACTTATAAGTAGCATGGCATTTCATTTTTCATTTCTGACTGACGATCTATTCCTCGGGATAAAATTAGGTTAGGCAGCCGAATTACTCGATTGAAAAGTTGACACGACGTGCCAAAAATTGGTGGAAACATAAATACCGTTACTTACCGTTTGTCGCTTTTAATTTGACTGTCACCGATTGGTCGCCGTCGTTCTTTGCTTGTTTCAGACCAAAAACTGCTATACTAATGCTTTTTACGTTTCTGCAAACGTTTGGCAAGTGGTTTAGAATTGTCAACCGAGTAATTCGGCTACCTAAATCAAAGAGGTAGTTGCTAATTTCATTGTGTTCAGTGCGTATACCATAAAAAGCTTTATTTTCGGCTCATTTTTTGAGACTAGATTCAACCCATTAAATTCGTTCGTCAGACTCTGGATACCCGCTGTGCCCACTTATCGGACGGCTAGGGGCCAAAGGCCGAAATCCAGGGGTCGAAAATGGTCTCAAAATCACCCAAAAATTAATTTCAATGGTAAAATTTGAGCACCATGTAATTTTAATGGCAATAATATCTTATTTGACCCTCAAAATTACAATTTATTTTCCTCTGGACCGCTATTGCTTCGTGTTTCACTCACTCTGGTTTAGAAGGATAAGACATTTTCACTGTTCTGACGTTAATCACACATTATTTTACAATGTCAGATTTCGAGATAAATGTGGGCGAGACACCTCAGATGCGGGAAGCAACACCCGCTGCGTTAATTTTTTTCTTTTCATCGAGCGTCAAAGCGTCTAGTTTTTTGCTCTCACTTTCCACGCAGCGGTCAGGTTCAAATCTGAAAGGGTTATTCTGGACGCTCGCCGAGCGTGAAATTCGGAATCTCGGTGAGTAAGTGATGCTGCTGATCGCGGCACGTGCTGTGGGCCCGAGAAATCTTGCTGCAGCAGCCAACCACCACGTTTCGGGAATCAATACCGTCTCCCGTGACAGCGGAAATTGATAACGGGCCGCGTGCATTCCGAAATGGGCAGACACGAACCCTACGGAATCTTCCCGCAAACGGAAAAGGCTCTTGAACATGAAAGGCTGATCGAGAGGGCGGCGGGCAAGGGCGTTTTGTTCCCAGAAAATGAATTATGCTCCGTGCCGAGAGAACAGAAAGCTCTTGCAGAGTGAAACTTTATCTTTTTTCCTAACACGACACGCTGCGTATCAACTTCTCCAACGGCAACGGCACGCATCATTTATACACATATCAAATGTTTCCGTATTCAGCATAGGGAGCCAGATGTGACGAGATCACGAACGAGAAACTCGTTTAGCCGCGTTTTCATGCATTTAAATTAACGGACAATCGAAATGGGTTGATGCTAATTAATTAACGATTCAAAATTCAGTCCACGCTCGAAAATTGCAAATATTAATTAAAACACACTCGCAAACAACATTTTGGCATGAATGTGTGCGTTTTGAAAACACACACTCGCAATAATTACACATCTGGGCAAAGCAAAGCCGATGTAACTCTCTCCCCGATGTGTAGTAAATAAAGGCAATCTCGTCGGGCGCACAGTGTAAGGCAATGAGCAGCCAGCTAATTAAAATTTCGCGCTGCAAACTTTTCCAATTCCACCCGCTCACCCACGCGGGAAAAATCACATCAAGCTCCAGTAGAAGGACCAAAGAAAAAAAATACAGCACAAACGTGATTCCTGCTGTTTCCCATCTATCGATCTGCTCGTTGCCCGTGCACGTGCGGAAAAAAGAGGTATTGACGAATACTCATTAAGCCAAAGTGGAATGCGGAACCGATGCGGAGAGCGAGAGCGCCGTTTTCGGCACTGGCGCCTCTCTCGTCGCACTTTCCTATAGGCTGGACCGTTTTCAGTGGGCAAAATTTTTACCGTGTCTGTTGCTCGCATAATTTTTTTTTTAAATTCATCTAAAAATGATTTACCAATTCAATGCCGTGAATTATTTGCAATTTTTACAGTTGTGTCAGTACAGAAAATATTGAAAATCTTCAAATGAAGCTAAAATTCAAGACAATTAATGAAATAAAGCAAATATTCCTAAGAAGTTGAATAGAACTAGGTGGAATGATTAATTTATCCAAGATGAGGCTGGAATTGCAAATTGCAATACAAACCAGTGCTAGATCAATTTTGTTATTTTGTCCTCTACATTCTTTTAATCATTTCAATACTGGCCTCTCTATTAGCTAAATATTTTTTCCTTTCAAAAACCTTTGAAATTATTTCAATATCGCAGTAGTCGACCGTCAGCAGACACAAAAATAAAATAAATAAATTGGTATTTTACACTTAAAATTATCAGGTCTTACGTTTTTAATTAAATATCGAAAGATGGGCCAATCTGTATCTAAACCGCAGAGGACGCAAAATCCATTCTCACCCGGCACCACGTCCGTTCTCACCACCTTCGGCGCAGTTAAAATACCAATAATTGCGTCGCCCCCGCTTATTTTCATGGGCATTCGCAGAATTTGAGAAATCCAGCCGCCAAACGTGGGCGACGAGAGTAAAATGCTACGAGAGGCATAATTAAGCGCGCCAGGCAAAAATGGAGCGGTGCACACTGTCGGCCAGAATTAATTAAGAGTAATTGCCTGCGTGAAAATCCGCAGCAGCGATAAAGATTATTAATTCAGCCGCTTTTGCAGCTGCCAGAAAGAAAAGTAACTTGGGCCTAGAACTCCTCGTCTTGGGCGCTGTTTCCACTTTCGTCCTTGTGAAGCGTCGCGTGCATAAATTTTTAGGCCGCCCAGAAGACTTTCTTGAAAATAGCATTTCGCTCTCAGCCGCAGTCACGTGTTGTTCAACTGCTAGAATATTTTGATCACCACAAATAGAAGAAAATTCTATGCGTGTGAAGATTTTGCTCTATGATTAAATGAGCTAAAAATAAAGGAAAATTTTGATTTGAAATGAACTAACAATCATTTTGTTTTATTAAATAGTATAACCGTAAATACGAACAAAAATTCACCCATATGCATTAGCTATAACTGTTATTTTTTTAAAGCATTTTGAAATATTGGGTAATTTTTTTCAGACTCAGATTATCGTTTAAATTTTCCAATCGAAATTTTATTCAGATTATGGCCCCCAACCAAAACGAAAACCAAATTTAATTTAATAGTAAAATTTCTTCTTTTGAAATTTGAACAAGCATTGAAATTTTAATTCTTAAATCGAGTGCATGCAGCGAAGAAAGTTGTTTATGTTTTTCAAGTTCGTGATGTGGAAATCTGTACCGACACAAACGATATTATTTGCCTTCTTTGACGCAGCCACAGAGTGATGATGAGCTATTAAAATGTATCGCATATAACAATGATAAGTTTAATCCTTGCTTGGAAGCTCGGCGGGGTCAGTATAAAGTGTATAGATTACATCTGCAAAAGCCAACTCACACAATCAGATTATACTCGCTCATACATTTCGCTGCTGCTGCTGCTGTTGTTGGGCAAAAGGTTGTTCGCTCTGCGAGTTGAACACTCTCTTAATTCTCGCTAAGCAAGTCGCATCCTCTTCGAAAGCCTGAGGCCAGCCGAATTGAATCATTATTAACAGATTAAACTCTGAGCTGGGCGTGTAAATTATTAAAGGGGTTTATTTCGAGAGGGCCGAGGGCGGCGCCGCGTTTTCTTATTTTTATTCCCCTTGCCTTATAGTAAATTGAATCTCTCCTCATCTTTGCTCCGGCAGGCAGAACAAAAAGCTTCAAGAGGCGTCAGGAATGTCGGCTCATTTGCATACGACGCACCAGAAATTGTGTTATTTACTGCTCATTTAAAACTTTGTTGCTCAACAAACTCGTCTTCAATTGGCACCAATTATATCTTCCACCCTGAGAAGCGATTAGTTAATCTCAAGTAGCGCTCAAAACTTTGTCAATTAAAGCTGTCGAACGAGCTCGCTTTGTCGAGGAACGTGTTTTAAAGATCTTAAAGAATATTGTGCATTTTTAACACTTAGGAAGTGGGCCATTAATTTTAGTGTTCATCTAGTATGACCTGCAATAATAAAAACAGGACCAAGTAACATTCAAAGAGTAGTTCGATAGTGCAAAACCCCAGAAAATCCTTGTTGTCAATGCATAAACTAATTCCTAAGAATTCAATTACAATCAAAATTTACCCAGGTAGCTCTGTAAATTTTTGAGAAAAGTGGCTGCAAGGTTAGCATGCTTTTCAAATGGCAAGGACTGACTCGCTACTTGAAATCTGATTCTATTTCACAACAAAATGTTTCCCTAAAATGTTCACACGCCGTTGGACAGATCTCAATGATAGGAATCGAAACTTGCCAAAAAATATGGCAAACTGCTTTGAATTTTGGAGAAAATGGGCGCAAAATTAATTGTAATAAGCGTAAAAAGGTCCTCTTTTGATTATTGCACATTGTAGCACACATTGTTAAAACTATATAGCTTTTTAGATTATATATTTTAAGTGAAAGAAAATAGGATCATTCAGAATTGTTCAGTACATATCCACTTTAAGGATTGTCACTCTCGCGTGCCTGGCAAACGGCCATGTGGTGAAAGGGCCCTGTGACCTGACCTCCCGGCGCCAGTGCAGCGCGCGGCCACTGCAATTACTTTTCCATGCACTCGCGCAGAATTAGAGGTCTCACGTGACGATCGGCAATTTCGGAGAACTAATCGTCTCCAGGGATTTCTCACTACTCTCGCTGACTGAGTGAGCCAAAATCGATGTGTAATTGCAGCTTTTATCGCCGGCAGCATGCATTTATTTATACGGGTCGAAGGTTTTTTGTTTGTAGAAAAGTTATTTTGCATACTATTGATTTCATTTTTATAATTCAAGATGCCAGTAAAAAAATTCATGTCAGAGTTTTGATGAAAGTTAATTTCAAATATAAAATTAGACCGAAGAGGAGTGAACAATTTTAGCTGTAAATTTACTAATTTGGAAAGTTCTTTGGGTTCAAAGTTGACAACAGATGTTGCCACCGATCAGTAACAATTTTTCAGGTCATTTTACACTTCCACAGTATGAATTCATAAGGTTTAAAGCGGTTTAAAGATTTTATTTGACGTACTGAATACGAAAATCGGTTCAGCCAGTTCGATTAACTTTCAAATAAACCCAGGTTTTCAATGAAGCCGTTGTGTCTTTCGAACTCAAAACCCGTCCATGTACATGTATAACTGCTTTGCATGTTCATGTACGCAACAAGGAATCCAATTACGCTTCATAGCCGAGTGGCAACACGCCCAAAGCCAGTGAAATTGTGTTATGACAGGCGAAAATCGACTATATAATTTATTAGTGGCGCCCATTGCCTCAGTTTCCAAATAAGCAAGTGGGTGTCCGATGAGCAGAATTATTTTATCTCCAAAGCAGAGCAAACATTGTAACTAACAACATATCTTTTTGCTTCTGTTGCAGGTAAACTCTTGGATTTGGCTATTTTTGCTGGGGTCGGTCGCGCTTGCAATGCAAGGTAAACACGGCTGGATGAGTAATGCGAGCAAACAATACTCGTTGCACGCACAGATTTTATCTCGTTGCCAAACATTGCCGTCCAGTGACATGCAATAATAGAAGCAATTAATTAAACAATTAATTCCGAGCTTATCTGCAAATTAACAAACATGAGCATCAAAAGAGATAAGATTATACAGGAAATGGTTGCCGATGATATTAATCGACTTTCTCTCGTATTTGTAGAGCAATTTGATTTTACTTTAAGTGCTCTACAATATTCTATTTTGCATGAAGGAAAATTTAGTTCATAATTCACACGTTGGATAGGACGCGATGACAGGAATCGAAATCAAACGAAGAAATAAAGACAAAACCATTAAATGTTTCGAGAAGTTCAATTGTTACTCGGTCCTGATTTCATTTTGTAGAGATCATTATTTAAAAGAAAAATTTGATCAACCTCTGCTAATTGTAGCTTACAATTCAAATTCAATTCAATATTTATTCCGTATCAATCCCCTCTAGAGGAAAATGAATTTGGAAAGGGCGCTCGCGTTTTGTATAAATGAGAAATTGTGAAGAAAAGACATTTCCGCAAGTGCAGCCAATAGTTGAAAAAGCGTCGAAGCAGAATTCTTTCTTCGCATTTTGTGTGCGTCTTGCCGTCCTTCTACAGCACGAGCGCACGCCCACGCGCGCGTTCGATGGGAAATTATTATTATCTCAACAGGCCTACGGGCTGCGGTGAGAGAGGTGATGCTTATTTTGATTCAGAGAAATCTCGCCCGCCCGCCCGCTCGCTCGCACAGCCCATTAGGATCTATCTCGTTTTTTATTTCTCTCTCGCAGCCGCAGACTCGGAGAATTTGTTTCATCTCTGCGGATGATGCCTGCTTTGATTATGTTTCTAAGCGCTTCGGCCAATATTGTGGAGGAAAGAGAAATACTGAACACACTCGAATGAGTGAAATTTCAACGAAGCAGGAAAGGCGAGCCAAAATAAAATACACAAAGAGATTGGAAAAAATTTGTTACGTCCGGCTGAGCACTGGATTTTACACTAACAAAGACAGAGGGATTTAGTTTTGCGGTGAAATTTTTTATGTAGACTTTCTTGATGGGAATATGATGGAAAAATATTTCGATTTGATATGATTTTATTAAGGTAAATCGATCGGTGGGTCATTTATGACATACTGAAAAAAGTTTACAATTATCCTTAAATGTTTATCCTGGGATTAGAAAGTTTTAAATTGTACTAATCGTAGAGCAAAAGCGGATGATATGTCCTATTTTTTTCCTAATAAGTTTCTGTAGTATTTTTATAACCTACAAATGGGCTATTTGTGAATCTGAAATTAAAGAAATATTTTCTTAACAATGTAAATTTAAAAATCGACGATCGAAATTTTGAACCTTGTGAATTTCCAAAAATATTTGATGTCTCCTGCATTATTCCAACTCACGGTCTTCAAAATGGAACGCGTAGACGGAAGAAATATCCGAGACATGCCATTTTCAGACAAGTGTTTTGGGCTGGTCGCGCATACAGAGGCAGATAGCAACCCTTATGTGACTGAGGGGTGTTGCAATTTCACTTTTGGCATCCAAACTCGATTCTTCCCTCTCACTACGCGTCCTGCATATTAACGCATGTTCATCATTCCGGGAACCGAACAAATCGATTTTGAATAGCGATTCGGGTCATATCGAATTTTTACTCTCGCACGCAGTTGTTGCTATTTTGCGGCTCCGCGGTTTTTGATGCCATTGCGTATTATTCGTGTCCATATGGCGTGCAATGAAAGTGAAAGGCGGCCCGGTCTGATGGATGTGTTCTCGGACGCCCACGCGTGACACCAAATTCGCGCGACAATAACTCAGTCAGATCGCTCCGTGGACGCGCCTTTTCGTGCGCACATCGCGCTTGTCTGCGAATTAATTATTCGTTTGCGTTTCGGCTCACTTAAGCGTGCTAATTCCTTCGGCCAACACTTTATAGAAAATAAAATCCAGCAAAGCCGGCCGTGTAGCACAAACAGCTGCGCGCCCGACAACTCACGTCGCTGAGCAAATATTGGCGCATACCCTGTAACATGCTCGGGCCGGGTCGCCTTTGAAAAAATATTCCCGATCCACTCAAAAAATGTGTCCGAAGATGATTCTCTCAGGATGCTTCATTAGAATAGCGTTAATCCTTACAATATGTTCAGGGAGCATTGCAAAATAAAAAACTACTCTTTGCCGAATTTATTCGTAAATTTAGTGTTTTAAAAATTTTTGTAATATTTTAGTTGTTTTCATCGAAGATCTATCCAACGTTGCGTGTGTTTTGCGATAAAATTTATTTTGTGAACTTGAGACGGTTAAATATTTTTTCAGAACTACCAATCGTCACGGTAGCAGAAAGCACCATGTAATTTTAAGCCATAAGCAAAAAGCACATCAAAATTTGCGGAAAATTCATGCAATAGTAATTGCAAAAAATGCGAAAGTGCAAAAAATGTTTCCAAATGTCAGATTTTTAGGTTGAATTTTCCTTCTCAAAAATATTTTGAGATCTATTTTATTTTCTAATAAGGTTTTTTGTGTATTCAAAGTCTATATCATTTGCAAAAATCTGGTTAAAAATGTAATTAGTGCGGGATTCATGATAAATACGATGCCCTAAAAACGTTTAAACTGACTATTTTGCCTAAAAGCTGTACTCAATTCAGTCTTCAAAATAAATCATAATAATCGGTATGCAACCTGTGCATTTTGAAAAGCTTCCATTACTTTTAAAAGACGTAAAGAATTAAGTTAAAAATAACTTTTCAGAATCTTTGAAAAGAAATACAACAAAATAATCAAATCAATCCGATTTATTTTGAATATACGCAGTTTGAAAAATTTATAGGAGCAATTGATAACACGCCCTGCTGGTTCTTGACCTCCAAAAAAGCGTGAACCTTGGTGCATCATGATCTATTTCGGTCGCGACGAATGGACGATCTGTGTTGTATCGTGCCGTCATCTATCTTTTTTACTGAGATGTCTCTGCAGCAGCCGAGAAAGGGTGGCTTAATGAGCCAGCCGCCATAAATCAGCCGTTGGAGCCATAAAGTCCAAATATTAACTGCACTACACTGCTCTTTTATAATCCAAAAGTGCGGCCGACACTTGCTTGAATTACGGCTTCCTCGCATGCCCAGTCGTAAATTGATTAATCCCGGCGAAACGCTCAGCGGCATTTATTTTGGCAATAACGCAGCCTAATAGGCTCGCACTCGATCGAGTGGCGGGCGACGGATTCAGTTGGACCAATATTTGACTTCTCCAGCAGACGCACATCTGCCACTCTCGGCCCTCCCGACGTATATTAAATCGACGAGTGGTGTGTGTCGCGCCGGCAGTATCTGTCTGCTCGATTCAAGCGTGTCGACTTGAATTATCGGCTTATTATGCAAACATTCGGCGCACAACTTGTTTTTACGCTTTTACGCGTGCTCAATGTGGTCAAGCAGCTTGCGAATCAAACGCAAAATAAAATCATCAGTGTTGGTGTATAGGGAATTGTTTTACATTATGCCTTTGCAGCCTCTGAAAGCACAATCTGACAAATAATATGAGTTGTCAATATTTTTGTACTTTAAATTTTTTCGCTGCATTTCTAGTAACATTAAAATCGGTGATAACTCAAAAACCGTTACTTAACCGGTTTTTGTTCTGAACCTAGCAAAAAGTGCCACAAGCAACAAGAACGCCAGCGAACAATCAGAAGATTGGCCCTTAGCGATCGGGACTTAGCGATGACAGTGGCAGAGCGATAGCTTCCGCTGGCTATCACTGTGGCGTTAGCGTCTCGATCTTACAATTAGGCTGACGCCTATGAGAGAAGCCAATCAGAAAACCACTCCCGTCTCTAATTAGTCGCCGGCGTTCTTTTTTCGTTTCGCGGGTTTCAACTTCAAGTGTCTTTCGGCTCATGATGTCGATGTCAAACTGTTGATTGAGTGATTCGGTAGCCTATCCTAATTCCACCCTCAGCAATCAATTGACAATATCAAAAATAAAATTTCAGCGCTGGCTATTCTCCTTGGATAAATCCGTCCCCTTTTTTAGCACCAGCATGTCAATGTCAAAAGTAAAGGCAGCTGTTAAAAAATTGCAAGACTCGTCAAAGTAATTTCTTGCTGAAATGTAGAGTCAGATTTTTAATTCTGCTTCAATGGCGTTCGATTGACATTGACGCCGTGATTAATCGGCAAAATCTATTTTCCCACTCACGCTTTATTTAATTAAGCTAAACCCACGAGCTGCCAATTAGATTCCGAGATTGACCTTTTTGCGTGTCTGTCATTGCCGTATGATCCAATATTTATGTCCACCCATTGAGGCGCACCCTCCACGCAAGCCGTAATTAGATTAATTCCGGTGCCGAGTTGCTCGATTTTTCGGTTGGGCGGACGGCACCCGGCTCGGTCCGCTGAGGGCCCCAGCTGATTGATTGGCCATGTGCGAAAAGAAAAGAGAAAAGACGGCTGCTGCTGCTGCGGTCGGCGACGTGCTCTCTGCACTAATCGTGCAAATACACTTGTACTTCTTGCCAGCTAAGCTCCTGCTTCTTGCCGGGGGAGAGAATGAGATCCGTTTTCTGCAGCTGGGGAAAACGAGTCTATCAATCTTTTCGTTGTGCCTCCAGGAGTCGCGTTACGACCACCGCCTGACCGACGAGAAGACTGTGGCTTCGTATTTTTCTAGTTTCAAACGGGTTTTGATTAAATGAAACTTTCCTTGAAAAGAACATCCTTAGAATACAAAAATTGTATTACAATTATGATTTTTTTAAATAAAATATTCGTTTTTAAGCATCATAGATCAAGCCAATGCAGGACGCGAATTAACAAAAATCGTGCATATTAAAATACTCCTCACAAAAATTGTCTAGCAGGATGATTTGCAAAAAGATTAAATTAAGGATGGCAGAATATAATTTATCACTTATAAGTTATTTACTTTATATTTCATCATAGTTTTAATTTCAGAAATAAGTTCAATCAGTTTGTGCGTTCGTTAAGTGCCAAAATTACCAAAGAAATAGACTTGGATTTATAAAATATATCCATAGCATTCCAAAATTGAAAGAATCCACTCATAGTACGTTTGTGTTTTCAGCATAGATTTTTCTTGCATTTTTTCTCATCTTGAATTTTATGTTTTATGCATGAAACCTTTTTCCCATTTTTTATTTTTTTAGGAGTATATTCACTTCATATTTTTGCTTTCGAAACATATTCGTACATGTGTTTACTTTGCCCAAACCGCTCTGTTTGTGATGCCGAACACTTGAGTCACGTCCGAAAACGTACAAAATAATTTAAAAGAAACGTCGGCAGGGTGCACTCGAGGCTGAAATATGATGTACACTTGACTTGCCAGAACGGCTTGCTCAAAGTGAACACATTCGCTTGACGGCGGTGGCGGCGGCGATCTAATTAACGCTGATGCATGTGTAAATAGTGTCTGCAGTGCGATTCAAATTTTACGTAGCACGCCATTCGAAATAAACTCGACGAAAGGCAGATCCTCGGAGCGAGAGAGGGTGCAAAAAGCTCGGCTGAGGGGGCGCAAAAAGCAAAATCCACGGCTTTCTCGCTCTGCTCTCTCGTTAATAAAAATGCAGCGACTTGACAAACTGGATGCTTTTTCAGCCCGAGGAGAAAAGTCTGCGGAGGGAGCGAACGTTTTGATAATTAGTGCTGCCGAGTTTTTGCCCGCAAAATGATGAGATGGTGGTTTTGAATTCGTTGCAAAAAGAAGTCTGTTTCAAAAGGCACGTTTCTTCCTTTTCACCCGCACAAAAGCGACCATTAAAATTCCATTCATGACTTCGGTCTTAATTAAAGTTTCGCTCCGCAATCGATTCGTCTAAATCCGACTGTTGCGCACGCAAAATGCGATCCAAGCACGTCGGTAATAATATAGTTGAAGGCATTAGCATAAAGAAACAATCGTCGCTTTTCATTTACACCCCTGAGTCGAATTCGAGGAGGCATAAATGCAGACAGCAGCAGCGTGGATGCATTAATTAAGCCGCGAATCTAATCTAATAATCTGCTCGCGAGGCGCCTGCCTAATTTATGCTAAATTCGTGCCTACATCCATCCAACTGAAACACCTCGAATTCGCCTTCCTCTTTGTTTGGTAGTTACTTCGCAGTTTATTCACTTGGTTCGCCTTCAAGCGTTTTCTCTTATACGCATAAATGCCAAGCTGCTTATTTATGCCTATTCGCTCTGTAATAAAAAGTGTTTTCCTTTACAGTCGACTCTGCAGAAAAACGCATTCGACAAAAATGCCCAATTTTTTAAACCAATATTATTTGGCAAGTTAGCCAAATCACTCTTTCGCTGCTGTCTTGATCTTTGGTCAACGCCAATCAGAGAACCACTCCCTTCTCTGGTTGGTCGGCGGCACTATTATGACAATTTTTGCGATGTTCACATCAAAAAACGTTGAAAGTAACGGTTTTTACATTTCCACCGATTTTGAAAATGAAATTTCAGCGCAAAGTTTAATGGATGATATGAATTATATTTAAAAATACTTTTGAATGATTTTCCAAACGCTGCGTGGAAGTTGCTACGAAAATTTGTAAGCCAGTCAAAATTCAAGCTTTTTCCCTATTGAGAATTATTTCATTTAATCGTAAAGTTGTGTCCTAAAAATTGATTCTCTCTGATCAGGGTTATATTTTTAAATCAATGGAATGCTCATCATCATTCGTCATCGTTCAAATGAAACAAAATCTCCGCAAGCAACATTTGAACAAACATGGCACATTATAATGGAACTGCAAACGGAAATTTTTGTCATCCACGCAGTTGCAATAACACTCGATTCTATTCTAGCCGTTTGGCACGAAATCAAGAAAAGTTTGCGCTGTTTGCAACCGGAATATGAACGTAATGCCAAAATACAAATAATGCGGCTCTGTTCCTCCCACAAAATTTCGCTTAGTCTTCCCTGTCAGAAGCCTCTTTTCCATTTTAAAAACGCGATGCTATAGCAGATGTGCCAGCAGGCAAGGGCCAAACAGCCTCGCACACTGCATAGCTGCAAGCGAGTGACGGACGGACAAAAAGCTAATTCCACTGCAGATGCTCCGTCTAATTACACGCGCGTAACTCATTGCTCCTTACGCGTTTGCTTTCGCTCCCCGAGATTAATTTTTACCTCCAAGGGGCTAAAAGTTTGTTTGGTGGCCGACGAGAGAAAAAGAGAGAGGAAACTCACTCCCTTTTCCGCCGAGAGACAGAAATAAGGTAGAGACGAGCAATATACATTCCTCTCCCGGCACTCAATCACGAGGACATAAAAAAATGGTCCGACCCTCTTTCCTCAAACGGTAGGAATTTATTTGAAGTGTTTGTGTTCCCCATGAGACAGTTTGGCTTTTTGCTTTGAAGTCAGAAATTTGGCTTTTAATTATTAAAGCCGTCTTCTGCATTGTTTAATTTTTTAATTTGTTTGTTGTTTTTATATTAGGTTTTTTAGTGGCTTTGTCTGGAATATTTTAGAATCCCTTACTGATAAAATCAAATTTTCAAAAGGGAGAGATTTGGTAGCCAAAGTCATGTAAGCTTAAAATCGTGTTGTCGTTTTGTGTTCTCAATGTTAATTTTATTCTCACCTATACACGAAAAATGAAAATTTCCAATTAACCTGTAGCGTAGTCATTTATTAAATTCAATTGAATTTGAGACTTTCCTTCAGAAAATTGACTCTGACGTTTTTTGTTTACTCACTTTTTAAAGTGAAAATTCGCCAAGTGACAAGGGAAAGAATGCAATTTGCCATCGACGTCGGTTGACAGGTATCTTCCGTCGCTGCTACAAAGTGATGACGCAAATGTCGACTTTATTCGCGGGCAGATCATTATGTGCTGGCTTTCGGTACATTATTTTTGGGAAACAAAACCCCACCACCGAATTTAATTAGAGAGGGAAACAAAGCCAATTTCATCCCGAACGAAAATGATCACTGCGTGTGGATTTTGCGACCGAGCCAAATAATTTTGCCAAACTAATTTTGTTGCGCCGACATCCCGCTGTGAAACGAACGAAATTCGCGCTTCATTGAATTTTCGAGCTCTCAACAATTTCGGCGCAGGAACTCGATTATGTCGCAGTTGATTTGCATATACAACATACAACTCAGTAATTTATGTAGGTTTGATTGTGGAGCGGATCGCATGCCAATCTCTGCTTTTATTTCGAGAACGTTGAACCAGAGCACACACGAATGGCGTGTCGTTTGAAAAGACAGCGTTCTTCGTCTCAAAGAGAAAGCATGGAAAAACTTTTCTCATATACGCATTCTTTGTTTGCTGTTGCCAGTGGCACTTCGCATCTCGAATGAAACAAGAGTAATGTGTTTGAGCTCCGCCGGCGCCTTTTGCAGGCCACTCATCGCAAATAGCCACACTGTGCCGCGCACATTATCCGCTAATGGATGTGGAGAGAGATATACACTAACGTGTTAATAAGTATTCATCTTTGTCACCACGTGCAACCAGGTTTTTTTTCACTATTTACTTGCCAAAAAGAACTCAAAGCAAGAATGATTTAGCGCTGGAATTTTATTTTTGAGAGTCCCGATTGATTCCCGAAGGTAAAATTAGGTTGGCCAGCGAAATCACTTAATCGACTATTCGACGCGACGTACGGGAAACTGGCGGATACGTGTAAAAACCGCGACTGTAGCAGTTTTTCGTCTGAGCTCTGAGCCTGGCAAAAATCACCACAAGAACATTGGCAACAGAACTGAGGAGGGAGCCGTTCTCTAATTGGCGCTGGCCTAAGATCGAGACAGCAGCGCCACAGTGACAGCCAGCGCAAGCGAGTGAAGTAACAATGCAAGACACCAGCTAGTTTAATGTCGCTTGCGCTCGCTGTCGCTGTGGCGCTGCTGTCTCGGTCTTAGACTAGTGCTAGGTCAAATATCCAATCAGAGAACAGCTCCCTTCTTTGATTGGCTTCCAGCGTTCTTGTGGTGCTTTTTTTGCTAGGTTCATGCTCAGACGATAAACTAAAGTAACGGTTTTTACGTTTCTGCTGATTTAGCACATAGTTTCGAGTGATTCGCTTGCCCAACCTATGTTTCTTGAATTATTAGGGCTTTGATTTTATACGATCAGCTATTTTTGTCTGAGCTTCCAATCGCCACGGGAAAATTAATTCAGCATGAATCGTGCATCTAAATCTCTCTTAAAATGGTTTTAAACCGTCTAACGCTGCCAAAACCGTCTAATTCCTGTCTAAAATCGGCAAAAATGTAAAGTTTGCAAGAGAAAATTGTTCCCTCATTCTTAAATTTAAATTGTTTTTCCCCTCTAAACTATCTGATCTATTTTCAATTTAAAAAAATAGCAGATAAAAATATGGTTTTTCAATTACATTAACGTTTCAAAGAACTAGAAATAGCCTCCATTTAGGTAGAATCTTGTCGCGATTCTGAGAGTATCGAATTGACGTATTTCGTGACGGTGTGCAGTTGGCAACGCCGAGTGCGCATTACCACCATCCAGGGGCACTTTGACTCAGACTCAAAGCCCGGCGTCTTTAGTACACCGAGGGGTGCAATTATTCGCCGGGCTGTCGAAATAAGCCGTCGCCAATCGATACACCGACCCGTCCGTTGCGTACCTGTGTTTCCGTATTTATTCAAAGGCTTTGTGCGCTCATACCGATTTAATCGGTTCGCAGCTTCGGTAAGACGCAGCCGCCGGGCTCGAACCTTGACATTTGGCTGCACGTACCCGACCATCGACCAAACGAGTGAGCATCGCGGATGCTGCAAATGCAAGCGGAATTGGTACCCGCCGAGCAGGGGTTATTACTCTAATTGAACTGTATGCCGCTTCCAATTAATTCTGGAACCCGCCCTGTGTATACCGAGCAGAGAAATGCAAATACATCAAGGGTCGTGCCTGATACGGGGCTAATTTTTGGCTTCAATTAATTTTCAAATTAGATTTTACCCCAGTGTTTGATACGTAACGTAATCCTTGTTTGTAAATCGGAAATTGGATAGTTAGGAATTTGATTAAACTACTGATTGACAGATTGCTAAAAATTAATGCATTTTTACAAAAACCAATTGACTGAATTTGCAGAATTGAGAAATTATCTTCTATAAATATTTTGGTTTTGAGGGTTGATGTTTTTATTTGGATTGGTAGCTTTTTCTTGCTAAAATAATAGCCCGTTTAGAGTGAGTACCCTCTCACACACCAAAAATAAAATTGTTAGAAACTACTTTTTAAATATTTTCTGGCACTAAAACCAACTATCGGTTGAAAATCCGTGCAAAAATATCAAATTATTTGCACGTGCCAGAAAATATTTCCAATTTTCAAAACGCAGGTGGAGTTTTTCAGCCAATAAATAATTTTTGTCTATTATTCCAGACAAAAATAAGTTTTTTTTTTACTTTACGAAGATTTTGCTAAATTACAAATTTATGTCTCGTTTTCCTGAGAGAGGGTGGTAGTCCTATTTATTATGAAATATCGATCATTTATTTTTTATGAAAAATATGTAATTTTATCCTATTAGCTAGCAAAAAATCCAATTTTCAAAATGTTGTAAAGAGTCGAAAACAAGTGTATCTATTCTGTTCTTGATTCAACACTTTAGAAATTATTTATAAGAAAATAAACCTCTTGCAAATATGGCAAATATGCGAAATATCCTAAAAACAAATCCTTGATTACGTTTGAATTGTGTTTAAATGTACTGAAAAAATATTATATTGCACTGAAAATGTATTTCGCACAACAAAACCGTTCTAAGCCCACAGCCCTAAATATTCGCCACGGTCACGCGGCACGCGGGCCCCACATGCGCTCAGTTGGAAGCCAATTCACTGCAGACACTCCGACGAAAGCTTTTTGGCCGGCATCGGGAGGCGAGACGACGTCTCAATCGGACGGGAAGCAAGCTCTTCCTCTGCTGACGGGGGCAAACAATGGCCTAATCACGCCGATGAGAAACGAGCCAACTTTGAGAGAGAGAGAGAGAGAGAGAGAGAGAGAGAGAGAGAGAGAGAGTCTGTGTTCGGCTCAGCGGCCTGCAGGAGCATAATTTATCAAAGAGTGAGTTTAAGTCGGTTGCACTGCTCCCTCGGTCTGCGACACGCACGCAAATTGCATAAATAAATTATTTGGACGGCAGCCGTTTGCGACTTTTTTAATGAACCCGGCTTTGGGAAAGTACGCATGCCGACGTGGCACACGGCACTTTCCATATAAATTATGGAGCTGTATAAGTGCTCTCGAGCGGAATCGAAAAGGTGGCCGGAAAATTGTTCCCATTCTGCGAGTGGCAGCACAAAAATTAACGAAAACAAACTTTGTTCCAGCTCCAACTTTTTTTTACATTTCTGCTCTTGACAAAATGCTAATCGGTAGGGTTAGGATTTTAAAACGACAAAATATTTTTCCGAGCATTTGATTAATTAAGAGACACCAAAAGAGTACTAATTCTGCAATTTTTCAGCCATATTCAAAACTGTCTAATAGTGAAAACCTGTCTAAATCGACCTGTGTCTATTCGTCTCACAATTCCATGATACAATTTGTCTCTCTTTTATGAAAAGCAACAATGGTAAAAATCGTCTAAATTGGTTATGAAACTGATTAAAACCCCCGTCTAAATACAGCTAAATACCGTTTAAAAGAGTTGTGTTTTCGTCGAAAAATCCCAACCCTTCAAATGAGGCCAGCAGCGCAGGAAAATTAACCGAAATTTGTTATGCCAACTATACCATATCTGTCTGTGTGCTGCGTGGGAATCGAAATAATAAATTTGCAACGACGAGTGAATTAGCCAGCGGATTAAAAACGGACGACATGCAAAGCGCACGTCGCTCGCAGTGCTGCTTGGTCGGCTGGCTGGCTGCATCATCGCAGCGTTATGCCCACGCGCTGCATTATTATTACTTAACTCTGTCCGTGGAGTGTAATTAGACTCACGATAAAACTCGCGCAGACAAACAAAGCAGAATCTAATTGAACAGAATGATGTCTGCAACCTCTGGTGTCGGCGGGTCGTTCAACCTTGCCAGTATATGCGCACGAAATAGTGCTTTGAATCGGCAAACAATTGAATTCGTGGAGCCAGACGAAAGTGAAAGGGTTTTGTTTATTATAATCTACATTTATTTAGAAATTGTAAACTTGCATTTGCTTTAAGTTTTTCCCGAAAAATTTGAACTGATTAGAAAATAAAATGAAACTAAAATAATTTTCAGCAACTTGAAAAATGTCAGTGTAAAATTCTGCTTCTATTATTACTTGGTTTATAGGAGCAAATAATAGACGGTATAAATTTAATCATGCAAAATTTTGGAGTTTTTGCTAAACGTTTGAATTATTTACAATATTCGGAGCGAGGTCCTCTTTAAATTTTAATCATTAATCATTCAAATCTCAAGAAAAGGTAGGAATTCCTTTTCAATTAGGATTTTCCTTGTTTAGAACGATATTAGAGAAAATAAACGGTTTAAATTTCGCCAGTGGAAGCAAAAATTCATCGACGTCAGCCGAATTCCTGCGAAACAGTGATCTTCGCGTCTGCATATTAATGCACGTGAGGCATAATTACACGCGCCGGGCCGTTTCCTTCCTTTCATTCAAAGCAATAAAATTAGCATGCCGACAATGTGCACCGGCAAGTGTGCGAAGAGATAAAGTAGCAGCGAGTCTGCTCTCTCTATCAGCAATATGCACAGCTCGGCGCACTAAGTGCACAGCAGAAGCAAAAGGAAATTGGTTAAAGGAGCCGCCGCGCGTCCTCTTTCATGTTTTGCCCGTGTATGTTTGCGAGAAGGTGTAATCTGCGAATAAATAAACACGCCTCCGCGACGGTGCTGCTGCTATGATTTTGCCTCTCGCGAGCAGGGTTTGGCAAAAGAGCGGAAAGTCAACAAAAATTTGTTTTTCTCATGTAAAAATTGAAAATTTGTAATTCTTGTTAGATACCAATGAATCCAGAAGCACGTGAGGTTGCCATAATTTCAGAGGAATTAAATATTATAATGAAATATCTTCTGACAATTTTTAAACAGCACATAAATGAGTCATTTTTATGTCCAGAAATGGATAAAAAGATTATTTTCTCTAACATGGAAAATTACATGAAATATCTATTTCATCAGGCAAAAAGCGTTCATTTTTCGTGAAAAGGCCGTCCTTGCAAACCCTGCCCACGAAAGTAAATAATTTTTATAGGCACGTGCTCGGTGACAAATTGAGACGTTGGCAGCCTCCGCACCCGCAACCCGAGATTAATTTCTTAATTATATTTTCGGCAAGGAAGTCCCGCGAGACGAAAAACTTTGTCCGTGTCTTAATTCGATTACTTGGCTCGGTGAAATTCTATTAGCCGCGCAAAGTGTCCGATCGGATTAATGGGGAGCTTTGCATTCAGTGCGCGGCGAATCGTGTTCGAATGTTTTGCGATCGGCTTGCTTTTGTTCGATTTTATAAATTGGTCCGCTTCTCGGAAAGAGCTCTTCTCGGCAGACACGTGCAAAAAACCCAGCCGAGACGCGTAAATAACTCTTTGTTTCAATGAGCGCAGCTTGCGTGTCGAATTTGTTGCTTACTCCCTTGAGTTAGAAACGCATGTGTAGTGGACGAGAGGAGAAAAAATAAAAACGAGTCACGAGCAACAATAGCCGATGACATCACCCACGCATTTAATTTTAGCTTACGTGTTTGTAAAAAATTGCATCTTCATATTTTACTGCCGTGGAAACACAACTGTGAATCATGATTCAGCAACGTTTGTGTTTGAACTTATATTTATTCATCTTTGATGAATTAAACATACAATATTTATACAGTATTTGGCTTCGTAAATTACAAAAAAAAATTTGATAAACTTATCAAAATAAATAAATTTTACGGGGAGCATAGTTATTTATTTTTGCTTCGCATGAACAAGAACTAAATTTTCAGTGAAACATATATTTTAATATTTCATAGCACTTCGAGGAAAATAGCAATGGGTAATATTTTTTTCCATTTGTGCTTTCGTTTTTCAATTCCATTGTTTTTGGATTATCCACATTAAAAAATTTATGTTTTTGTGTCTGAATTCGATTATTCTCGATTTGACTCGGTTTTAAAGCGAGGAATCACGTGTTTCAGAAGAAAAACAGCACTCAAAACGGATGTTCCTGAATTTTTGCGGTGCCAGTCTCTTTTAAAAATTTCATACAAAGACAATAAATACTAAAATATCCACGCAATATTTCGTGTTGGTTTGGATTCAACGTTTCCAGCGATGCTTCCATTCAGCAGATTGCCCCAACTGCGAGAAACTCAATTTCAGCAATCGTTTGCCAAGTGTTTGTGTTGGCGGACGGGCCGCACACTCGTATCCGCCGGCACCCTTTGAATTTCAAATGCAATGGTGGCAAATAAATAAGCAACCCTGCTCGTTTCTCCCCCTCTCGCGTCCACCTGCTGCTGCACTACTTGTAACAAAAAGTACACACTCCCGAAAGGCGAATTTATTTCCACTTTTACATATTTACTCTGCGCCCAGCCGAGCCGCATGTAAATTTATTTTGGTTGCCGACTGCATTGCAGGTGCTCCAAGGAAGGATTCGCTTAGTTTTCATTATAAATTGCTCTCCACTCGAAACTTGCCAGCGTCGGTGATTAATTCCGGTGCGCTTGCATATTTAGTAGGGATATGAAAAACAGGTACGAATTGCGGTGAAAATCTCCATTTATACTCTCTGTTGGCATGCTTGAAATAGAAACTTGACTTGAATGAAAATTGGACAGTGGTGAATTTATTTCCAAAACTCTTTCTCAAAAATGGCAACAAATCAATCTTATTATTTACGAATTGCAAGGAATAAAACTAGACATTACTGGTTGGTTTTACTTTCTTATTTGTAAAAAACTGTTGGGCAATCGTGCAAACCTTCTCTTCTGCCAAACATTTACCCAAAAATTTTCACCTGCACAAAACCACCTCCAGTAAGCTTAAGCAAAAAGGTAAAATCATGAAATATAAACAATTTTGTCTTAAAAACTTGAATAAAAACCAGCACTCTCTTTTTATTTGCAATTCTGCGGGGGAATCTTCGCATTTCGTTGCAGACTTCTTCACTCGCAATAGTGCAACTTAAGCAAAATTTCCTGAGATGAAAACGTTCTGCACTGGTCTAAGAAACGCATTTTCTCCGAGTGGTAAACATCATTTTGCGCAAATTGCGCAATCAGTCAGTCGTGGAATGCGTGCAACTCTTCCACTCGCAAATTAACGAGTCTCCGCATATCACAGCGAGCAGTGGCGAGATGTTTACCCTCATCCCCTGGCAGCGTGCGTGCTGATGGGTGCTGTTCCGCCAGAAGTCGTCCTCGCCGCTTTTTACGGGCCGAGGGTTGCCAGAGATAAGAAGATCCGCACGCGTGGCAACGACGATTGTATGTGCATGCGTGGGGGAGAACTTTTTTTATCAAAAAATCCAGTCCTGAAAAGAAAACACTGCCTAACTGACTGGGGCTTTTAAATATCGGTCTATCAGGCTAGTAAAAAACTTCTAAAGTGCTTTCATCATGTGTTGAGAAAAATTGTATCAAGCCGTGCTGCTCGCAGACGAAGCAATTAAACCCGCTAAACCAGATAAGAAGACGCCTCTTGCCGAGTGTATTTATTGGAAGAGGCGAATCTTTGATCAAAATCTGCGCATTTTAGAGAGGGCAATTAAGATTATTTGAGAGATAGGATGCAAACTCGTGGTGTTTAGGAGCAGCCATTAATCTTTTCCGCTACAGAGACTGGGGCCAGATTAATTCAATTAGCGCATACAGCGCTGCTGGCTGCTGGGATCAGAGGATGATTGAAAGATTTTTATTTTTGAACGTCAAAAACCAGCCAATATAGACGAATTATCGGCCAGTGCTCCCATTAAATAAGAGCTTACAACCAAAGTCTTGTATCTTAAAGGTATAATAAAGCTCCAGAATTTCATATTTTCATAATAGATTCCTGAGGGGGAAGCCGAATCATCCAGTCGACAATTCGACACGACGTACCGAAAATGGGCGAAAATGTGGTGGTTTTTCGTCTGAACCAAGAAACATTTGACCCTCAGGATACGATTATCAGTGTCAAAAATTAATTTCGAGTGCGACTTAAAAAAATCATCCTATAGAAACTATTTTTTAATTCTCTGTTTCACTTATTCATTTCTATCTCTCAGAAAAAATACATGAAGGATAATACCAGTGTGGCTTTTAATTGTAAATTCGCCTTACAAAGAAACGCTGAAAAGCTTTGGTGATATTAACAGCGCTCGCAAAACGGCTTAAAACAATATTCAGGCTATTTGAATCTGTATTTTCCGTTCTGTGTAGTAAAACATGCCCCACTCTGCAATGAAGCACATGGCACAAAAGGGGAGATTAACTGAGGCTTTGAAAAAGTGCTCGTAAAAGTGCAGTTCTGTGTTATTTCCGCTGAAGAGTCTAAACAAATGCAGCCAGCGTAATAGAACATGCGAAACACGCTGTCCGCATTTTCCAAGCGAATTTACCGCCGCAGTCGGTTTATTGCCCGAGTGGGCAACTTCACAAATAGATCCGACCAAACGGGTTAGAGGAGAGATGTGCTCTCTGTACCGAAACATAGAGGGCTGGCGCAATTTGCATTCAGTGCGCTGCCGGATTGACTGGCAGAGTTTTTGAAGAAAAAGGAGCATGAAAAATAAACACGGCCTGTGTGACTGCGAAGCCTCACGCACGAAAAGCTCAAAGGCACGTTCCGCGAGGGAATTACACATATTTCACATTTAATTTCCAGCAGCCCCAGCAGCAAATGTTTCAACGGCTGCGAAATTCAAGCACAGAAACCGAGAGAGGTCCGCAAAGCGGTCGACCAAAAGCTGCAAAAACAGAGTTTTCCTGTTGGGTTTAATTCTAAAAGCCTTATCAATATGCAAGGCGGTTTTATATTGAAAATATAAAAAACATTTTGTTGTTCAATATATTTTTTAAAATAAATGTATTTCATTTGCAAATTTTTTGTTATTAAAATAAAACAGATAACGCCAATTTTTTTACTTTGTTTGAATTTTTTCCCTCTATTGTTGTAAATCAAAAGGTTATAGTCTTGGTAGTACTTAAAGAATTAAAAGTTCAAACAGAATATTTTGTATTCATTTTGTTAGAGGAAACGAAAATCCTAACCTTTGCACGGTTTGAGCAATTTTCTGCCGTACAACAATAAATTATTATCGACATGCGACGCGGATTCTTTTCTCCGACCGAAATCCCATTAGTCGGCGGCCAGTAAAAAAGGCTTCGGCTTCAATGCCAATAAAAAGCAGAAACAAACGGTCAGCCCAACTTCCTTTCACATCAGGTCAATCTGGGCGCAGCGAAGAAGACGAACGGCTCGCTGAACTAAAAACATTCGAATCTCACTCGCGATTGATGCGCATCGATGCCCGCATCATTAGTGCTGGGAAACTTATCCGAGGGAAAACAATCGGCCGTCAGCAAGGACCAGAATATCGTCTCATTTCCTGCGAGAGCGCAGATTTTCTTACTTCAGAGATGGGTGCCACACAAAATTCGTTCAGTTGACGAATCAGGGGATTTTATTTCAAATTGTCTTCTCTTGATCAGGGGGTTTGACAAAAGGGCGGAAAATTAAAAAAAAAGACTGTCTAGAGGTATATCCGGAAATTTTCTGCAGTTTTTTTGAGACGGTCAAATTTTTTTATTGTGAAAACATTCTTCGAACTTCCAAACTAGTATCCTTCTTGACAATTACTAAAATTAAAAAAAAATCAAAATCACCAAAATACATATACCCCAATTGTGAACTACAAAAGAAAATTAACAATCGCTGTAAAATTAACGTATCTTTGCCATCCTGAACCCTAAATATAATGCCAACGCAATATGGCCACTCTATCTGTTCAGCGCTTGGTTGTTAACGCGGAGACCGATTCCATGAATTCCAACGGAAATCTGATTTTCAGAATTGTTAGCAATACATTTATAAAATAATTTTATTTTCGACATGTCCTTCATAATTTCTTAGCAAAATAATGTTGGATATATTTCCGAAATTAGAATTCAATTTCAAATTAAACGGCATCTCTTACAAGTATGAAAATAATTAGAAGAACCAGCGCAATTGAAGATGATGCGCATAAAATCGGCAAAAAAAAAAGACGGTCACACGGATGGAGGCAAATTATTATTTCCGCGCGTGTATCGCTTTGACACCAGCCTCACGAGAGGAAAGAAGGCTGGAGGGCTACTTTAGTGGGCGTTATACATCTGTACTCATTGACCCAGCTCTCATTGTCAGAGCAAATTGAATATTTTTGTCTGTTTTATGGTTTCGCACGGTTCCGCCGAACGATGGATTGGCACTATCCCTCGATTTCTGGTTTGGCTGCAAAGGGCAGAGGCAGAGGAAATGAGTGTTTACTTGCTGGCTGTCGGGTTAATTAGCCGTACCTCTTGGTACCGAATTCTTGAACCAGGTCCAAACGACCGCTCCAGCACTTACGCGTCTGTCGATGAGGTGTTCAGCCCTTCGGAATTTATTACGCCGACGTTGATTGCAACGATTGCAAATTTCACCGTGCGATCGATCCACATCGCGAGACGAGCGCATTTCGCGCTGCTATTTCCAGCCGCTGCAGCCTTCGCGCCCGGAATAGCGGTTGCCGCTAAAAATATTGCTTTCGAAATCGGATCTCAAAGATTTTCTGAGACTAAGTGGCTGAAATAAAAAGTTAATGGACGTGGATGCCGAAAAAATTGAATTTATGATATAAAAGAAGCAAAAACTTATGAAAATCGAAGTTCGCCGTTGGGATTTTTTAAATCGTCTGCAGTCTTAGCCGTCAAGCGCTGCGACAGGACAAAGAGAGAGTGGCCGTATTGTGACGTCATCAAAGTTTTATCAGCTGATGTTCACTCTCTGACTGTCATTCCTTTCTGATTTTTTGTTTTAAAAGCATGGTCAATACAAGAAAATCCAATCACTAAAAATGTACGCATCCTGAGTACTGATGACGTCACAACATGGTCATACTCTTTGTCCAGTGCTTATATTTTTCCTAACGCAGAGGCCATTTCCAAAAGTGCTAAAAGTCATCTGATTTTCAGGATTTCTAAAATTATGATTGTTGAAATACACCTCGTGTCCTTCATGCACGTTTAACAAGAATTTTTGTACCGTTTCATGGAGTTTTAATTCTCTTTCGTCCATGGAAAGAAAAAAACAAGTTTACTAAAATTTTGAATTTTGTCAGTTTTTCGACAGAAAACCGTGGATATATATTATGCCGGATTTTTTTTATTACGAATCTGCTTGCCTGCATCAACGGTGGATCTATTTAGTCGCACGCCAAGATCATTTGCGCTTTATGAGTAGTCGTTTCGAAAATAGGCTTTCTCGGAATGGGCGTGTTTCTGCACTAGTGATTCATTATGCATGGCCCGGCAACAAAGGGACGCGTCAGATGTCGCGTGAAACAAATCTATATCAAAGAGCCGTAAAAAAATCTGGCAGCTGTTTCTTCTGACAGTTGCGAAGATTTCGAATCACGACGGACAAGGCTAATTTTAATTACGCTGATTCACCGAGGTCGAGAATAAATTAATCGAGATTCGCATTCAGAGCGGCGAGAGCAGCTAATCAATTATATCCGATTATCGGCGTCACCCTGAGAGATTTTAATTAAGCGCTGGCCGCGGCCGGCAGCAATCTGATCGCATTTTCCACACAATCCACACGGTCATGCCCGAGTGCACGCAAAGTGAAATGAAAACTAGCCGCCAGCTGATTTAACTTATTTAAAAAGACCATAATCTGGTCTTGAGGGACTCGTTCGTTGAACCAAACGTAAGATGTGTGTTGTTGCCTCGCGCGAGTAATTGGATGATGTCGCTAATGAATTGAGAATCGGCTGACTCCAAGGCAAGCCAGAAATATGATGATGCTCCTTAAAAAGATTTTCTTATATAAATTTTACTCGCGTCTGGCTGGTCTGAAGAGCTGGAAAATTTGCTGCTTGATTCACTTTCCCCGCGGGCAGACGTCTCGCCAGCTAAACCGACGTTAAATCGAATATCGTTTTGGACCATTACTAAGTATCCCTGAAATGTGGCTCCCATTTCATTCTCTTAGCTTTATTTCCTTGTATCATTATTCCATGGAATTGGTTAATAATACAAACGGAATATATAATTGTTGGTGAATATTGATTATAAATTCGCTTTCTAGTATTTAGTGCAAAATAAACGAAAAAAAGGGAAGCGCATCAATTGATCCAAAAATTTGTAAGTTTTCTTCCAACCGGATGATGTTTAAATACATAAGTTTTCTTCCCTCTGAATCAAAAAGCGATCTAATTCAGCGTGGGAGAAGACAGAGAAGTTCTCGTTGACCAAAAATAACGTATGCCACCGCCGACCTTTTAGAACGTCCACGTTCCTCCGCAAATATATCGTATTTCGACAGAGTATAACTCGCTGACCACTCATAACGGGGAGACAAGGAAACTATCATGTAGTTGTAAGCAAACAATTTTTTGGTCAAATGGCGTGGTTCCCTTATGAAACGACGTTAAATTGTTACAATCATCTGTATCTCCATCTAGTGAACTAAATTTCCAATTGGGTGCTTCTCGTAAATTGACAGAGCCAAAGCTCTTTAACACTGAACTCGCTCGTCCGCAGTCTGGTACACCGTTCCCCTCTGTGAGCACACGCAAAACAAACAAGCAAACAAAACGAGTCTAATTTCGCAGTTGAAACGTGCGGCGAGAAGGCTGAAAGAGATCGTTATCAGCCCAGCTTGACCACCGGCGATGCAAATGCGTCGCCGGCACTATGGGTACAAAACCGTTGTCTCTTCGAAAAAGAGCAAAAACACAAATGCCGGGTGGTGTTATTTGCAGATGCTGGTCCGACGGCAAATTGGGCTGTGTTGCTACAGTAGAGGCCGCTGTTTTGTCGCCAAGACGAATAATCCGGATTTGCGCTGCCGGAGAGAAAAATGAGCCAAATCCTATTATCTTTTCTCGAGATTAACAAGGGAGGAGCCGAGCAGCGGCCGTCCAGGGAATAAAGTAATTATCCCGCTCGCAGTAAAAAATTCCACTTTTATTCCTCGGCAAATTGATTTTTGTTTTAAAAAAAGAAACTTTTTCTATTTCCGATGGCAGAGATGATTTCTCGCTGAAGAGGCAAGGGCAATAATTGCGGCAGTCCCTGGGACAAAAGTTTGCACTCGGCTCCAATCAGTGGAAAAATCGTTAACAGAAATAAAGAAATGGATGTGACGAGAAGGGATTGTTTTTGTACTTTCAATTGACGGTTCTTAAACTTTATATTTACTGCGCAATTTTTAATATTCTGTTTCTGCTGATTTTCTTCATTTATTGGATCTGTGAAGTGAAGTTAAGAGTTTTTTTTTGTAAATATGTATACGACAAACTCCAGACTAGTCACTGAGCAAAGTTTTTAGTTTATGGCACAACTCTCGCGTAAAATATTTTGCTTGTAAGTTGTGTATCTTTTTTAATGTTAAAAAATTTATCTCTCACAACACAACCCAAAATCTTGTACAGGTTTGTAGCCGATTTAGATGCTTATACTCTGTTTTTGCAGTTTCAGATGATTTTCTGAAGTGGTAGAAAATTGCTCGATAAGTGCTTATTTAAATTTCCTGGAACAATTGGAAGCTCACGTCAGAAAAAATTGCTGATCGTCTTAAATTCACATCCCTTCGCCTGTTATTATTTCCTTATACAACATGATAAATTATTAAGATCAAATCATACGGGGGGAAATGTTTACATTAAACTAAAAACAGACCGCATAATACTCTTGATTAGATAAAACGTTTTCATAATTAAAATAACGAAATCGACCTTTTTGCATGCGTCACAGTTGTCATATGTAGATAACGAATTCCTCAGCTGACGCAATGAGATTCAAATGATATTTTAACCCAAATATTCGACCAAACTCGAATCGACCAGCCGGGCTAGCCCTCCACATTTTCATCTCATTATTTCGCGAGCTCTACGCTTTGCAATATTTCGGCGCGTGCTGTGGAAAAACAGCGATGCCGTGGTTTTTTACTCGATTATTTTATTTCATCAGAGCTGCTGATGACAGCGTTCCGGGATTTGGCGGACGCCAAATTTTGCTCTCTCCTGACAAAGTGAGCGCACTGTTCTGTGTGTCCGGGTATACATGTGAAGCGCGCCACCACATTTACAAAAAAATGCTTGGCTGCTCTTTGTAATTACTTTTTCAAATAAAGAGTGGCTGGACGCAGATTCCACTTGGCTTGGATATGCATTAGCGCCAGACACTTTCATTACGGGAGTTAACCTGCATGAGCAAAATTAAACCAAAAGTAGCAAAAAAGCAGAGTGCTCGGAGCTATTTTCTTTACAGTGTAGCAGGTTCATTTCGCCACTGTTGTTAAATATTTAGCTATAGTGTTAATTTTAAATGAACAGAGGCCAAATTTAATTCATTCTGTAATTTGCCTAAATAATGAATAATTATACAAGATTAAGGCTGGTATTATGCAACCAGCCGGTTAGGTCCTTGCAGCCTCTCATTAATTCAAGCGCTCTCGGGTGATACTGGCTGGGTTTCCGATAGAGCACAGACATTCCTCATTTGCGTAATGAAGCTGCGTCCCGGTGTTTGGGGAAAAAACTTGTCGCCACATCAGAGAATTTAATGAAGACCATCTCCCAAATGAGAGGGTTAATTTGTGCTTCTTTCATCACTTCCTAGCTTTAATTAAACACGCTTTTTCTCACGTCTTGTGCGATTTTGATTGCAGATTGATGGAAGGCGCAGAATCGATGCGTTGCCGCCCCTTCGTCAGCGAGTGCTGCCGACGCAGTTAGCTATGAATATTCGACAAATGTGAGTGAGTAGAGTTTGTTAAATTTAATTAAAAAAATTATTCCACTTCTACCTCTAATTTTTATTAAAATGAATTAGAGTTTACTGCGTCATGTTTCAAAATTCAAAATGCCTTTAAATAAATTTTTTACCTGAAAGGAATATTTTATGTATTTATTTAGGGAGTAGTGGTCAAGCTAGGAGCGATGGACCACAGCGTGAAGGCGATGCCCCCGGCGTCGTCGCGACACCCTTTCAGGGCGCTGGTCCGCTTCCTCAACAGGCACCGCTTCGAGAACGATGAGCTCGAGAGTCTCTACCAGCGCTATGTGTACAAACTGCAGCACTCGTCCGTCACAGCCGTCGTCGGCTTGTTCGCCGTGCTCGCCATCGTTCTCGCCGCCCTCGGCTTCACCTACGCGCACGGCGCCACTTTGCAGGTGCGAACACTTTCTTTTTTAATTAATTCATTTTTAATTACCAGCCCGTCGGCTCGCATAGTTACAGTTCACAGTGTCAAGGCAATGGGAGACATTTGAGCATTTCGGAGATCTAATTCTGATTGCCCAATGTTATAAATGGCAAAGCTGGTTAATATAGTGATTTGAAATGGTCAAATAGCCTCAACTGGCTGGGTGACTCGCCACTAGCTGGTTTTCGCTCCTTTCCATTGGCTTTAGGGACAAATGTCTGACGTTTCAATGAAAAGACAGGCGAAAGGATGGCCACATAGGGCCCAAACTCCTTTGCGGCCACTCGGGCCCCATGTTATCCGCTCAGCGGTGTAACTGGGACCCGAATAAAACAGTTGTATTCTTAATTCGTTGCTTAAATAATGTAAATGCGATTTATAGCATCTAAGATTATGATAATTCCTCTTTATAAAAAACATTTATGCAAATTGTTCCTTTAGGCCGTGTACCACGTGGCGCACGGGCTGCTGTTCACGGCGCTGCTGCTTCTGCTGCACACGCGGCTGATGCACGACTCTCACCTGCTGTGGGCCTGCTATGTCATCCTCTTCCTTTGCTCCACGTTTTGCGGGGTAGCGTTGCCCCTGGGGCCGCCGGCGACAGCGGCCGTCGCGGGCACCGCCGACTACGCGCTGCAGTTCGAGACGAGGCGCGTGGCCGCCGAGGGCGTTTGGCAGGTGAGTCAAACGACGACATCGACGCACACTCTCAAGGGAGCCGAATCTCATCTCTATGCATATTACCGGCACGCGCAATTTCGCGATGGAGGCACAGGTGCGGCAATAAAAATAATTGCTCCCGCCTCCCAGTGAAAAAAAACTCGTTTTTGATGGTGCTGGCAGCTCTCAAATTTTATTTTTCGCTTCAAGGGGTTGCTTTTGGCAAGGGTGGATTTTTACGCGAATCTTTGAATTTTTAAGAGAGCTGCTGAAGAGTGCAAAAAAATCTCGTTTCGCGTAACACACGTTCCAACAAGGGAATTTTTAAATTAAACGCCAGAGTTTTATTAATATCAAGTGCCGCGCGTATTTTCCAGGGTTTACATTTCGGTGTTTCATTTAAAAAAAAATGTCCCGGCAGTTTTGATAAAATGTGAATCCGCCTTTTTTAACGCACATATCTCGTCGTTGACCTTTTCCAGATCGTTTTTGTGACCTTCATTGCTTACGCAATGCTGCCCCTACGGACGTACGTCGCTGCCGTGTTCAGCTTCCTCCTGGCGGCCACTCACATAACCCTGACCGTCATCTGGGCCAAGGACTTCCCTTGGTTGACCTGGCAGCAGGTAAGAAAAGTTTCCAATTTAATTCAATTTTTTGTAATTTGTCTTTACAAAACTAAAATAAGCAAACGATATTATGGCTCATTGGTAGGGTGGCCAGAAAAGTAAAAACAATATATGTATAATTGAAGTGGATATGTATACAGAAAAAACCTTTATAGTTCCCTGAAAATTGGGGAAGAGCAGAAATTTATCAAGTTGAACTTTAGAATTTCAGAGAAAATTTGCTGCAAAGTTTTCATGCCAATTATCGGCGAGTTCTGTCTCCATATTGAAAATCATGATTTATCCCCCCAGTATGAAAATTCATCTCATAATTCGCACACATTTGGATAGATCGCAATGAGAGGAATCGATGTCGAGCAAAAAACAACAAAAAACGCTTGTTTTAACGAAAAATTTAACAAAAAATTAAATTGGTCCTAATTAGCTCACAGCACATTTTAAGAGCTCTGAAAATCATGCAGCGTGCATATTGTTGTCTCCAAACAGATCCGTTTCTTTTAATCCACAGTCCAAATAAACAGGAGTCTCTTTATTGAACCAGCAATCCCAAGCTCTTGCCACCGCAGATGAGTTTGCGAAGAAGTTCTGTGTTTTGCGACGACGTGTGTAAACATTCGACAAAAACAAAGCGGGCGTCTATTTCAGACGCCGAGACTGATTCGTCTTGCGGGAAGCAGCTCGTGTCCGTGAGTGACGGCCCAACTCACTCATTCCTAATTACTCGCGACCCCGTTTCGTCGGCCGTCTGCACCAAGCGGCTGGACCTTTTTGTCTCTTGGCTCCATGCATTCTTGAGTGGCAAGCGCTGTGAACAATTGCAGCTGCCCGCCTTTTCATCTTCGCATTACAAATTCACACTACTGCAGCACTTAAGGAGCGCACCTTTTAATCCGAAATTTATTGTGTTTATTCGCTATCATTTGATAAAAGATGATAATTTACATAAGGAATAGTTCCCTTATTTATGGCGTGCTAGATCAACGCATCCGTAACTTACAGTTTCGAATATTTTTAATTTAGCCTAGTAGCTTTAACAGCAGCAAAAAGTCTCCATATTTGTATAGCTCGAAAATCGCGATTAACTTAAGGTTTCCCATTGAAATTTTTATTTAATTTTAATATCTGTAGGATGGCAGTAACAAAAATTAAACTTTTTCGGATTAATAGATGCTCTCTCATCTCCTTGACAGGAGATTCTGCTTGTCTTAGCGGCGGTGTTTTAGTGCAAGATGCAGCAATTTGCATTTGCACGCGCTGCTGTCTGCAATGCGATTGATGAAAAATTCATGGCCTTGCATCTGGTAAGACATCAGGCTTTGACACCTCTTCAAAGTTTCTTTGTTGACAACGATGGAACGGCGTCTAAATTTAGAATGGACGCTTTCAACAGCTTTCCTATTTTTATCCCCTCGCGATTAATTTTCTTCTGGAAGAGGAGAATTCATTTTCCGGACATGCTCGGTCTTGAGACTTATCTTTGTTTTGGAGTAGTTTTATTACCTCTCGTCCATTTCCGTTAAGGTCACGGACTTCTATTTTTAGCCCCGGGACAGGATAAATTCCGCACCAACTTTCACGAAAGGGCAAAGTTAGTTTCGCAAGCGGTGCTCTATACGTTTTCCGTGTTTTACTGGCGCGGTTTCTGCAAGTCGGTTCATTAAACCACCCATGCACATGTGCGCGTCGTCTGTTGGAGGGAAAAAAACGGGCCAGAGGTAAATAGAAACGTCCCTAACTGCTGCGATCTCGTCTCTTTTATCCAAACAATAAATCGCCTCTGCTGCTATATTGAGTGGTTTGTTTGAGCGCGCTCCTTCTTCTCATATTGGCCTGCTTTTCACCCTGTTTATTTTCTCAGCGGACCGAAATTGTGTTTGTGCATGTGTGGTACCGCCTCCGAGAAGGGCGAGATCTTAATCATAAAATTCCGTCCGACAGAATAATGCACGGCCTGCGTCCGAAAATAGTTTAAGCAGTTCACCTGCGGTAATTCGACCACCCTGCAGCCGAGCACGCCAGCCCACCACCGCAATGAGAAAGAAATGCCGTGCGACCGGGTAATCGCAGCTCAATTTATGGCGCCGGCTCTCCAAAATTGTGTATCATCATGGCAAGATAATTCGATGACAACCTTTCCGGCGGAATAGTTAAATTTGTTTCTCTTAGACTTTGATATATTTCATTGCATAGCTTAAAAAATCCACCGGATGGAGGAATAATCGTAAGCCTTCCTACTAGAACACGGAAATGAAAAGGGATTTTTTTAGAAATATTTATTTTTTAATTTATGTAACAAGACCAACAGATTAAGATGAATTATCGACTTAAATTTAACTAATTTTCCCAAAACCAACTGCTTTTAAGTGATGGCACTAGGCACACTTAACTATTTTGTTCAACGCAAAACCGATTATTTACAGTGATTATTCTCCTCTAAATCGATGTATAAACAGAATTGTTTCGGGCATATAACACACATGAAAACTCCCTATTTATAGGGATTATTAAAATAATCGACTTTTTAAGCAAATCAGATTATATTCACTCACCCGTCTCTATTCTTTTTAAAAATAAAATATTTGGAGGGGCAGAAAGGTAAAAAATTGCCAATTATATGAAATAAATTGAATTGACTAATTAATTTATTGAAAGAGATAATTTTCCGACTTTCCCGACAAAAATCAAGTAATATTTCAACTAGACTCCTCCATTTTTAAACTACTGCATTCCATCACTTATTTCAGTCAAAAACTGTCTTTTTTGTTTTCAAAAATCGGTTCGCAATAAATTTCGCGCTCCGAGCTGACGTGATGTGCAAAGATTTGGCCCAGAATCGATGAGGCCGCACTCGGGAAGCGAAATTTGCTGGCGTACGCGCGTTGCTCTCCATTTCATTTCCCTGCCGAGGCCATTAGGGCTGAAACGCAGACGCCTACCCTGCTCTCGCAAAATGCTGTTCGCAGCGTAAGTGCGTAGCGAACAACACCTCCAGGCATTTTTCTCTTTCGTGCCAAAATAAAGACTCCCTCCGTTTCTCCGCAAAATGGACTGTGAGATTATTTTCGTTTCTCCAACCAAATCGTTCCATGTCGCGTCCGTCATTCCGCGGCTACTTATTATATCCGCGCGCGCTCGCTTGTTCCGTCTCGAGGGACATGAATGGAAAGTTACAAGACGAGTTTCAATTTCGAGACTCATCTTTTATTCTCTTGCTGGAGAGAGCTTCAATTTTCTAGTTTAAACAAAGTTTACTACAGACAAATGATTAAACTTTGAGAAGAGATAAAATTTTAACCTAGTGAATTGGAATCCCAGTGCGCGCGTAAATGTCGCACAAACGTTCATGAGATTTTAATAAATAATGGTTGTGAATTTTAGAAGGTTGCCAAGCAATTTTCGAGTTCAATAGACAGTTTTTGACACACTAGTATTTTACCCACTTATTAATGCATTTTTCAGGAAAACCAAAGTGTTCGGGTTGTTCCATTTTTTAACTAAGTCCGTAAAAATGTTTTAACAAATCTCAAAGATCTCAAAGCTTTTTTTTTAATTTTTTGCGTTCTATATAAAAAGAAAAGGCTGGTTTTTTATTTCTAAAAATAAAATAAAAGTTGAGGTATTAAATGCCGAAATAATTGCGGTGAAATTGAATTTTTATTGCCTAAAATATTCTGACCAAAAATGGGCACCTCTTTTCGGGTTGGAAAACCTCAACTAGATTTTTATTTTTAAATTTTTCGGACCCATCACAGGAACGTCGGCACAGAAGCAGAATGTCTTTCTGTTCATTACAACGAAAGATATTGTTATTCTAAAATGTTCAAATTACAAACTTTTCATTTCAGGTCTAAATTTACGTTCAAACTGGTTTTTAATCTACTAAAGAGTCGCGTGCCATTCGTTTCAGTTGAAGCATCCTTTTACAAATAGCAAGTGGGTTTGTTTTTCTTGTTAGCATCCTCCGCAGAGCCTTTCGGGAAATTCGAATTAATAAAAGATGTGCTTTCTGTCCGAATGAGCAGCGGAGGAAATTAAAGGGAATTTTTCACAGCGCGCGTGGCTAAAAATAAGCAACGCATGCCGCACCCGCTGGCGGAGGGAGGCAAATGAAAACAAACCGGCTTCATTCCGCTGTTTGCCTAGCATGTGTGCTGAATTAAACAAACGGCTGAAGGCGCGAGAGAGAGAGAGAGAGAGAGAGAGGCGGGTGGGCGGGCCGCTGCACAAAAGGACCATTTTCATTAAGTCGCAACAGACCAACTTAATTCACTCCTCGGATCCTTCTTTTTATGCTATACTTCTCCGCAGTCACGTTCATACAGACTCTCACGATTCGCAATAAAACATATATATATTTGTTATTTTAACTACTTGGAAAAAACAGTTTATTTCTCCAATTTCCCGGAAAGCCGCAACTCGCAAAAATATTTGAAACTGCCAATGATAAGCTAGATTTTATGAAAGCTGCCCAAGTAAAAAAATAAATATAAACCCGTTAAAGTTCTGCACAAGATATTTTCAGAGCTCATTTCTGTTGGAAAATGACAAACTTTTGCAAAATTAAGACAATTGCACGTTATTTGATTCGTCTCGCCAAGCAGATTCCAGAGACAAAAAATTTTGATATCCAATCACTTTTCAAGAAATTACAGCAGTTTAATATTTCTTAAACTTTTGATTTTTAAATTAACGAGGTGTGGATCTAGTAGCGAGCCAATATTAATTTAACAAATTGACATTTTTATCAGTCACTGTCGAATGATAACGAAAAACATCTTCTAATTACGAGGAAGCTGATCCAATTAGTGAATTTTAGTCGTTTCTCCAGTTTTTTTTTTTTTTAATTTGAAGTAGCGTTTTGTCCATGCCGATTTTTTTTCACAAACTCTTTCGAGGACATTGTTTGGGAAACATAAAGCCCAAGTGGTAATCCAAAACGGCAACCAACTTGGAAAAGTATAATTTCGTAAGTTTTGTCATTCATCCCTTGAGGCGTAATAAAAGTCCGTGTTAATCATGCTCGGTTGAAGTTGAAACAATGCAGGAGGGTTTGAGGAGCATGACCAACTTGGCAGTCGTTAAATTTCACTTGCATATGCCTGATGGCACGAACACGCGTGCTGAATTAATTCGAGGGGCGGCCAAAACAAACTTTGTCCCCACTGCCATTGTCATTTCCACTTTTTGTTTCGCATTTTGTGTATTATTCCGAGCGGCCGAGGAGAGCAAAGAGATTGGCGCGTCGACGCAATGCGGAGGGAAATTCTTGTCCGCGCTCACACATTACATTACACACGACCTTATCTATTTTTACCAATAACTCACCCTGCTAATGGATCCGTTGGAGCGATATTGCGCCGCCATCCACGTTGCGACGCGCAGCCCGACTCAATTGCCACTTTAGTTTCCGCTCCCTGCAATAAAATGATTTTTCTTTCATTTTTCGCAATTATCCTCTCGGATAAACTTGCAGAAATAATGGCTCGTGACGAGTATCACAGTGTCATAAGAGAAAAGGGTAATGCGATAAAACTTGCTCTTGAAATTGCCAGTTAAAAGTTCAAAATGAGAAGCGGAAAAGTATTGGTCTTTCCAGGTTGCCCAAGAACACAACATGACCATTTTACCAGATTCAGTAATATTATTCAATTCAATTCAATTGAGCCATATTCAATGGAAATTAGAACTACTTGAGAAGTTACAATGTGTAGGGGTTTGCAAAAATAACGGACTTTCGATCAAAATAGTCGATGAATTAAATTAGTGTCTTTAGCACTTATAACAAAAAACAATAAACTGTTTCCACAATTTAACCGTTGGATTGTACCTGAATTTTATGAAAATAAATTTTTTGATGGTATCAAAAAACACGTCCAAATAGAGAGAGAGAATTTTGAAATGTGGGCGTGGTTTTTGGAATTAATTTTAAAGAGAAGACGTGAGAAGCGTTGCAAAGTGCGGGAAAATCTTACAATTCAACACTTTGACTGAGATTTTCAGCTACATTCCTGATCAAATTATCCATTTCTTAGTTTTACAGAAATAATCAGTTTTCGAAAATGCTCAAAATTAGGTGAAACTCTAACAATGCATTTACAAAATTCGCAGCTTCGGCACCGATGGGTACAAAGTTTCGTGATGAGAGAAAATGCGTGCTCATCAGTTGTGTTGAGGGCGGAAATCAATAAGCACGACTGGCATCAAGGTTGCCGCTGATTTACACCGGGCCGCGAAGCTTAATTTCTATTAGTCGGTGCAGCGAGACGAGCGGCTTGATTTAATTATCCAGGCCGCAGTCGCCTCCTGCTCTGCTCTGCTTGGGGTGCTCACGTTAATTACTCCACGCGGCCGTGATATCGACATCTATCACTCCATTAGCCGGGAAAAACGTGCCCCAAATGGGCCCTATCATCGATCTTTGCCCCCTTATCTTGAGAAAGTTTGCTTCTACTGCAGTTGGAATGAGTCTCTGAACTGCTGGAACACTTTGCAAATGTGTTTTGTTTAATCTATATACTTATAAAAACCTTGTATTAAGGGAATGATTCGCCAGGACGTGTTTTAAAGATAGTTGTCCGGAAAAAGTAATAAAAATTGTCTTAAACGCCAAAGTTTTTTTAAATATCCACCCCCAAGGACAGGGGTAGAGTCCCAGGCTGGGACTCCCAGCCCCCGACCATGACCTCGAGAGTTCAAATTTCAGAATTTTTAGAAAAATTTGTCCTGACTCTTAAGTTTTGGGCATTTTGGATGTAATTTATTTAAATTACCAAAGTACAAAAAAATCTCCTTTTTCAAAATCGCAAACTTGAAGCCCCTGTAAAATAGACCATTTTAGGAATTTTGTCCAACTATCTTAGGGAACAACACCTCCACCAAATTTTATCAAAATCTAAATCACCATTTCAAGCTTTATTTATAAATATGCCTCCTATAATCTCACAAAACGTCATACTCTGTTTTAGAATTCTAAATGGTTTTATTTTAGTTTTCTAAATCATAAGTCTTACTCTTGAACCATGCCATTTTTTATAATTTTAACCTTTGAGTGACAGCATCGATTTATCCCCTGGATAGAGAGCCGTGTCTGGGCAACAATGCACCCCCTTTCGTTAATGACGCCTCCTTGGCAGATTCGCAGTTTCTCGTGGAGTGATGCCGTTCGCGCGTGGGGGATGAGTGTAGGATGTCATCTTGAAAAGTGCATCAGATTGCCGCTCATGTTGACCCAATTTCCCTGCTCGATTATCTTCGGCTCAGCGGATCGGCGCTAATACCTTTAGCAGCGAAAAATAGGCTCGCGCACTCGAGTGAGCGAGCGAATTCTCCCTTCGGCGGGCTGCCTTTTCGGAGCAGTCGGCGTGGAAAGTGTTTGCACATTGTTTCGACAAAGCCGCCGCTCGCTAACTCAAACTCTGTGGCCGCAAATTTTTTTACGTGGTGCGTGTTTTTGTGGCTCGCGTCCTTCATCAGTTTGCGTGCAAAAGTGAGTTTTAAAGAGGCCAATTTGCGCTGGCGTTTCGCCCTAATTGCTTTTCACAAATTAAAAGCACGCACCGCATAATATTTTCCGACTCGTGCGTTGTTTGTTTTCACGTATGTCTGACATAATAATTTGTATTTCAACCCTCCACTCGTTTTCCGACTTGGTGACCAGCTAAAAAACGCACTTTTCACGGTGCAAATGGAAACCAAACAGACGGCGTGTTTGGAATCAATATGAATGCATATTTGCAAAGCACACACTCGCACTGGAGGTGGCGTAATAATGCACTAACGATACCAACAACAACAGCAGCAGCCACATGTTTGCACAATGGGGGCCGTGGAGCAATTTGGATTTGAACAATGTCAGCAACAAACACGCTGGCCTGTAGGTTCGCAATCAGCGGTGCAGAGTAAACATACGTCCGTCCATTATGAGTGGCTATCTTTGCATTTCAACAAATAATTGGCCGCCGCTCTCAGCTTTTTACGACGTCGAATGTATGCATTCTCAACCAACCGCAAACAAACAGTTGCAGGTGGAGCTAAAATAAACTAGAACCAGATAGATTTAAATTAGAACCACGAATAATTGAATTGTTCATTTTATTTTAAATCAGTTTTATCTGTGTCATGCCATAATCATTATTTTATTTCTCATTTATTTCCTCAATGAAATATAGTTTAAAGTAGCTCAGGAATTTCATTTTGAGAGAAGTGAATGAATGGTTCTCTGATTGGCTGCTTGAGTGTTTGGTGTTTTTTCAAATCTAGAAGGCCATATATTAAAGCTACTCATTTGAATAAAAAATATTTCGCTCGTCAGCCTGGACTTGCTACTTGCTTAATTTTGAAACAAAAAATTCCCCATTCAACGAATACAAGCATCCCCCCTATTTACAAGTTTTGCCTAATGTTTAATTTTTATTTGGACTAATTTTTTCCTTCATACTTGTTTCAGCTAACTGCGAACACGATGGTCTTCCTTTGCGTTAACACGGTCGGAATTTTCGTTCACAATTTGATGGAGCACGCGCAGCGCAAGGTTTTCCTGGACACCCGCAACTGCATCGCGGCCCGCCTCGAGATGGAGGACGAGAACGAGAAGCTGGTAAGTTCTGTCTTGAATTGTCTTGGCAAATGTTTGCTCGCTCGCCATTTTCTTTGTCCCCGTTCGTCAGGGGCGGACAAGTGCCACTTTACAGTTAATTAAACGCAAAACGCCTGGCTGCTGAATTAATAAAGGCGTGTTTATTTTTGCCTCGCTTTTTTGTATTTTGTCGCTCTTTTCCGAGAGAAATTTCATCCAAAGCGGATTCAGCGAGCAAGAAATAGAGTTTATAGCCACGCTCGTTGTTCACCGGCCTTTTTATATTTGTTGGGCAATAATTTCCGACCGACCAGCGCACAATAAAATCGGCCAAGAGTGGATAGTCTGCGTTTGTCTCGTTGGGCAATTCGGTCAAAAGGAATCAGCCCTGCAAATTTGAATTTGACGTGCCGATGCCGATCGCCTGGCTCAAAGATGCAATTTGTGAAATGCGGTCACGTTCTTACAACGGTGAGAACTTAATATTCAGCCGCGTTCTGGTGATGAGAACACGTGCATTAGTTGGATTGCGTGTTGTAGTTTGTTTTTGGGTCAAAATAATTAACTAATTTGTTTGAATAGTTTGTTATAGTTTACTTCGAGGAGTGAAATTCATATTTGTCACGTGTAATAATTTTCACATTAGATTATTCTAAAGATAAATAATGTTGTTCTTGAATTGTGATAGCAATTTTTAATCAAAAGAAAGGAGGTTTGACAAGAAAGCGCAAAATTTTCTTTTTCTAAAAAGTGTAGTTTAAAAACGTAAAGTTTCGTTTCCTCTAGGGTGAAATCTTCATATTGAGTGGTCAGCGAGTAATGCTCTGTCAAAAAGCGATCTATTTTCACGCAGGGGAACCACTCATAACGGGGAATTCGCCGTGGAGGGAAGAAACTTGTATTTTAAGCTATTATTAACTGGTTTTAAAGTAAACATTACAATTGTTGAGTCAAAATTTGTGCGTTTCCTTTGCAAGCAAATAATTTTTACTGTATGTTTTATAAAAACCCTTTTGTTCCACGGTTGAATTTTTACGATCAGGAGTTACGGTTGGCAAACCCTAAGACGGTTGCATGGAAAAAATCGATTTTTATAAGGGATCATGATCGAAAAATGAAGAAAATTATTATTACTTCTTATAGGACATGAAAAATAACTACTTGAAATTCCACGATTCTTATTTATTTGAAGTCTAATAATTCGTGTTAAGAAAAATATTAAAAAGAACGTGGTGCCTGTGTATTAGTTAATTAATTCTGGCAGTCGCGGAAGGTTCCAACACGCACAGAAATGAATCTAACAATTTATATGCTGCTGGAGAGAACTCCTGGCGCGCAAGCCTCGCGGGAGAGCCGAATTTGTTTCTGCCGCGGAGCCTCAGATTTATTAGATCGGCGCCGGGGAAGTCGTTCCCATTTGATGTGCATTCAAAATTACGACTTTTGATAATAAAGCCGCTGGTGAAATATTTGAAAAAGGAGGGAGGCTGAAATTGAGTCTTAAATCGTTTGATCCAGAGAGGCTGTTGCCATAAACTCAGCAAATTCATCTCCGAGCAAATAACAATTTTTACAGCTGCGTCCTTGAATTATTTCCATTTCTTGAATACGCAAAAGGTGACTGGGCTGGCTGATCTATGGCCTGAAATGCGGCTTTTTATCCTGCATCAGCATCCGCGCGCACGTATTATATTTAACTAGCAGCGTCAGGACGAAGTGCACAAAGCAGCAAATATCTGCCGTTCACAAAGGCGCCTTTGACAAAATCTATCTGCGCCTGTGTGTGCGCCGCAGGTCTGCTTTGTTTGCCGCCGCTCTCTTACAAAAAGAACCGCACGATTTTTCTCTGCGTACTGCGCAAGGGCGTTCGAGTCGAATTAATACAAAAAAAAGAGAAAATATAAATTCCCGAGAGTCTGCTCGCGAATTGAAGCGAAAGAGTAGCCAATGGGGGATTCTGGATGTTGTGGAAGCATGAACTCTTAGGCCTCTTAGGATGCTACGTTTTATTTTATGGTGTATATATTAAATTCGAGCAATGTTAAGGATGTTAATAGTGAATCTTAATCTGAATCCAAGATCACCTGGAGAACATTTTTTAACAGTATATATAAATAAATTGACAGCATATAGCTTTAACGAGCTATGGAGCTCTGAATCTGAAGGGAAATCCTTTTGGTATTTAATATGCTATAAAATTGAACTGAAAAGCCAGTTTTTGTTCAATCAGGATGTTGTTTTCAAGGTTAAAAAATCTAATTTATTGATTTGTGTCATTTTAACTCTTCATTAAACTCCCAACTTTACTTACTGAAAAAAATCGTTAGTTGCTCGCGGTTTTTTTGTGATCCAAATCCAAACTTTATGTTTTAATTTTTGTTGGATAAATTTAATAAATTTTTGAAATTCACTAGATTTCGGCGAATTTAAGTAAATTTGAGCAATATCCGCCGACCTAAGTACGATCACTAGGGTAGTATTATTCATTCGATGACGCCAACGAACTATAAAGTTATATTTAAGGAAAAAAAATTAATGAATTTAAGATAGGAATGCTTTAACATCGAAATTTGGAACCAGTTTTTTTAATCAGGATGATGTTTTTAAGGTGGACCCAATTTGACTTGAAAAATCGATCAATGGGTCACATTTTACTCTATATTTCACCTCCCAATTTTTACACATTGGGTGAAAAATCGCCAATTGCTCAGTTATATAGGAAGCAATGAAGAAATTAAGTTTCATTTTCGTTAGAATTTCGGACCCGTTTGGAGACGTAAACGAGCATCCCGCTGTGTGAATTTTTGCCAAGTCACACCGGCTGATGCGTGCACTATGCAGCGGCAGTGTCGGGCGCGTCACCTACCTAGCAAGGGGCCTCCCGAACAAGCCATAATTCTTCCTTCCTCCAGACGGGCGAGCTGTCGCGCGACCATCACAAGCGCCAACCGCACAGCACACTGCCATATTATCAAATTTTATCCGCTCTTCGGGGGGTTGCCGCTGCCAAAATTCTGGGGGTGCTTTGCAGTTTGAGCCTCTTGCAGTATAAAAGATTGTGTGCCGCTCGCAACGGAGTTTGTGATGAGGCCCGCGAGCAGACGGAGAAATGACGCGAATTTCGCCGTTTGAGAGGGCTTGAATTATGCTCTGGTTGTGGAGAGCACTGAAATGTGTCATCTCTAACAAGAAAACTCGTAGGAATTTTGCTCGTTTTAGTTAGTGTTTTTTTTAAATTTAGTTGCAGAATTTTTTGTATTTGCCAATTGTAGGTATGTATATCATTTGACATAAGGTAATATTTGGGATTTTAATTAATTTTAATAAAAGTATACGTATGTACGAAACCGATAAATGATTAATTTTTCTGAGGCCGCTATGATTTTCAAATAATGAACATGAAACATGAGTTTATATTAAGCATTTTGACCAATTTAAAACTACATTTTTCTTGATTATTTCTGCAAAGCTTTTAAATCGATAAAATAATTAATGATATTTAGCTGAAAAATTTTACGTTTTTCCATGCTTCGCGAAACTTGCTACGCCTTCCTTTTATATATTTTTAGGATAGTTTTGGACATTTCCAATGAAATTTAAATTTGTGTTAATAGGAAAATTTAGAGTTCACCTCTTCTGAACATTATTACGATTTTTTCAAGTCGGCGTGTTTATTCAGCCTTTTCATCACACACAAGAATCTGTTAAGAGCTTTGCGCTGAAAGACACTCCAACTCGAGAAAGCAGATAAAGCTTATCACGCGTCTGCTGATTCGCAAACCGTGCGTGTTTCAGGAACGACTGCTCCTCTCCGTGCTTCCACAACACGTTGCCATGGAAATGAAAGAGGATATAATCTCGCCGGTCGAGGGACAATTCCACAAAATCTACATCCAGAAGCACGAGAACGTCAGGTGAGTCTCTTTTCACACGGACTTTGCATTTCTGGTAAAGGGGCTGTCTTTCTTGAGAAAATGAAAATATCGTTTTTTGAAACTCTGCTTGCGTCCTATTTTAACCTACAGAATTCTACGCAATTTCCGCTCGTGTCGCTTGATGACAATATTATGAGTTGCACAGAGACCAATAAGAGAAAAAAAATAATAATCCAACCACTCTAGCTCACCCCAGTACGCTTCGTAATTAGGGAAAATATACAGAGTTGCATCCACGTGCGTTCTAGCGTAAGTAAAAGGAGGGAAAAAAGTAGGCCTGCGCGCCATTTTAATTGCAATTAGTACGACGTCGCTCTCTAATGACTTGCAACACCGAGTTGGCGGAGTGAAATGCAAGCAGGGCCTCTCCATTTTCATCTCCTGCGCTGCCGCCAACGCCGCCGCCGTTTTCTTTGTTTTCCTCCTCTTGACTGTGCGGTTCTACATCGATGCGCACTTAACACACGTATGCACAACTGCTAACCTCGCCAAAATTTCCACTCTAATTTGGGAAACGTCCATAAAATAGTAATAATGTTACATTTTACGAGTTAAGTTTGGCAAAAACGCGGACAACCAAGTGTTTTTTTCGTCTTGATATAACGGCCCTTTTTACGAAATTTCACGGGTCGTATGACAAACTCTACGAAATTTACTCATGTAATCAGTCTGTACCATCAGAACCAGCAAATCCTAAAAATATTTTACAAGGCCATCTTAGAAAACGGTTAAAACCTCAATATCTCATGCATTTTTAAGTAACAGTATGCACTGGTTAGAATATTGTGCGGAACCTCTAAATCTTATGGTCCAATCATATTCGTGCATCAGATTGATAAATCTTTTCAATTGCTTTTTCAAACACGAGTTGCATTTTTCAAGAGATGTCTCGTGCAATTCCCTGAAAGTATAAATTTGGAGATTTTATGTGGAGTCATAAAGTTCAAGAGACAGCATTATTTTCTCCCTCTTGCAGGCATCTGTTTGCGCGTGTTTATTTTCTCGCTGTCAGTGGATATATCGTCGCACGCATCCTGTAAACAAGCTCTGGCGCCTGCTATAACTTTAATATTTAACGCGGCTTTAAACAAAGGCGAAAGTAAAGAAAAAATGAGGGCGATGCTCGCACCCGCCCGCACCGATAAGCGAAGGTCACGCGAGCAGACTCGTTTGCTCGCGGTGCTGGAAAATATCCGCCATTGTACGGAATTTCCCCTTTGGAACAAAATTTTCCTTGTATGTCGGCTTCCTCTTATTTTCTCAACGTGCGCGCGGTTACGACTAATAAATCTAGCCAAGGGGGCGCAAGAACAAGACGCGCGTGTTTCTTTATTATTCCTGCCCCTACCTCTTGTTTGTTTTCCAGTTTTGACGCAAATGTGCACTTTTTACTGCCACAAAGAGGAAATTGCACGACTTTTTAGCCTTTTTTGGAAATAAAGGAAGTTAGTTGCACTTTTATTTTGGCGTGCGGTCGCAGTAAAACGGCAGCAGAGGCAAAATTAAAAACGGGCAGTTTTTCTCCTCCGAAAAACGGTTCGCTATTTTTTCTCCGCTGCTGTGAATGGGAAGGCCAAAGTGATTTTTAATTAAATACGTTAGATCCGGCAGCGCATTCAATGGGCCTCGACCACCTACAAAAAGTTAATTTCATTTTAATGGTCGTTATAAGAAGAGTCCAGTTTTTCAAAGCTGTTTTTTTCCCAATAAAACAACAACTAGCAAAAAATGTTTGCTTTTTCAGATGGTGAAAATTTTCTATATTTATTAAGCAGAATGAAATCACCAAAAATTACAAGTCTTAAGCTTAATGTTGGATTCTTTTAATTAAAAACATAAAAATTTTTGTTAGCTATAATTTCTGGGGTATGGAAAACCTCGGAAAATGTATTTCATTATATTTGTGATCTGGAAATGAAAATGAGTGATTGAAACATCCAGTTTAATTTTTCTATGTAATTAACAATGTATTTAACAATTCTTCAATGAAAGTATTTTTTTTTCAAATTTCCGTCCTTTGGCGTGGCCTATTTAATATAAAAAAACATTCATGCGATGGCAATGAATTTTTGTTATTCAATTAATATAAAAATCTAAATAATGAAATACAAACCATTTAATTTAAGCTTAATGTAGATTCAATTTCCTAAAATTCACCTCACATGAAGTCTCATCCCCTTCAAAATTCGTGTGATTCCGCAGAGGGACGCGCCACGCAAAACAAACCCCCCCGTACTCTGGAGAAATCAACAGTCGCACGTCTGCCGAAACGCATAAACCAAAAACGACCGGGTTTTTGTTCCAAACGTGTGAATTTCGGCGCCGCAGCTCTTCTAATTAAGTCGGTGACCGTGCAATTTTTGTACTGCCGCTGCTTTCGACGGGGGTTCAGAGCCGCATTTCGGCGCCGATCGATGCACCGCGCGAGCTAACATACAACACGAGTTCCCCTGCGGGCGGCAAACAACGCGTACGGAGAGCGAGTAGTGCATTCATTACTCGCGGTTTCGCCGCTCTTATCGACTCGTGAATAGGCAGCGCCGTCAGCCAGAGCGAGTATATGCGGTTTGATTAGCCGACCTGATGGCATTTCGCCCTCAAACCAAACGGATTCCCCGCCAGACTCGCTCGCGGAAATTAATCGGTGTGTGGTGGGTGGCAACTCCTTTTCGACGCTCAACTTCCTTGATCAAAATATGCTATTATTAGATATTTTCTACCTCAGAACAGATGTATGAAAAGGCCCACATAGTTCGGACCTGGGAATACATATTTTATTTGGTATAATAAGTTTAGTGTGTATTATTCACCAAAATAAAATACTTCTCTAGACAAAATGAGATTTTTTACCTAAACTTTTACGGTCATATAGTTTTAAAATAGTTCAAAAATACATAGGTGTGCAAAGAATTCAATTTTTGTTGGTTTTTTTTCGATTATTCTAATTGGTGAATTATTTTAACCAAGGGAATGATGAAAAATTCACTGATATGTATGGAGCGGCGTGATCTGATTTTTCCCTTCCAGTTTAAATTTTGAAACTTTTTATTGGATCGCAGTTGCTAGGGAACACTTTCTCTTTGCAGACGCAGCCTGAGTGCTGTTTAAAAAGTGATCCACTTATCTCTGGAGTGGTTCAGTTTTTCCGCGTGGAAAATCGCCATCCTGTTATCTTGCCTGCTTTCGAGTATTCTCACTCGACATTTCTGGCCTGTTTCAGCATTTTATTCGCAGACATCGTTGGCTTCACGGTTCTGGCCTCGCAGTGCACCGCGCAGGAACTGGTGCGTCTGCTCAACGAGCTCTTCGGCAGATTTGACCAACTCGCTGCCGTAAGTGCCCTTCACGAATCCACCACCGAAAAATACAAATATTTATGTCAGCTTAAGGCTGTGCGTTTTGGTTTACTTATATTTTGGTCAGAACTGTTAACTCTTTTAGTTTGCTTCTTGATCTTAAAAATAGTTGACTTTAATTTTTCTTTATTAAAAGTTTTTTATTTTGTATTTTTTTAACTGAACAAATGCTGCCATAAATTTAAATTCGGAGGCAAATTAATGGGCTTCAGTAATTTTTTTTATGAGTTTTGAAAATAACAATAAAATAAAATTAAAATCTTCATTTGTTACAAAAATTACAATATATGTTATTTCTCATTCCTAAGTAATGTTGTGATTTTGTTATAAAAAAGAATGGCAAAAGTAAGTAATCTATATGTGAAATAGGACAAAAAGTTGGTACAAAATTGCTTTGAATTTCAATAATACGTGCTCGTTTCACTTCCATTACTTAGTATCCTGTGCCAAAAATAGTCTTAAGAAAAAACCAAAACGCGCCGCCTTTTTAATATCAAGCGTGCCGAAGAACTTTTCTGGTTGCTGGAAACGATTTTCCCATATTCTACGCAACAATAGTGGAGCATGATTAAAAAGCAGTGCTCAATATTTGCTTCAGGACAACCACTGCCTGCGGATCAAAATCCTGGGCGACTGCTACTATTGCGTCTCGGGCCTGCCAGAACCTCGCTCGGACCACGCCCACTGCTGCGTCGAGATGGGCCTGGACATGATTGACGCGATTGCGTAAGTTGTCATTTACCTCGCTCTCTTTTCATTTGCGTGCACAATACGCGAGCGAGCGACGATCAACATGAAAATGCTCGCGCTGCTGACAGAATCCTCTCTTGCGCAAATCTCCTTTTGCCTATGCCGCACAAAACGACCTCTTTCGTGTCGCGAGGAGGCGCCTTTTGTGTAATGCACGTGCCACCAAAGTCCTTCACTTTGCTTTTAAAGTCTATTATAATTTAAAAATAAATGTAAACCGGTTCATAGCGAAATGAATTTGGGAAAAAATTATTTTTACCTTATACCGTATTCTAAACTTTGAAATTAGATTAGGTTTTGCCAAAGATTTTCCATTATTCATGGTTTCGAGGTTGATAGACGCTCAAATATGGAATTTTGGAGACTTTCTGTGACTGTCAAAGCTACTAGGTTAAAATAAAGAACCGCTGTATAATTGATTGACAAAATTGTTTCATTTTATTTTGCTATTGGTTTCTTCAAAGCCGGATTGTGCGAATACTGTACTAGAAATTGATGAGGACTTTCCTGATGTGGGGATATTGATTCAATTATCTTTTTTCCGAAGCAGATCCCGTGAAATGGGATAAAAAATGAGTTTCATTCAATTCCCATGCGATAATATCGAGGCTAATAGCGCGCTTATGATGCACATGTGGGTGAAAAGAATGAGCTGCTCTTCTTGCATCATTCGATAAGGTGAAAAGGAGAGATGATGGCCTTTTATGCATTCAACACGCGGCGGAGGCGGAGGGCGGAGCCGAACAATAGACTTACACCTCGGAGGGCGAAAATCGATGCATGTGCACCTCTTTCCTCAGGGTGCACTCAAACAAAGTGCCTCCGCTCGTGCACGAGTCACATTCAATCCGCTTCCGGCAAAAAGGCGATTGTCATGCACGCTTCAAATCGGAAAAATTCTTGAATTTCGTCCCCTTCTTGTTGCAGTTCCGTGGTTGAAGCGACGGACGTTCAGCTCAACATGCGCGTTGGAATCCACTCTGGACGCGTTCTGTGTGGCGTGCTCGGTCTGAAAAAGTGGCAGTACGACGTGTGGTCCAACGACGTCACCCTGGCCAACAACATGGAGGCCGGCGGTGAGCCCGGGTAAGACCAGATTTATGGCTTGGCCGGCCGCAACTTTACCCGATTTATTACGCCACTGCCAATTTGTCTCTTGCACTTTTGCTTCCACTCTCCAGGGAAAAACATTCGAGCATTAAATTTGTCGTAATTGAAGAGTTTCCCTTCTCTTTAATTTGATTTCTTAAATATGGTTGGATTTGTTCACGGTGTTTGACAGTGAAAATTTTATATTAAATTTCCAAGGAGTTGCAATTTTTACATGTTTTTAGCTTTTGAAAGTGTGGAGTTTCAAAATTCAAATTCAAAATTAAATAGGATACAGTTTTCTTGATATATTCTTTTATAAAAATATTACCGACTAAACTGGAGTTAGCAAAACGAACAAAAATGAATAAAAAATAGCAAACACCATGATTTTGATCCCATTAATATTTCAAAATATTGCATTCAGAATCATAAACGGTAGAAATGGTCATCTAAAAATTCACATTGTTTCCATTTTTTTACACTAACAGGCATTCAACTTTTTATTTTTAAAAGACACGTGTAAAACATAATTTTTGTTAAAAAATCTTAAACACGCGATCAATCATTTTTCCTTTTAAAATTCAGGTTCTTTAAAAGCGATGTAATAGACTTTGACCATTTGAGACAATTTTCTGCACTTAGGATGGTTTTAGGCTCCGAAAAAGGTTATATAGATTTTTTAAATTGTGGCTCAAAAGTCTTCCAAATGCGTGATTCGTGCTCATTTAGAATCTAAGGGTAAATCATAATACACACAAAAAATAATCAACCGTCTTAAAATCCCAAACATTTCTGATTAAAACAATAATTTCACTGAAAGCAGGGCAAAAATTGTTTTCCTGTCAACCGGGTAATTGAATCGGAGCTTTTAGCTCCTTCCCGGCCATATTTGCTTTTATTAAATTGTAATTCCACCTCGTAACTCAGCGCCTGCGGAAAAAAGAAGTAGGCACGCCGCAGAACAGGCCCGTGGAGCAGGTTGCCTAATTACATCTGAGCGGCACTGTTTGCGCAGCTGCATTTTCAATTTTAATCAAGCAGCGAAATAAACTTCGAATTCCCGGCCAGCAGAGCAACATTTCATCATAATTCCATATCATTTCCCGATCAGATGCATGAGTGCTTTTTAATTAGTGATCAAAGCGATTCGCTTTAGCGAGGCGTCGCAGGGAAAGCGAATAAAAAACGCGGCGAATCGGATTTCATTATTCAGCAAACACCACCAGCTCGAATGGAAAGGGATTTCTCAATCGGAACTTTTATCAAAATCGCACACTCCCCAATTTGCTAATTGGATCGAAATTCCATCAACGCGAAAGCGAAATTTTTCCACACTGGCGAACTGAAATCGAAATTTCTCCGCTTTTGAAAACCTTCTTTGCTAAAACCAATTAGAGCTGGCGTTTTCATGTCTCTCGCGACGAACACGCAAATTCACTCGGCGCTGCGATTAATGAAGATGGATTGACATGCGAAATGACAATGACTGATGCATCGCATCACTGCTGTCACAGCAACCTGCTGCGGTATCCAAAATAAGCAAACAACCCTTTTCCACCGATTTGTTTCCCCTGGCAACACACGCAGTCCAATATCCAAATTAGCCGTAGTTTGCGACTGGAGAATCCAATTCCGGATTTGTGCATGTTTATGTTCGGTTGCAGGCGAGTTCACGTTACGCAGGCGACGCTGGACTACCTTGGTGGAGAGTACGAGGTCGAACCGGGCTACGGCTCCACCAGGAACAACTACCTCAGGGACAACAGCGTCACCACGTACTTCATCGTGCCGCCGCCCCGCAGGAGAAAGGTCAGTGTTTTTAATTCACTAAGTATATAGTATTATATTTGCCAACGTAAAAGTAATTCAACCCATAAAGTAAATTTCAAGAATTTCATTTAAAAATTAATAACTTATACATAATTATCTCACTTCGAGCCACCAAAAGTCATTGTAAAATTTATTCGTGAACAATTTTTCTAATCGGGGAATTTTTCGGTTGGCAGCCTCGGCCCGTAATGACGGGTGTCAACAAGCGGAAGCTGTCCTTCAGGAACGTGTCCAACGTGGTCGTGCAGTTGCTGCACTCGATCAAGTACTCGATGGAGGTGCCCTTTTCCAACATGGCAGTGGCTCCAGGTGGAAGTGCCGACAAGATGCACGCTGCGAAAAAGGTAATTTTGATTTACTTACCTTGGGAAAGTTCCGAGCGAGATTAAATCCGAGGCGGAAGGTCACGCCAAGTGTCGGGAAGTAGGTCGTGTTTCAATTGTGATATTATCGTGTTAATTATTCCGCGTCGCAGAGATGCAACCTACTTGCAGTGGAGTGGAAACTTTGACTTTTTCACTTTGGCGCTTCTCGAGGCGCGGCGTAGTAATAAAATTTGTAATGACGAAGCAGCAAATTCGATTAAACATTCAAGGCTAACGCGAGTAGTAGTGTGTATGTTTGAGTTGTTAAAAGTCGGCTCGTTCTGGGATCAATAAAAGGCAGGCCGGGCGGCAATCTTGGTGCTCTTGGCCGCGGGCCAAATTCAACCCAGACCTACGCCACGGGCCTGTTCTCGCCGCACGCGCCGCCTGCAAAGTGACGTTCCAAATCGACGAAAGGGACAAAAGAAGCAAGCCGACTTTGCAATTACCGCCGTCGTAAAAAAAAGCGTAACCAACCAGTGCATGTGTGTGCTAGGGGGTAATTGAATCTCTGCGGCTGCTGCTTGCGGCACACGTGTTTGCACTTGAGACGAATGACCACAAATTATTGAGGAAAGTCAGGAAATGGGACCTGACATTTCCCCTGACATTTTGGTCTTTCAGACGTGTAATAAATGCCGGCCGCCTTAACAAACGTGTCTTTTACATTTTTTTAATTGCCGGCAGTAGATTATTTAAGGGTGCGTGTTTTTGTTTCACTTTCTAAGAAAGGGAAGGACATGCATGTATGTTGAAAACACAAAATATAATTTGATACTTGAAGCTAGAAATACTGAAAATAAGAGTTCCGTTCGAATTTTTGGAATCGGCCACCGCGCTGAACAAAGAGAGCTGCCGTATTGTCATCACTGCTCATTGTCAGGGTGGCAAAGGATGCGTTAATTTTTAAAGTGATTGTTACATCATTTCCCTATGTTTCTAACCAAAAAATCGTCCAGGAGCAAATAAAACGTGTCCTGTATCGATTATTTTTAACATATGGGAAGGCCGGTTTAGCTGAAATCATCGTATTATATTTTTTTACATCCATGCATGTCCTAAAAAGTAAATAAATACAATAATTTGTTAAACGGAAATATAGACTAATATTAAAATGTGGGACATGCACGATTTAGAACACATGCGTATTTGAAACGAATAATCTGATAATTTTCAACTTGTATAATTACGTTTCATTTTCAACCCATCTCTCCATGCCTCCAATTTGCTAATGATTAAAATTCCATAGCGCTTTTTAAACGTAAGCGGCAACTAGGGACTAACTCGAGTAATAAAAGTAGCGTTGGCAACTAGGATCACGTGCAAAACCATGTACATGTATAGTAGAGTACACTGGGTATTTTATTGATACATTATTCTCGGCATGCTTTTTCTGGCGTAGGACCCGGTAAGTGTGTCTGCCACTCTGCTCTCCTGCGATCATGCGCGCGCCCAGTTCCATTTTTATCTCGTTTTCACGCTGGCAGACATAATCACTTTCATCCTCTCAGATCCAATTAAAGCTCCAATCCATCACGAAAGCAAAAAAGGCAGATGCCATGCACCCTTTACAATAAAAAATCGGGTCACTGCGCCCGGCATTTGACCCGCAGTGCAGCATAACTATGTCGTTTTGGCTTGATGGCCTGCGAAATTAGATGAGCTTTGGCTCCGTGCATGTGGATATGTGGATGGCTGCGTTTCCATTAAATCGCAGGGTTAGCGGCACTCTTCATTAGGCGATACACACAACAACACACACCGTCTGCTGGGAAATTCGGATCCGATTCGGTCTTGATTGAGCAATGAATAATTAATGAAACGAATTTGCCAGCGCACGACACAAATCACTCCATGCAGCGGTACGATCAGATAATTAGTCTGGAATGTGGCATTTTAGTCGCTTTGTTAGCTCAAATTTCAGAACAAAACACATTTTTCATCAAACTCAAACAGCGATACCTTTGGTTAGTCTTGGGTTGATTGAATTTTTCCTGTTTCTTCGGCCAGGTGCTAGATCTGCAAAGGGTGCTCCACGCCGACCCAGCCACCTCAGGAGGCAGGCCCTTCGGTGGTGACTCCCTCGACTTGAGGGACATTGCTGGAAAGGTAAATTAATTGTTTGGTTCAATTCTAGGTTCAGAAGACTTCATTTTGACTCATCTAATTTACATGCATTTATTTTAAAAAAGATCAATGCATATAAAACATCAGGACCTCAAAAATTCCGAATTTTTAAATGCTTTGCATGGTGTAGTTATAAATTTTTACCAATTCACTCCTTGCTTAAACCACTTAGTGTTCAAACCAGCCAGTAGATGGCGCCAACGATTATTTACGATTTTTGACAAATCAAATTTTTGGAGACTTTTATTAAATTTTTTCCTGATGGTTTAATTATATTCCTCCAGCCCAGACAATGCTTTTTAACTACTTTGATTTTTTAAATTGGCCGTTTGCGAAAGTCCTTAGTGTTCAAAGCTGATATAAAATATAAAGCCACCAAATAACTGCGGTCTTAAGGCATTTCCACTGCAATTTAAAACTTATTACTGAAATTGTTATATTTTTATACACAGAACACAAAAATCAATCCAGCCAACTATCGTTGAAACGTCAGCAAAGATTATTTTTGTTAAAAATAGTTTTTTTTACATTTCTACGGCGATTGGGTAAAGCAATGAATGGATAAAGCAAAAAATAATTATTAGCGTATGCACAGCAGCATGATTGAGCCCTAAAACGGAGAGTGATTGCTTTAAAACTGTAATTATTCGGTTGGCGGCTTTGCACACTAAGTAGGGGCTTTTGCAAGTGAGTTTAAAGCATCAAATCTGTAATTTAGTTAGCTGAAGGAAGAATATTAAGTTTTTAACAGCACAAAATGTAATTTTTGCTTTAACAATTATTCAAATATACTAGTAAAACATTTGTAAACAAAATTTGATTGGAAGACAATGCAACTGTTACCATTTTGCTTGCTGGCAAGATCCAATTCAAAGAAATCGCAGGCAATCCGCTCGTCTTATTCCCATGTTCCCTATTTTTCGTGTGATTTCAGAGCAAATCCAGTGACAAGTTTAAGCGACCATTCAAAAAGCGCCACTCGAGCGTCTACCACCAGCCGTCGAACCGAGTGAATAAGTACCTGGCGCAGGCCATCGAGGCTCGCAGCGTTGATCGGGAGAAGGCGAACCACGTGACGCTGGCCACCCTCTGCTTCAGAGACCACAACAAAGAGAGCCAGGTGAGTCGAGTGTGTCAACCTGCTTGGTGCTCGAATGTCTCGCCGCACCCGATGACGGCAGGACGTTTTTGTGTGTGCGGCAACTCAAATAGATTGCTATCGCCTCTTACTCGAGCCGTGGGCGAGAAAGGGAGAGAGGAAACGTACGACTAGTTAATCATCACCCAGCTTGTTTTGTCTAACTGGGATTTCAAATATAATTTAGGTTGGTTTCCTGGAAAATCTGAGCATTAATTTAAAAGCAAGAATAGAATAAATTGGAAAACGCGATATTTAAAAAAAGTGTTATAACAAATAGAAAATAAAAGGAATTATTGGTGTCTTGAAGTAAATTAATTATAAAGAAAATAACGTCACACGCTGAAATTTTCAGCACGTATAAATTATAAAATTGTTAAATTGTTGAAAAAGATTAAAAGGCTAAAGGGAACGCAATTGTGGTAATTACACAGGGCAATTTTGAAGGCAGACTCTCCTTGTCAAAAACGAAAATGAATTAAGCGAAACATCAAAAAGAGCTTCTTTACTAAAATTGATTTAATTTATTTTTTTATAAATATTTTATTGCGTAGACTGTTTTGAATGATCTTAAAAATATAATAATTTTTTTTATCTTTGCACATTTGCATAATAGTGCGATTTTCCAGAGGGAAAACATGTTGCTACAGTGGAACAAATGATTATAACACACACAAAACAGCCTTTATGCGGTTCTATAAACTCCTCTCACAATGCAAGACTGAAAGAGTAAAAATGTGCATCACACATCAACAGCTTCACTTCTGCCTCGTGAGCTGGCTGCTATTCATTACTCGCTCTCGCCTCTCACCTATTTGGTGAAAGAACAATCGGGCAACTTCACTCAGGCCAAGCAAGCACTCAAGAGGCTGCCGGCTCTTTATTTTAAATGTGTTTCCAGCTCAGCCTCCGCCGCCCGAGAGGCGCAAACTTTTCCCCGAACGCACGTGCACACACAATTTCGCCAGAGTGCCGTGCGTTTCTCAACTTTGCGCGCCGAGTCAATAGCGAGGCCTGGGACTACAAGCACCGCTACTTTTCAAGTGAATCTCGAAATTTTCCGAGTAAACATCCGATTGGTCGACTAACTTATTCCGGAAAGGGAAACAGCTTAAATTACGGTCTGAAAATACGATGCAGACTCTACTTCATAACGTAAAGCTATTTTAAAATTTGTTGCAACTAATTTGTAAGCGTATGGCTGCGATTTTATGATTTCAGCATCTTTAGTGATCTTATCCATAATTGCCAATTTGTGGCTACTTAATAAGTTTTGAAATCGCGTGGGGTTTACCTCGTTTGCGCTTCAGGAAGCCGAGATAATCGAATTTGAATAAATTGCTCTTGAAACTTTGAGTGCCTGTTGTAAAGTAAGCAAATTTGGAATTTAGAAAATTTTCATTCAAATCTGTTGAAACCTGCCAAGCACCTGTCCATCATTTTGGCAACAAAAACGTCTTATCCAACTCTACAATATGTTAGAAAAAATGTTGCTATGAAAAAATTTTCCGACTTGCCAATTCACGATTCATTTCCAATTTGTGTTAACCATAGAAAGGTTGTCGAAAGGAATCGGATTAAATCATTTTGAATGGGTACAAACCGACACGCTTTGATGGTGTGCAAATTTCCTGATAAAGTTGTTCTCGTGAATTATTTTGCTTGCTACAGCCGATCTATTTCGTCGGTCGGGATTTTCCGCATGCTCGCCTTTTCGCACTCAGCCCGTATCGCCGGTCAAGCCGAGCGAGAGTAAATATGCGCCATATAAAAACGATTCACGCGCGCACTCTGTTGTTGTTCGAGTTACCGAACACGGCCGCTTGCTTATTGATCTCATCTCGCCGGGGAGAAATTCGCAAATGTACAGTGCATTTGGCGGGCAGGGCAGGACGTTCGAGTCTCCTAAAAAGAGCTTTAAAGTAATAAAACACTCGGTAGCGTCGGCCGGAATAACATCTCCCGGGGGGATTGGAAAACGGTGCTGCCGAGGGCAAAAAGCAGACAACTGCTCGCGACTCACAAAGTGCGGATTTGCCAAAAAGGAAAAGGGTCACCTGGGCGAGTTCGGCTTATCACAGCCGGGGGGAAATGTAATTAACGGGCGCGCAAGGAATGCAAATGCTGAAAGTTGCCCGAGTTTGCAGAGCTTGACACAAGGGCGGAAATCTGACACGGAGGCTTTCACAGTTAACTTCTGAAAATAACTGCTCTGTTCCTCAATTTTTATTTTTAAACGTAGGAATAGTTTTAAACTGATAAGTTTTAATTTATTTTTCACGTGGTTCAATTTTTTGAGTCTATATACGTTAAGCAATGCCGTTTTTTCTTCAGATTTTGTCCAGGGCTATTTTCCAGCCGCAAGGCACAAATGTTTGATCAAAAATCGTATACTAGTCACAATTAGAAATGTAAATATAGAAAAGTGATTTTGTGTCATTTCAAAAAATATTTGTTTATTTGACTTTGAAATATTTAGTATCACTTAAGATATCGTTCAAAATCCATTTGATTGCAGTAATTAGATCAAATTGCACAATGCAAAATTGTATACAAAAATTAATGGAATCAACGGCAAGAAGGAAAAAATGACAGTTCAAAAAACCAAGTTGTAAGAAAATGCAACCCTGTTTCCTGCTCAAGATTTAATATTTGTACTTTTGCACATTTCAAATAACCAAACTGGAATTTAACTTACCTAAACAATTACCTTTTTAAAATTAATCACCAAAAATGTTTCAATGGCCTGATTAAGTCATTTTCATATCAAGAAATAAAGAAAAATTAATCTCCTCTGAGTTTAAATGTCTAATTTTTCGTGGATTTTAGAAAACAAATATTCTCGCTAATCACCGCTAATATGTGACCATTTCTGCTCCACAGTACCACGAAGACACGGATGTGGGTTTCGGCAGCTCGCTGACATGTTGCCTGCTTCTGCTGACGCTGCTGGGCGCGGTGCAGAGCATCGTGTTGCCCAGGACCACTATCCTGCTGGTGCTCTTCCTCACTGCCTTCGCGTGGGTGGCCGTCGTGCTGATGCTGCTGCTCGCCGTCCGCCTCCGTATCATCCTCTGGGACATTTCGCAGAGCTTCGTTCTCCGACTCGCCATCACCGCCTTCTCCATCATCCTTGTCTACGCTGTCGGACAAGTCAATGTGGTGAGTCTCACCACATCACAATTCCTCAAACACTTTTTTGCATTCTTGTTTGTTTTACTGTCGAGGCTGCCAAATATTATGTTAAAAATGGGGAATGAAGTAAAATTTCCAGGATTTGACGAGCATTTTCTATGTTCCGAACAGGAAAAAATAGATGTCTTGACTGTCTAAAAGTTATAAAAAATCCCATTTTCAAACTTTTGTTAATTTTTGCAAAGGATATATGAGAAAAAATACAGAATACTAAAATATAGTAACCTATTATTTACTGATATTTTCCTCAAAATCGATTACTGAACATAATATATTATTTTGCGATAACAATAAGACAAAAATTAATATAATCCGCATTTTGCACATCCCTAGTCATTTTACACTTAATTTAAAAGTGATAGTCTAAGATGAAAAAAGCTGTTGAAATATATTGCGTTCCATCTACGATAAATTCGTAAATTTCACAGCTTTTTGAACTCTCTTTGAAATTAAAAATAAATTTTGGGTGTAAACATTTTAGTTCACGTGTCGAATCGATGCGCCGTGCACCCCGCTGGCGACGAACGGCTCAGCGCCGCAGTGGCCGCATGTCGGCGACCACCGCGCGTGCCCTCTGCCCCAGTATGTGGTGCTGTCGTGCTCGCTCGGCTACCTGGCGGTGGCCGTCTTCCTGCGCCTGCCCATCGCCATCAAGGCCGCCCTGCTCACCCTGATGGCCATTGTCTACATTCTCCTGATCGAGCTCTCGCACAAGCAACTCTTCGACTGCTTCGACCACCGCGTGCAGTGAGTTCTCTTGTCCGCCCTTCAAACTTTCAAATTGCACACTTTGCTTTTCTTGCCCCAGGGATAACTTTGCCAAGGTCACTCGCTCTCTGCTAGGAAACTTTTTCAATTTCGCTTTGCACAAATAGTAAAGTTGGTTACTTGTCGGGATTGGAAATAATTCCCTTGTACTCATGAAAACAATTTTTAGAATATTTTAAGAGCCATAAAAAAGTCTGGAATTTTTTAAATCTATTTTTTACCATTTCCCTTGGCTCTCTGGATTATTCATTGAAATCCAATAACTTTGAAACAAATTATGATGATTTGAAATTCGTTAAATTTTGACCTGTAAATTGAAGAGACGTGGATCTATTGAACCATAAATAAAATATCATCTTTTATCGAATGATAGCGCCCCCCCCCCCATAAATTTTGATTCGTGTCACAATCTCTAGTTGCAAATTTAATTTCGCTTCCTTAATATAAATTGACTTCCAGTTCCTTTTCTTTATTACCTGAATCGTACGTGTTGAAAATCAGGCGGACGCTTTTACGGAATCAATTTTTCATCCGGGGCGTTGCCTGCGTGGCGATCGTTGGAAATAGACCTTGATTTAAACATTCCCCAGCGACAGACAGCTTGTGTATTTTGCCAAAGCGCGTGTTAATAATTCACTCGGCAGCTCCATTGTGCCCCAACACGTGCTTGCGGTGGTCTATGTCATCATGTTCTCCGTGGCCGTTTTGATTCACGGCCGGCAGGTCGAGTGGACGGCGCGGCTCGATTTCCTCTGGCAGATGCAGGTCGGTTTCATTGCTGAGGAATGGGGTGAGAAAATGCTGACAAATTCGTGTCCACAGGCCAACGAGGAGAAACGGGACATGGACGCGCTGCAGCACAGCAATAAGAGGATTCTGTTCAACCTGCTGCCAGCCCACGTCGCCACCCACTTTCTGGACAACCAGTTTAGGAACAACATGGTGAGTGAGGTCAGAGTTCTATCGTGTCACGGCAGCTATAGCGTGTTTCGGGTATTTTGGCTTGTTAGCCCTTTGTCGCTGCTGCTGTTTAAAAGTAGGCTTTAGTTGGGAATTAAAGACGGACCTGTTTTTTCTCATTTTTTACTTTCGCTCTAGAGATTAACTGAATACAAAATAGGCAAACTTAAAATTTATCATCTTGAACCGATTTTCAAGCCCAAAACTATCCAAATAAATTGTAAAACCTTAAAATCGTGCAAAATGGTTTTAAATTTTCGATGGAGATTGATGTTTATGTCGTTTTTCTGGTGATTTTTCGATAGTTAAAAGGTTTTTTGATGCCCATGTTAATTCGCGAAACAAAAATTAATTATTGGTAATTTGAGAATTTAAGGCGTTTAAAATTAAACCTATTATTGAATTTTTTTTCTAAAATCCGAAGTTCTCATTTCCAAAATTTTATTAATAACCAAATTTAACAGTGGTGACCTTTGACCTTGACCTAGGATATCAAATTTGGTGTCAGTTTGAATGGGCTCGGTGAGAGAATCCAAAGAGTTCTTTTGATTTATAAAATAGCTCTATGGGAAGATGAGATACTGAGGTCTCAAAGTTATCCAAAATTTGTCTTGCAAAATATTTTTATTTTGTCAGACACGTTTTACGACGCTGTCTTCCAGAAGAGACTGATTTCCAGCGTAAACCTCGTTGAGTTTGCTTGATCTCATGCCAATTTTGTCCTTCCATTTCGTCAAATTTTATTTTTGACACTATCAATTCTAATAAAAATTTATAAAGACCAAAAAACCGTCTAAAATTCCCAACCCTGTGGGCAAGGCTTGGTAATTGGGTGGAAATCGCGATAAGCCTACCATTCTTAGTGAGTTGCATGTCCTTTGGGGATAGAAAACAAATATTGATTGTAGTTTGCAGAAAATAATGTGCAAGTTTTCCTTTTTCTGAGCCAAGCGTATTCGCCCTTTTTTAGTGCATAGAATCAGAGAAGTGTAATTTTTGTCATTTATGTTTCGGTGGTGGGAACATGTAGATGAGCATGCTAAATTAAAATTATGTAGGCCCCTCGGTACTTTGGCTCCGGAAACAAGGAGAATGTTTCCCTGTAGATGTTGTGTATTGTTTGGTACCTAAACTTTGTCCCTGCGTTTTGGACTGCCATGGCAGAACACTTTGTCGCAGGACCTGTACCACCAGAGCTACTCGCGGGTCGGCGTCGTCTTTGCCTCGATCAACAACTTCAGTGAGTTTTACTCAGAGCTGGACGGCAACAACCAGGGCGTCGAGTGTTTGCGCCTGCTCAACGAGATCATCGCTGACTTTGACGAGGTTTGATTTCAGTTAACCATTTTTTTTATTTAAAAAATAGGACAAAATAACATGGTTTTGTCCAGCACGTTTTTCAAACCGGTTTTTTCCAACCATTTTAGCGACAGTTTAATGCTGAACTCAGGAATGCTTTCAGCTGATTTATTCCTACTTCAGCCAGTTTACACTGCTTTCAGCAAAAAGCATTTTTGTTAGGCAGCCTATTGTTTGAGAAATGGAGCAGCGATGCCTGCCAACAATGTTAAATTTCGGATTTTACCCATTTTCTCGACCAATTAAACGGTTTGACAATGCTTTTTTCGTTTGGTATCGATTTATCTCGTTGAGATCTATTCTACAACGAGCTAAATTTCCATTCTGGCAAAATAAATCATGACTTCGACTAAGGAGACTGTGCTCACTGCTTGGTAAGCGTGCAAGCTCTGTAGCGAATTTTTTCAGAAATAAAACAGCAACCTAGGAAAACGTTTTGCTTTTTCCGTTTTTAAAAAATATGTATTCGAAAACAAGAAACACAGATCTACGTTAGTTTAATCTGTAACTTGGAAATTTTACGCCAAATTTACCCAGCCATTTGCTTCAAATAAAAATTTCTACCAGTCCGAGTTCCATCACAACTGTCAAACCAGGCGCCGCGTGTATGCTTGTCTTAATGCGTGATTCTGAAAGCAGCTTCTCGCTGAGGACCGGTTCAGGGCGATCGACAAGATTAAGACTGTCGGCTCGACTTACATGGCAGCCGTCGGACTGATTCCCGAGCTCAAAATCCAGGACGACGACAACGATGCCACCGCCGGCTTCTATTTGGGGACGCTCGTCGAATTTGTCTTCGCGATGAGGGAAAAGTTGCTCAACATTAACGAGAACTCATACAACAATTTCATGCTCAGAGTCGGTGAGTACTTGTCTTAAAATTTTTTTGCTCTAAAATAATATTTGACCTTTAAAAATTGATATTATAATGGTTGTTGTTGTTTTCAATTTGGTACTTTTTTCCAAAATTGAAATGTTTTTTGCCGCAATCTGACCCTTCATGCGCCTTAAAGTTGCTCTGGAATGAGATTTCGGGCACATCAGGTCGTTTCCTAAGCGCTCTGATGTCTTCCATTGTGTTGAAATTGCACTCTTTCTGAAAGCTCTTGACTTGATTGTTCAAATAGTGAGCAGATTTTATAAATCAAACCAATATAGAGCCCACGCAAGCGTCGGTAAAATTGGGATTCAATGATATCAATCGCCCCAGGGCTACCCTGGCGCCAGAGTTCGATTTCTGATCTGTTCTTATGGTTTTATTTGGCCTCATGGATGATCACATGATAAAAATAAACCGTTCGTGCAATGATTTTCTCAATTTTCACCTGAACTCAGTAGACGACAAATTCTCATTTCTCCATATTCCACTCCGAATTTATGAAAATAAACTGGTCATTTGTCATAATAAATTTCAATTTCAGGCATCAATATTGGGCATGTGGTTGCCGGAGTAATTGGCGCCAGGAAACCGCAATACGACATTTGGGGCAACACAGTGAACGTCGCGAGCAGAATGGACTCGACGGGCCTGCCCAATCACACTCAAGTGAGTTGTCGATATGTTATGCTTTTCAACCAACAGCTTTCTTTCTCGCCGCAGGTGACTGAAGAAGTGTACCAAGTGCTGAAAAATTACCCGTACGAGTTCCAATGCAGGGGCAAAGTGAAAGTGAAAGGCAAGGGCGACATGACAACCTACTTCCTCACCGATCGCAAGCAGCAAGGCACAATAAGGGTGGAGGAGCTGAACAGCCTCAGGCACAACCCCAATACGTCGAGTAAGTTGCGATATTTCATTGCGAGCGAGACTGCTCGTCGATGAAATCCACTTGGTTGTTTCCTCTGCTTGCTCCTGCCCTTCACCTGCCACCTCTGTTGATTGTTATTCCTTTTATTGTTTTGAATAAACCAAACGATTCTCTACCCCAATTTATAGCATGTCTTCCTGGCACACCTCTCATTTGTGGTATATCAGATCGTTTGTCTCCCAATTTGTTTCCTTGTTCAGTTCAAGGCTGTGAGTTTTAGACGATGTTTCTAGTAAAAGTAGTCCACTATTTTTTCGGGTCTTCTAAAATATTTTTTTACCCTTAATATGGTATATTTTCCGAGCAAAAACTGTCACAATTTTCGTTATTGTTAAAGGTTTTATTTATTTATTATGAAAATTGAGGAAGGTTTTTCAGAAATTTCTGTGACAGAGGTCTTAGAACCATTTAAAAGTAATAATTTTGACACATAAAATATTAAAAAATCGTACACTGATTTACAATAATTGAACCTAATAAAATCACTTTTAAAACCAAATAAAACATTTTGAAAAGATCTTTCATTTAAAAAATTGAAATAAATTATTTCAGTGATCCTTTCCGATCTTTTTAATTTTTGTACATTCTGAAATATTTAAAAATGTCTGGATTTTTTAATAGAAAAATTAAAAGAGTAAAGCTAAAGGTTGTTACAAGAAAACTCAATTATTATGACATTTTCATTGCTGGATTACGAGGAGTTAAATGTCTAAATATTTGCAATACAATTGACGTTATATTGCTCAAAATATATTTTCTAATAATAAATAATGGGGTTCGAAAATTTTAACTAAACCATAACCTGGTTGCATCGAAGTAACTCAAAAAGATCGGCTAAACCAAATTACGATTGGTTCAAATAGAGTAAAATTGCATGATTTGTAAGCTCAGAAAAAGTGTGTCGATCGTCTAAATTTCACAGCCATAATTATGATCTTATTTTCTCTTCTTAAGTCACTGCAAACTTCTAGGTCAAATTTGAAAGACCGAAATTGCACTTAGTTCTTCTCAGACATTCCCATCTTTCATCAACTATAGAGGTAGTACATGAAAGATGTGTTTTGCAAGCAATGTCGTTGGTTCTTTTCTCTCTTACTCTCATCTCATTTCATTCACTCGTTAAAAATTCTCAGACGCATGCGACATAATATGAACAGTAACACGGTAACACTTGCGCCGCCAGTTCTCTTTTCATTTGCGTTCGTTTTTCTTTCCCCTGCTTGAATTTTACGCTAACCAGCATTCCGCTTCTGCCGCTGACTGCACCCTAGATGCATGATAACCCTCATAGATAGAGTACGCATCTCTCTCACTAAAAGCTAAAAACAGCAGGGTATGAATTACAGACGTTGAAAAAAAATATCCAAAAAAAGAAGGGATTGTATCATCAAAGACCAAAAAAATCTTATTTCTGCAGATTTAAAATATTTTAGATAAATTTAAAACTTGCAATTTAAGGAAAAGTGAATTTCAAAACCTTAAAATGAAATAAAAAAGACCACAGGAATATTGCAATGCCTTAAAAATAATACTAGGATATTTTCGGCTAGGTTTTTTAATTGTTCTTTTGGGGGATTCTTGCTGCTCAGATTTGATTTTATTTACTTGACTTTTTTCTCATTTATTCAAAGGTAATTTTTGCTAGTGCACATTAGCAATTTTTCCTAATTATAAATCCCTCACAAAATTAAAAATGGTCTTGAAAAGTGGAAGTAAACCCCTTTAAAAATTGGCCAGCAACGTCTGAAATTCACGTCCCTCGTCATTTTGCTTGCTCTCATCGAGGCACACGTATTACAGACAACATGTACGGTGGCGTGGCCACTCCTCTGGCCCTGGTGCACCAGATCCAGCAGAACCCTAGCGACATGCGCAACAACCGGCGCGCCTTAGGTCTGCCCCTCGAGCCGTTCACCACGAGCAACCACTTGCGAACAGGGCCGCGGCTGCCGGTGCTGCGCGAAGGCGACAACGGCGGCACCGGCGGCAACGCGGCCGGCGAAAACGAGCCGCTGCTGCCGAGCAACGGGCTTGCCAACCACCACCAACACCACAAGGTGGTGCCGGCGCAGAAGGTGAGACCATTAAGCTTGCTATTGAACACTTTTTTCAAATACATACATGCAGACATTTGCCTAATGAGGTATCTGTAGTTTTTGGTGAAATCATTGATATCATGTTCTGTAGAACGCGTCAAGAAATGTCCTAAATAATTTCAAAATACTATAAGAGAATTCTGCAGATAATTCACCAGCCCGTTGGCTCGCATTGCTAAGTAATTCTCATGAGCATCAAAGCATTATGGGAGGTATTTTAACATTTCTGGGATCTAATTAATACTGGCTGCCTAATGTCAGAGATGGCAAAAAGTGGTTAGTTGAATGACTCGAAATGCTCAAATAGCACCATTCCATTGGCTGTAGAGACAAATTTCTGGCGTTTCCATAAAAGGCATCATTGCATAAAGATGGCCACGATTGGGCCCAAAAACTCCTCTGCATCCGCACTGGGGCCCCATGTTTTCCGCTGGGCGGTTTATTGGGACCTGGTGATCTCATAGTCCACGGGAGATGTTCTGAGCAGATGTTATAATAAAAAACAATGTGAATTTGTTGCGAAGGTGAGCAACGGTCACGGCTACCCTTCGGTGGGGCGCGTGCAGATGCAGATGCAGAACGCGTCGAGCGGTCTGCAGCCGTCGCTGCTGCCGTCGGCGGAGGCGCGCTACAACCCGCCGTGGCCCAAGGAGAAGCCGCCGTACATGAAGCCGCTGCCCAAGCTGCCGCCCAAGGAGCACCGCGGCGGCGGCAGCAGCGGCAGTGGCAGTGGCAGCAACAAGCACCACCCAACGGTGGCGCCGCCGCTGCCCCTGCGCCAGCACCAGCCGCTGCCCGCGGCGCCGCCCAGGGTCAAGGGGCGTAACCTGCAGCGCCACTTCTCCGAGGAGAGCCTGGCCGACCCGCACCACCAGCTGCTGCGTATCCACAGCTCTGCGGACGAGATCAGCTCGCTAAACCACTCGCCCAGCATAAGTTCGTCTGACGAGAGCTACAGCCGCACCACCGACGCGGCCGACTCGCCGTCGCCGCCGCCCACGGCCGCCTCAGAGATGAATACTGCGCGATGGCTCTACCCCTCCGACATTCAGGTGGGTGACAAGTGAATTAAATTACTTGCATATTTAACACGAAAGTGTACAAGAAAAATTATAAATACACGTGTTCGCAATTTCATTTAGGCATTCCAAAAAAGCAGAAAATATAAATTATATTTCGTTCTATAACAGCATACAAATCTTGCTTTATTGTCTATTAAATATGTTCAGGTGCTCACGATGTGAATTTAGTAGACATTTTTCGATTCAACGATATAAACAAGTAAAGAAAATGAAAAAAAAAAACGAAATCTGGTATAATTTTTCCGAATAAATAAAATGAAGCAATATGTATTGGCAGTCAGCAACCCATATTTTTCGCAATTTCGCATATTTTTCATAAACAAAAATACTTTTGTGTGCAGTATCATAAATTTTTAATGTTGGATAACTAAAAGATTAAAAAATTCTTAAAAGTTAATTTTTTTGCTACTTATTCCCAAAATAATGGGTATTTTTCCATTGATTTTTTCAAACTCTCGGCCTTGTTTGACGTATGACTTTTTCGGGGGATAAAATTCGAAAACCCAATATTTTTGGGGGTTTCCAGCTGTTTTTTTCCCTAAAAATACCCTTAGTGCCCACCATTTTTGCGCATTATGAAATTGTCGAACCCTGCAGCACAGAAGGATTGAAAACTTTATCTTGAATCTCTTGAATTAATTACGCTTTTTGTCAATTTCCAAACAAAAATCGAAAATACGGGGTCTTTTCTGGAAAATATAAAATGACACTTCGTTAAGTAGAATAAATATAATGATTAACGATCGAAAAATGACTTCAAAATTCGATGTTGAATCATTTCATTCCTCGGAACTCTGCAACTCACAAATTCCGTCAAATCGAAATTTTCCTTTTTTGATTATATTAAAATCGTTGAATAGAACGCAAATTTAATGATTTGCCTTAAAACAAACGAGTATCTTGACGCTCTCTATTTTAACCTTTTTTTCTGGAAAAAATTTCGCGTATTCCATTATAATTTTTGACTGATGTGTGCAGGTGGACCCGTGCTCGTTGGAGAACTCGCCTCGCGCCTCGCACGACTACATCCCGCACTGCTACCTTCCGGGGGGCAGCCTGACGAAAAAATCTCCGGACGGCGTGATGGGCGGCTCGTTGGGCAAACCGAAGCAGGTGGTGGAGCTACTGCCCATGTTCGTGGACTCGTCGGCGTCGATCGTGTCGAGCCCGCTGCCGCCGCACCTCGACGGTGACGAGTCGTACAAGGGCGACAGCTGCGGCAGCTTCGAGTACGTGGGCCGGCCGCGGACCCTGGCGCAGGGCAAACAGCGGCCCAACATCGTGACCAACGCCAACACGCGCAAGACCAGCCTGGAAAAGGCGAAAATGCCGTCGCCGCTGACGTCGGTGCCCGAACGGCTGCCGTCCACGCCCGAGGGCTCGATGACCCGGCGTACCAGCGGCGACGACTCCAAGGGCACCACCCTGAGTTTGAAAAAGGACGGATCCAGCCAGACGGACAAGTCCATCGCACGCAAGGTGACGCCGAAAATCCCGAATTTCGAGAAGGAGATCCAGAAGCTGCTGGACGAGAACCAGAAGGCGCTGTCGCCCACCTCGGCCAAGACCGTGCCCCCGAGGAACAAGAAGGAGATGTCCCTGGAAGAGCTGCAGAACGTCAACCAGGTGCTGGCCGAGTTGGGCCAGGCTAGTCTCCAGAGCCACCTCATCGCAAGGTAAAATTATTTATTGCAGAAAGAGGAATTAGCCATATAAGTTGATTTGCTGTTTCACGCATGCTTTTCGTTGCCCGCAGCCAATTGTTCTTTGCGTGTACTAAAGTTCTCGTTTTGACCACATTTTCAAAGTCAGCCATGTCCTAACAGGAGTTTTTTTTTTGAACGAACCTTTCTATTGATAAATAAGCATTTTATTAATTGATGCTAATCGTTTGAATCGATTGGTGACTTTTTGCTGAGCGTCTTAAAGAATGATGAGTAGGCTTGTAAATTTTAGACTTTCATCAATTTTTTCTAAATAACCAATCGTCATGGAACCATCAAATAAACACGAAATTTGTCATTTCAAACCATTTTACCATATTTAGACCATTTAACACTGCTCTGTCTTAACAGGCTTCAAATCGGTGCAAAAATTCACATCCTTGGTTGGTATGAGAAACTTTGTCCCAATTTCAAATTACAGCAATATTTTCCATCTAAAAAATATTTACAAGTCCCAAAAATGATTTCTTGCATTATATGTAAAGTTAATTTCTGTCGAAATATTTTTGGAATCGTCCGCCGTATTAGCCATCTTTCTCTGGACAAAAAGAGCGGCCGTATTTTGACGTCATGGGTTTCATGGCCGCTGATGTTGTCTTCTCTCTTTCTTGAATCATTCATGTTTCAAATTGCAATTTTTAAAGTAACGAAAAATCCCCTAATTTTTTTAAAATCACACATCAAGCAGGAATGAAGACCAAGTTTGCACGGTTTTTTTAGTTTTATCGTCTTCACAACCGAATTAGATGGTTATGGACGATTATTGGAATTTTTATGGTTTTGGGCTCAATAGATGGTTTATGATGAAAAAAAAGATTCTAAAAACTGTACAGTTCGTGTTCATCTGGATTATTAAATAATATTTGACGCTTAATTATCGATTCGTCTTAAATTCCCAACCCCTTTATTATAAATTTTCAGGTTAAGGCCAAAAAAAATGAACCTGTTCCCAAATTAATTTAATTAAAAAGCCAAGAAATGATCATGTATATTTTTCAAATTCTCAATATAAAAATGAAGCGTTTGGAGAGGTTCGTTCGTGTTGACGCAAACTAATCGCTGTGGAATGGGCCGTTTCCCCTTCAGGTACGTGCACCTGAAGCAGCAGCAGCAGCCGATGGCGATGGCTGCGGCGGGGGTTCCGGTGCAGCGCGACCGGCTGAACAACAACCCTTCTGTGGCGAACACGACGACGCAGGTGGGGCTGGCGGCACTGCAGGAGCTGGCCAAGCGGCAGCAGGACGAGCTCAACACGAATCTGCAGCTGGAGAAGGCGGCCGGCGCCGTTGTTAGATTTGACCCATTAGAGAATAAAATGACGTTGCACGTTGAGGCCAAAAATTCACTGCCCGTTAGAGACAGGGACGGCTCGCTCAAGAGGGCGAGACTCGTGGCGCAGCAGCAGGCGCAGAAGCTGCAGAAAAAGTTCCCGCTCGAGATTCCCACCGAGCAGCCGCTCACCGCCGACGAGCTGCGCCTCCGCGCAAAGATGCTCAGGTAATACACCGTTGCTGCCGCTCGTCTCTCTCTCTCTCTCTCTCTCTCTCTCTTTTGTTTACTTCTCTATATTCAGGGCTGTGCGTTTAATTTTTTTCTGATATTTTATTGCTTGCAATCAATTATCAAAATTATTTTACCGGCCAATTTTTTAAGAACGTTAATTCCTTGGATGTATTAACACTTTAAATATTAAGAAATTCAAAATTATGGAATCACATCACCATGAAAAAAAAATAAATTAAATTTCAAATTGCCATAAATTAGTAATTTTTTATTCCCAAAATCTGTTGAAAATTTAACTCTGTACTTTAACTTTCTTAAAATGTTAAAAATTAGAAAAAAATACAATTTAGAACTCAGAAATACTCATATTTATTTTGGGTTCCTGTCTTGTGGTTTAAAAAGATGTGGCAATTTGTTGCTGTATTGGAAAATTTGTTAAAATTGTCCTTGCGTACAAAAATTTTTACTCCATTGTAATTTAAGGAAAAATATTTTTGATTAAAAATTAACTGCTAAACGCACAGCCCTATCTATATCTCACTTTGGTTTATTGGTTGGTTGGTTGGTCCACACGTGCGCGCAGCATGACGTTTGGTTTTCAACTAACCGAAAAACTAACTCTCACACATTATTGTCGCCACGAATTTTGCTTTCTGGAGTTAGGACACTGTCTATTATAGTATATTGTTAGAAACTGTACAGACTTATGTACCCTTTTTGTTTCTAATCTGAAGGGAACTTTTGGCAATTAAATTAAAATAATCAGATTGTTTTTAAAAGGTGGTTTAAGGCTTTAGTAAGTGGTCGATTGAACCAATTAGTTTTTCATTAAATTTGGTACAAATTGATCTCTTCTTAGTATGGAAACTCCTAGGATTCTGCGTTTTAAGTTCAGTGATCGAAAAGTTTTAGCCCATTTAGCGACTTGCGGAACCCTTTCTTGCTTTAATTTTCCTTAATTAAACACGCATTAAATTCATTGATGAACAAATTATACGCGAGCTTTGAAAAAAATCAAACACGTATTATTAGCTTTATTAGTTAAAAACCAATTGGTATTCAATGAGGGTTGGGGATGTTAAAAAATAATAAAAGATTTTGAGCAAATTTACACTTCACATATTTTGAAAAGCTATAAAATTTCCTTTTTTCACGTGCATAAAAATTTTATTTGTAATTTCATTCCTGAAAATAAAAATAATTCGTAAAAAGAATGAGTATAAATTTGAATCTTGTTTTTTTTTAATTTAAAGTTGTTTGTTATTCAGGTTAAAAAATCAGAATCAGTATGTTTTATCGTGTTTCTGGCCTAAATATTGTAAAGTAGAAATCAATATCTTCTAAAATAGGATCAACCCAAAAATCGTCTTCATTAATTTTGAAACATTTCCCGTGTTAAATTCCATATGGATTTAGTTCCTTTGGAGCTTCATTGCTTGCTAATGAGAGATTAAAATCTGGAATCTTTCTAACATCGTTGAGAAGTACTCTAATTCCTTAAATACATCACTAACTAAATCGTAGTATCCTAAGAGCTTTCGACTAATTTTAAATATTCTCGTCGTGTGGTTTTCAATGAGAATTGAATTTCGGTGAAACAAATTGCGATTTTCAGTGGGCCAGTTAAAAAGCCTTTTCTTAAAAAATATTTTAAAAAGATGATTGCCAAATCCGTCCCTTTAGCCAGTGGATGTGTTATTTTTCCAAGAACTAATTGATTTCTTGTATCGGATTAATAGAACTCATTTTAGACTCTGCAGGAATACATTTAATAGCAACTTTCACTCGATTATTTTGAAATTTTAACCAACCCAATACATATCACTTTTAGTTAACTACACCGCACTTCTGCAATGCTCGCCGAGGAACATCTAACTAATGGTGATGGACATGAACAGAAAAATAAAATTAACACTTTTTCGTTCTCGCTATGAAATGCATCTCTGTACTGACCCTGACCTCTCATCTTCCCACTAACATTTGGCAGTGAATTTTTGTGCTTTTTCTCCCAAATTTCTGTAGCTTTTAGACAAACTAACTTGTAAATACATCCGCTTAGATTGGAGAATGCGTTCGTTACTCGTGTTGTTCGAGACACGAGCAGCAGTTGGCATGCTACTTTCCAGCATGATCACTAATCGAATTATAAATTTAAAAAAAAATAAATACTCGCTCACGGTGCGATTTGCTGTCGACAGCAGCATGCCGGCGCCCGCGTCCGCCAAGGAGAGCGAGTACGAAAATATGGAAAGTGACGTGCCTGATCAGCAAAGTGATGATGAGGCCAAAAGGAAGACTGAAGAGGCCGCAGCCACCAGTGAAAAAGCCGTTCAAGATGATGACGAGCGCAGGGAGCAGGAGGAAATCGCCAGCTTCGAACAGGAGGAGCGAATGATCGCCGAGCAGGTGGCTAAGGTGAGCTGTTTATTCGATTACTCATCATGACAAGTGAATTTATTTTTATTCATTTTTGCAAGCAGCCATTCCTAAGCTACCAGGTAAAGAATTATTCTCATTATTTGTATCTTTAATTGGGGTAGCAGGGTTTTGACAAAAGGGTGGACTGTGGACAAAGATGCTGTCCATTTTTTTTTTACCAGAAATGACATTTTTTAGTTAATACAAAAATATAATTTCAGTTTGTTAAAAAAAACTAAACCGTGTAGTTCAATTTTAACACTCTGGTCTCTATAGGATAAGGCCAAAAACATTTAATAGCGGCTAAATAACTAAAATGTATGCTCCAGAATATTGTCAAACTAATAATCGTTTTTATTTGGCCACTTATAAATCATTTCAACGTTGAAAAATGGATTTTCAAAATACATTTTTTAGAGCTTTCCTGATTAAGATTCATTAACTTTTGCACATTTTAAGACGTTAACAAGAAATGGAAAATAAGTTAAAATATTATCATTCTAAAATTAAATCATATTAAGATTTTCAATGGCCTGAACGAGAGTGATTATCGTGTCAAGAAATAAAAATAAATTTAGTAGTCCACTTAAGAAAAGGGTTTTTCACCTCTGAACTTGTAACCTGCAATTTTTCAGTAGTTTAGTTGGGATTGTAGCACAAATAACTTGCGTCAGGTAAAACGTGTTTTTATCAAAAACAAAAGCTAGCAGAGGAATTAACCGATCGAAAAACTGTAGGGGTTGCTAATTTATTAATCCAAAATGTGGATTTCAGATTCTAAATTGTGTTTTTTTCTCGTTTGTAGGAGGCTGAAGCGGCCGCCGCTGCGAAAGTAGCTGCCGAGGCTTCGTCAAAATCCGAACAAGCAGAAGCGAGCCAGTCCGAGTGGAGCGAGGATGACGACGAGGAGAATGCCGCGTCCGAACCGCTGCTCAACGACCGCGAATCAACGGGCTACACCACCGACGATGGTCTTCTCGAAAACGTGTCTATGCTGAATGAAGCCGGTCTCACAGATGCAGAAGGTCGGTGTTTGTATCTAATATTTGTGTAAATTTAATTCCATGATCATTTTTATGTCCCTTCATTTTTAAATTTAAAAAAATGATTATTTTTAATCCAGCTAAACAGCCTAAACAAGTAAAAATAATGCATTTTTTATATAAAATTTAACATCACGTCAAATTTGGAGGCTGCATCAAGTCGAAATATTTTTCAAACCAAGTTCAACCATTTGAACAAATATTAACTTTTAAATTCTTCTCTCAGGTGCTTTGAGCGATGTGAATTCAGTTTTCGACGACCACCGCGGCGTGGACAACGACATGGACGACGCGAGCATCTCTTCGCGGGCGTCGTCGCGGTTATTCGACTCTGACGCGGTGCTGAGCCTCGACTCACTCAACACCATGTTCGACTCGGAGTACGACAACTTCCGCGGCGCCGGTGGTGGCGGCGGTGGCATCGGGGGCGGCGGGGGCGGTGGCGTGGTGTCGGACGACGAGATGTTCCACCACGAGACCATCTCGGACCTGGACCTGGACTACTTTGAGGGCATCAACCTGGCCAATATTCGCTCCATGTCGGAGAGCATCACCAGAAACTTTGGCCAGCCGTGCAGTGAAACCGACCCCGACAGTGACGTGTGATAAAATCAAAATTAATCAAACAGACTGACGAGAGAGCAGTGTAATAAACAACAAAATCGATTGCGACACGGGTTTTAACACGGACTCGACACGAGAGAAATCGAAGAGTATAAATGTTGTCTTTATCAAATGTAAAATGTGTTTACGAAATCCTTCGAACAACCGACAAAGGAAATTCTTGGGGTCTGACCTTTTAGCTTTTGGTGATATTATCGAACTGGGTGGCTATTTGGTGGCGAAAATCTCCCTTTTTCCGGAGAAAATATTTTTCAAAAAGTTTACTTTGTTCATTTCAAAATTTACTTTTTGAGTAAGCCTATTGTTCTAACAAAGGGGCTAATTCCAACCAAAAATTTCAGTATTAAATTTACCCCTTCAAACCTGCCCTATCATATGATAGTAAATCTTGTTTTGGTTTACTATGATCAAGTTTATCCTTTTTTTTGCATGTTAGATTGGACAAAAACATGCTTTATAATCCTATTTTTAATCAATTCCCATGATAAATACTCTAAGGTTTTTAACCTTCGCAGCAAAAACCTAAAAATTCCCACGGCGACATTTCTTAAATCGTTGATTACGCCAAAAACGAAAACGTTGAATCCCTGGAGTTTCCTTGCGAGATAAAACGGACTCTAGATAATTTATTAACGCGCGAGAGTGAACGAGAGAGAAACAAATGTGCGCCCTCCGGTGTTGTGTATCTATTTTCAGTTGGTTATTCCTTTTTGCCCTGCACAAAGAAAAAAAAAGAAAATTGACGTAAGCACAAAATAATAATCTCGAACCAGTTGAAAGGCGGAACTCGAAGCTATCTGATTCTGTGAGCCTCTGTGATATTAATAACTGTGCAAGCAGCTTTTTACACGCCCAACCTTTGCTACGCCTCACTCTTAATGAACAAACTAGTCACTGAAATAGCTCCAAGGAAAAAAATTACATGAATGTAGCCGCGGTCACTTGGATTCCTTTAACGACCACACTGTACGAACGATACTCAAACAGCGTAGGTTACAAAATATTAATTTTTATTTTGCTGAACCACCCTGTGGACACCTCTGTCAAGTTGTTTGTGCATTGGCTCACCGGAGCGGCCGCTGAAATTTTAGAGTTTAACGAGAATGGATAATTTAAGTAAGAAGCAATAAAATTTCTCAAGAAAATCGCACCTTTTTCATTTTCACTCCCAACCAGCCAGATCCAAAATTAAAAATAAACAAAATAACAAAATCGGTCATTGAGTTAGGCAAGTTCTCTTTTTTAGAAGATGAAAACTCGTCAGCTATGGCAGTGGTCCTCCGGGCTGCTGTTTCCTCAGCTTCTCAGCCAAAATTTCGATCAGATATATTATTTTACCTCATGTCTCATGTGTCGTCTTTGGAACACGTGCAGCGGCACTCTGCACGACTTGTAGCCACCACTGTCAGCGTCAGGGCCCAGGGCGTGACCTTTGGCGCCCTGATATTGAGAGAGTAAGTGCTATTCGGCGAAGCAAGTTTTAAATATTAAAATTAACATATGGAAAGTCTGCTTTTGGTACATTTTTATAGGTATCAAACTCATTGGATCCGCGTAGACTGTAGTGCAGGCAGGCCCGGATAGCCCATCATAGCCCATCAGGCGCACCGTGCAATTCCCTGGTGGCTGCCCGCGACAGTGTTCATTGCAAACAAGGTGATTTTCAAGGAGCCAAGGTACATATTCCCAACTGTGACTATTGAGCACTCTCGACATTTTGGAAAAAAACAGATGAATTGGTTTAGGAAATCATAAATTCTATTTGCTCTCCTATAATCAAATTAGAGGTGCCTCAATATACAAATCGAGTGTGCCGAGTTTTGTGTAAACCACCAAAAATATGTGAATTAAACTTGTAAATAAACAAATGCTTATATTGTATACAATTTTGCCTCTCTTTAATTGACACTATATTCCTTTAATCATTGTCATTATTTAATTATTTTATATGTAAATACCGGTAATACAATACTGCATTTCTCCTGTTGAAAAATTTTTTATTTTAATATTGTTTTTTATAAAAGTACTTATATTTTCAAAAAATATCGTGGTAAGGTTACTACTTGGAATTAGAAACGGCTGTGTATATTGGGTCATGACTTTATTTTTCTACTTCGGAGTAAACAACCATACCATTGTTGCTGCCACGATTCGGGTTCCGCACGGTCAAATCGAGCGTGAGTGAGTCTGTCCCCTCGGCCTGCAGGACTCGCGATTTAATAATTGTCTCTCGAAGGACGCGCGAACCCAGCTACGGGCGCAGCAAATGTACATTCAAGGCAACATTTTTACATCACACTGATAGAAGAGCAAGCAACGTAACATACTCGATATATAAGAGATATATAAAGATATTCATGATATAACTGTAATCGCCATACACGGACATGTATGCAACCAAACTGCAGAAAATTATATTCCATCGTGTAATACGTACAATCCGTTGCTTCCAACACATTCGTTTTTTTTAATCTGTTGCATTTTCAACCGTAACAAGCAGGAATGTCAAATAGATATATATTGTGTGTTATTTTACACCGCACAATATACACAATTAATTAGATATACATGTAAACCAAATTTTCCTCCTCTAATTCGCTATAGAGTCGTAGTTTTCGGTATATAATATTCAACATACATATGTAATCAACAATTTACGTTCAAGTAAAGAAAATAGAAATCAAAATTTTGACAATTTTCCGCAAACCATAGAAACACAAACAATAAAAATGACGAAAGGAAAACAGTGTGTATTTAGTGATTGATGTAGTGACAAATTAAGTAAATAACTTAACTACCCACATGGTGAGCGCAATTTTTCATCCGAAAATTATCGTGTTTTCGCTACCATTTAATAAAAGAAGAGGATTCACCATCCCGTTATTTATGGTTCACTAAATCCACCGTTTCTGAAATTTCAAAGTCGAAATTGTAAAAAAATTCAAACTACCATTTAATGAAAAGTTGTTAAATTTCATTCATAATTTAGGAAATCTTTGCAATTTTTCCAACAGGAACGTGCCCTGCGAACTTCAAGAGCAGAAATGTAACAGCTTTTGGTAGAGTTTTGTATTTCTTTAAATTATTTTTATAAAATGTAGTTTTGTTTTAAGCATTTTCATTTTTTTCTTGCTGGTAAATACGGAGCAGGTTAAAATTTTCAAATTTCATCGGCTTTCCGAATTTTCCAAAACATTTCTCAAGCATTTATAGTCAATGAATAATAATGTCAAGCATATTATTATTATTTTTTAATTAAGATTTTTATCTTACTACTCCACTACTTTTTTACAGCCGTATGAATTCTCCAAAATTTGAGATTTGTATTTGAAAACCGCAAAGAACAGATAATATTCCTCATAGACAAATTTTCATCTAATTTCAAATTCTTATTGGGTATGGCAGAAAGAAAAAAAAGGTTATTTTTTTCGGAATAATAGATGCGCTCTCCTTGTGAGTTTTCTCTCTTTGGAAACTATTAAAAGTCTGAATCCTATAAACATCTGCAACACTTTTTTCCAAATGCCGTACATAAAAATAAATGCAGGTTCTGTGCATCATATCACATTCATAGTACAAATATATTTTACCAATTTTGCTGTAACGCGCGCGACCTCTTTTTGCCTTATACATATATAATATAATATATGCCACAGATCAATAACACAATGCATTTTGTATGTATATTTTATATATGTGTACTCTTTGAAAAACACTTAAAATGTTTTGTGTGTGTAGTACGTGTTAATTTATAATTTCCTCCATTTCTGTTGCACTTTTCAAGTGAGCTCAATGCAATGTCGACTTTTAGGCTCTGGCTTCAAATCAATTTTGATAGATATAAATATCACACTTACAGCTTCATGAACAAGAAGTGTCACAATTATTACATACCGCAGACAATTTTAGCCACTGGAAAATCAATGTTATACATCATTTTCTTGAATGCACCAGTAACTTAAAACAATTAAAGCACACATTTTTCTTGTTAGTAGATTCCGGGAGATGAAAGAGTTGCAAATTCCACGAAAAAGTTTGTAATGGAATGAAATGAATTGAGCAGCTCACACTATGTTTGGCAACCAGAAACAGCTAGAGGGCAACTCATAGAAAAAGTGAAGCCGTGTCTGTAAAATTTGATCTGCTAGCAAATTGGTCATTTTTCAAACAAACCTTAATAAAATAAAATATATATTTAACTATAATATACTCTCGGTTTTAAGTGGCCTGCACTTTGATAAAAATCGCAATCGATTTAAAATTACACCTTACATTAAGCACAACTGTACATTTTACCCTTAATATAAAATGTAATAAAATTTAAAGCCGAGTATGGCGTACACCATCAATTGATTGTGATTAAATCAAAACTTAACTCTCGCGTTGAGCTATATATGACTTTGGTAAATTTTCAAAGACTAAACTTTCTGTTTTGAACTTGCAGTAGACGTTTTTTTTAAATTTTTTATTGTAGTTGCCTCTCTACGAGTGAATGCGGAATTTTGAATTTATTTAACAAAAGAGATGACGGACTTGACTGATCTCATCAAGTGAAAATAATTTTCTTACGTCAAGTATACACACACCGCTGGCTATTGTCAGCTTTTCATTGATTAGTTTGATTCTACCACTTGCGGATGACAGTTTGTGTGATAATTAGGCTCGGCCTCTCTTGCATTGGCTGGAAAAATAATCATTTTACAAACAGGCTGCGTGGTTGGCTTACAGCCTAGCGTTGACTGAGATCAAGCAGTGCTGAAGACACCTTAACATTTGTTTTTCACTTGGCTTCATCTTGATCCATCGGCTCTTCCATCGGAGTGCAACGTCTCTCTGGAGGCGATGCGATTCTGCAACACAAAGTCCACCCAAATGTAAGAAAAAACAAATTTCTGGTGATATAGTTTGACAAAATAAGTCAATTTTCTTTAAAAAATTTTCTTATTCATTTTATTGACAAGCCAGTGTAGGGTGGTCTGGTTAAAATCGGATATTTCCACCAAAAGTTGTCGATTTTTAATGATATTTTCTCACAACCTTCCTCAGGGTACACCACCCTGATCTCAAGTTACGCCAGAACTTCAAATTCTTTGGCCTCCCACCGTTCCCACGACTCACTTAGCGATAGTAATAATTCTTACTGTATTGTGCTTGCACTGTGCTGTTTCATGGAAAGGCTCGCCATTGCCGTGACAGTCTCTGATTCGTCCCTCTCCTTCTGGCTGGCTTCGATGGCTGACCATGACACAGTGTGAGCGTATTTCTTGATGCACGGCCAGTGGGGGTTCTGCATGGACATGTTTCAAGATGAAATTCACGCAAATGGAGGAGCTGCAGACGCGCACGAACCTGAATTGCAATGGTCTTCTGCAGGGTTTCGATGGCGTTCTTGTTGGGCGGTCTGCACAACTCCTCTTCGCTCATCGGACTAGTCTCCTCGCCTATTAGTGCCTTCACACATTCTTGAGCAGCGTCGCAAATCGAGGGAAGATCGTAGCCACCCTCAAGCGCCAAAATCACCTGAAAAACAGAAATATATTTTATTTTTTTCGGAAGCAAAAATTCATTAATAAAAGTAATTTAAAGAGGGTTGAACGGCAAATTTCTGAAAAATAATTGCCTTCAAAACTGCTTTTGACATTCAGAATTAAATCAAGAGTGAACCGGAAAAATACTCAATTAATTAACTCCCAACCTTAAATTTAAACAATTATCTTCTGGAGTTTATTTATTTATTTATTATTAATTTCATTTTGTAAATTAATCTCTTTTGAGGTGGGATAGCGAGAAAAACTCGCAAAAACTTGCATCTCAATAATATTGCGAACAATTAACATGGGCACACAGGCCTTCTCTTTCATTGAAACGCTGGACACTGCTATATATCATAGTCTTGTGAAATTCATTTTACGCATGCTGCAAAGGTGCAGAGCAGCAAGAAGTATAGCGAGTCAGACTGCCGAAGGCAAATCAAAATCGAATACAATTTTTGTCATTTTGCAATAACAAAAATACAGTCCCTCAAAAAGTAACGTACCTTTCCTCCAGCCAACTGGAGGAGTTGATGGGTCATGTAGCCAAAGCAGGCGGCCGACACTTTGTAGCCGCCAAGGGGGGCCGCGTGTCCGTTGCAAGCGTCAAAACCAGCTGACACAAGCACGATTTCAGGATCAAAGTCCTTGGCGATGGGCATCACGATGGTTCTGAAGGCGGCCAGGTACTCTGCGTCGCTCATCGGTGGATTCAGGCCCCCGGACCACGCGACGTTCACGTTGAAACCCATGCCGTCGTCGATGCCGCACTCGCTCGGCCCTCCAGTGCCGGGGAAAAAGTTGCCGTCATCGTGACGGTGGATAGACAGGTACAGAACGTGCGGGTCATTGTAGAAGATTTGCTGGGTTCCATTGCCGTGGTGCACATCCTGCACAGAAATTTAACCCATGGTTATTATAGTTATTAGCTTGGCTTTCTTTCAGCACCATTTTGTAACTCTAAAATTACTAAATTAATTTATTTAATATTCAAGGATGCGTACCCAGTCCAAAATCAGTATTCTCTCCATGTCAAAGCGCTGCTGGAGTTGTCTGGCCGCGATGGCGATTGAATTGAAGAAGCAGAAGCCCATGGCCTGCGAGGGCTCGGCGTGGTGTCCCGGCGGCCGGACGACGGCGAATCCGTTCTTGATTTCGCCGCTGGCCGACTTGGTGGCCAGGTCGACGACGCAGCCGACGGCCATACAGGCGGCTGACGAGGTGTGAAGCTCGTTCCAAGTTGTGTCCGAGTCGACGCCGATGCCGCCGCAGGGCAGACGTACAAAGCTCTTGATTGGCAGCGGACTCAGTTTGCTCACGTCCAGCTTCTGCGCAAGACAAATTTGCGGCTTTCAGAGCTGCGTTAAATACGGAACAAAAATCTATCTTTGTGTTTACGCAAATAGCCACGAATTGAATCCAAATTAACTATTATAAAAAACCTGGCTCTGAAATTGACCATAGAGTTTTCTTGTATTTTTCATTCTTGTTTAAAATTGATTTTTCCTGATTGAATTTATCCAATGATCAGCTCAGAACATTTGGATGAATTTATTTAAGGAACAATAGATTCTACTAGTTTCATATTTTCATAAAATTTTCACATAACATAACATAATATTTATTTTTTCCAGGTTTATTATATGTATATATCCAAAAATCAATTTTTTTTATTTATTAATTTTTCGAATTAAAATTTGTTCTGCATTAAAATGGAGCTTAAGAAGCTCTTAAACAGCTCTGAAACTTAGAAACAATAAAGCCATATAAAGTAAAAAATAAGCGGACTTATCCCAAAATTTAAAAAAATAATAATAATTTATTTCAAATACTCTAGAACTAGAACTATTTTAAAATTCATACTAATTTAACGAAATACTTGCATTAATTTCGATTTCAAAGAATTTCCCCAGTTCAATCACAAAATTAGGGATTTAACATTAAAAAAATCACTTCATGTTATCTAATATATTTTAAAGAAAAAGAGTTTCAAATTAATGAATTAAATTAGAACGTGGCATCCTAAGAGTTTCCTTTCAATTTTGATCAGGGATTAAGTAAAGCCTACACAGAGAATCTAAATTGAGTAGAAGATTTCACTTGTTAATTTATTAAAAAAAATAATAATAATACAAGCGTCTTTCGGATTAAGACAAAAGCTGACCTGTCTATTTTGTGGGCTCGTTCCAAAGAGAAGGGCGTGGGCCTCGCTGTGGCACGACTGGATTTCTTCCAGAGTAGCCTTCCTGGCTCTGTACCGGAGGCAGCGTGACAGCAGGCCTGTCTCGGCGAGTCTAGCCCATATGCTCTGGAGGCGGCCGCTGTGCTCCGGGTGGCTTGAATTGTCACCGCAGATGCACTGGTGCTTCAGCATGAGGCCGTCGTAGGCGAGCGCGGTGGCCGTGCCAGGCTTGCCAGCCTGCATGCTGCTTGCCATCACCTCGGCTTGCTGCTGCGGCACCAGCGCCACCAGTGGACTCGACAGGGCCCGCGACAATGGCCGCACCATGTGCCCTGCGCGAGGCGTGAATGCCGAGCCTAAAAAGTCAAGTTTTTTCAGTACATTTGATAGTTTTTATCTGGATGAATCAAACATCATAATGCATTTTTATAAGACAAAAAAAATTAAAATATTGTAAAACAAAATTCGATCATGACCCTAAAAAATTACTTAAGGCTGCATTTATACCCTAAATTAAACCTAAGTTAGTACAGAGGGGTTAAATAATTAAATTTAGCAAATACAGCTTAAACAAAATTTTCAAAATTGTTTTAAAAATTGTTTTTGCCCAATTTAGATTAAATTTTGTTTAAGACAATAAATGACCAGACAAATCTATTGGTGGGTCATATTTGCATTCCGAGAAAAACTTGTAATTTCCCTCCTTAATTTTTTCCTAGTCGTAACAAATGTTATATTTTCTTGTTGAATTATTATTAAGAAATGAATACAAGTAAAACAATATTTTCCCAAAGTGGATATTAATTTACCTTCGCTAATTTGTAGGGTGAAATTTTGTCTCATAAGCAGATCTCTCTGTTGCTGTTGTTGAATAAAGAGTTCCCGCTCCCTATGCTGCTTAGCAGCCAAATCCTCCTCGCTTTTCCTGTCCGTCAGATCTATCACCTGCAAGCAGAATGAGCCACAGTTGAAATCAAGACTTAATCAAAAAATAAATGGAGAAAAATCGAGAGTAAAAAGAGCGTACCAGTGGAGGAGATGAAGAGCTATCAGACGAAATGTCTAAAAAGGTTTCCTAAAATTTTGAATTGCAAATTTAAGCACTGTGTACATGCATTAAACCTGAAAAAAGACCCCGGCACAAAAAACAAATCGGTACCTCTGCCGAGTCGTCGACTTCGACGGCCTCGTCGAGCTGGGCCGACGCGTTTCTACCGCTGGCCCTAGTGAGCACCGTCTTGCGGATGTGCTGCTTGAGCAAGTTGTGCTGTTGCTGCTGGTCGTACATTTGTTTCTCCTGCAGGTACTCCTGGTAGTTGGCTGACGGCATCGTCAGGTTGCCCGGGTGGCTGCCCTGCAGCATTGGGTGCCCCAGGGGCAACGGCGCTGACTTTGTTCTGCCCAGCGGCCGCACGCCCTTGTTCAGGTGCGCGTGAGCCACCTAAAACCAAAGTTTAATATTAATTTTTTTATCAGAGGTTTGTCTCTTTTGAGATGGGTGATCTCATGATAAGGATACATCTCACAAAACCGAGATCCGATTGCAAAAAAAAAAACACCCACAAAAAAGAGGACTAACATAAAAGTAAAAAATCAAGGAATATTTCTGCCAAATTTTATTAAAAATAATTTGGTCAGTCTTATTCAAACAAAAGGGTATTTAAAATCTGTTTTAAATGCATTTTTTTAGAACTTGACAAAGCATGCAAAGTAATACATTTTTGCTATTGAAATTGTGGCAAGGGGATGAAAGGGGTGGAAGGTAAGCACCCTCTGAACCCTTCAGCTGGTCAGGGGAGGTCGTGAAGATTCTCACATGGTGTGCAGTTTTTGTAATTCTGATGGTGAGAACCCGAGATTTGAAATTGTAGATAATTGGAAACCACAAAAAAGTCGAAAAATTCATGTTTTTTTTAGATTTAAATGCGGAGTTCCTCGAAAACAAAAAATAACACCACTCTGATGTTTATACATGTCATGATACATTTTTAGGTACCTTTTCAATATTAAAAGAAAAGAAAAAAATTACAACTGCGTTGTATTTTAATTGTTCAAATTTTTTCCAAGTACTTTTAGGTGAAAAATTAAAGTTTTTCTTCAAGTTATCTCTTGAAAAATTATGAAAAAAGCAGAGAGTTTACAAATGAAAATATATTATTGTGAGCCTTGAATAAGAGTGAACTAATGCTACAAAATATGCACTAAAATACCATCTAAAACAGTGCTTTCTTTCTATAGCATAAATTTATCTCTCTCACCTGAGTGTCTGTGATTGGTCCGGAGTGGTACATGGCAGTAATGAGATTTTGGTGCTGCGCCTGCTCCAGGGCCTGCATCTGCTTCTGGATGTAGCTCGGCGAGGACGGATTGCTGTAGTCTCCGTCAATTACTGCCAAATTTGATGAAATCAGTAACCCCTTTTTTTGCAAAATAAAATTTTCACCTGGCAGCGTGGGGTAGAAGGGCAAGGAGTTCTGCAGCATCTGTCCCGTGAGCGGCAGTCCGTACCTAGCCGCGTAAGCTGCGCGCACCTCGGCCTCGGTCTGCGGCGAGATTTTGATGCCCTGCTCCTGTTGGCCGCCGACCGGCGAGGAGCCAGAGGCCACGTGTGGCCTGCCCAGCGAGATGTTGGGCATGGAAGGACTGCTGTACAGCTGCGAGAGATCATTCATGCTGCCCTGACTGTTCGCCAGCGGCGCGTATGGCGAGCCCGCCTCCTGCAATTCCGCGTTTCAAAATGTAAAACACACATACTGTACACACACATGACAAATGGCACGCTTTGTTTGCCGCCAATGTAAATAGATTTCGGCACACAAAAGATGATTCGTGAGTGTAAAGTAAACACAGGAAAGCTAATTTTAACGGGGTTTACCAAAGGGGCGGACAATTGACAAGAAGACTGTTCAGTGAATTTTCAGGAAGGAAAAAACCAGTTTAAAAAGGAAACCATCGAAAATTTAGGAATATTACAAAATATTTTCCCAACAAACAATAGCTTTTTTTGGAACGTCCAAAATATGTAGGAAAAATTACTGTACAAAATTAAATTAAAATAAAAACTTGATCTGCGACTCAAATTTTTGTCACGATCGAATTATGTAAAAAATGCAGAAATTTTTTGTCATCTGCAATCAAACAGACAATTCTTGCAGTTTTTTATTTAACGGTTTGTGGAATGAACACTAACCTCTTGGATGGGGGTGTTGCCCCGTGCCGACTGCACCGCAATGACTGCAGCCGCGGACGTCGGAGGAGAGTTCGGACCAGATTCAGGACTGTTGCAGGCGTCCACTGAAAGGGGCGAAATGTCTCATCACAATTTTATTACGACCGTTTCTCAATACGCAGAAAATTAAATTTTTAAATATAAAATGCAAATAATTAAAAACGAATTATTGGCATGCAAGTTAAAATGGCTCCATTCATACTTGCGAGTTGCGATTTCCTCTTGAGGAGACGATCTTTGCGCCTGATAAGCGGCGAGTTTCTCCTATCAATGACTCTTTGTTTGAGGCGCACTTTGAGATTGGGCTCCGACGCTGTTGCAGCACACAGAACGGGTTACATGTTAGTTTCGCTCTCGACGACAAACAAGCACAACGGATGCAAATTAATATTGTTCAAATGTAACTAACCAAAATACAAGCGGTTACGCGTTTAATTAAAAACTCTATTTAAGAAGATCCTACCTGTCCTTCTGAGGGGAACGTCATCGTCGTACTTTCCGAGCAGCGCCTGCGGTCTCGGGTACGGCGAAGGGCCTGAAGGCTGCGGCGCCGGGTTCTCGGCTTGCGGCGCTGGAGGCTGCATACTCGTCCTGAAGCAAAAGAGGGATTTTTTTAGAAATTATATGACTAAGCGGAAATATGGTGCCTTTTTGTAAAAAGGTTCTCGTTATTTAAAAGTCAAAATTTGACGAATATCAAACTGCCATAATGAAAAGAAGCCGAATTTTATAACTTAATAAACAATTTTTGAATTTGCTCAGTGAGACGAATCAAGTGATGTGCAACTTTAATAATTTTGCAAAATTTGGAGATTTTCCCGAACATTTTTCAAGATAGTTTCCGAAAATCGAGAGGAAGAATTAAACAACAAGCTTTAATAAAGCAATTTTAGAATTTTCGCGGGGTGAAAACTTGCTGTTAGTAATATGTCAATTTTTAAAACAGCTTTCCCGGGAAATCTGGGAGGAGAACACAGTTTTACAGATTATTCAAAAACTACGATTTTTATCTGCTTTCCGATTTAGCAAATTTTTTAGATGTACAGAACTTACAGTCATTGAATTATAAAGCGAAATTCGTACTCCTTACGTAATTAAATTTTTTAAATACAAGTTAGAAAAAATCTTTTCAATGCATTAAAATTTTCAAGATTTGTAACTCCATCAAATAGCTTTTACAGGCTTAAAATTCTACAAAATTCGATATTTGAAGGTCCAAACTAAAATACCGCAAAAAATTTAATGCATCAGAAAAAACACTCGAATATTTTTAATACTAATTGTAGTCAAAATACTATAATAATTTGACTCACAACAAATGAGGACAAAAACCTACGTGACATAATCACAATCTTTGTGTTGAATCTCTCACGGCTGTGCTTATCTTGCACTAATCTAAGGCTACCTGACAGCAAAATGAACACGGGAAAGCCTTTTTGCACGCGTTCAGACCTATAGGTGACAGCTCGATAGCAATCAGCCGACGAAAAAAACCTGAACAATTATCATAAAAATATGAGATTGCAAGTAGGTCAGCAAATTTTTAGGACACTGAGAAAAAATGATATCTTCTCGGCGTTAAAAAGAGCGAGCGATTTGCGTCAGTGCGCAAAGTTGTTTGCACGACGCACTTTTGACTCTGATGTGAGGGCAGACCATTTTTTGCTGTGCACAGGGTTGAGAGAACATACACGCAGACAAGATCTTGGCTGACTTTTGTCATCGCGAGAGAGCTCTAATTGGCCAAGCACCGAATAATTTCATCATGCTTTTTGTCGCGCACGTCGTGCAAAAATAGAATGCAAGCGATCAAACGTCAGCGGCGCGAAGAGGCGGGAAATGTGGAGCGCTAATTGAAATGGCTTTGTATTTATAGCCCCCAATTAAATGAGACTGACTCGCCTGTTTGTTTATTACAGGGGTTGGGAATTATAGTATAAACGGAGTTTCTGTCCAAAAAAAATCACGTTTTAATTGCTTAAAAAAGGTGGTTGTGTCCAGTTCAGGCGTTTTCCCAATGAATTTTGATAGAATTAAATTATATGTATTTAGAATAATTAGGGCATCTTGAAGTCCAATTATTATTTTGCTCCAACCCTGCTTGACCATAAAACTGACTAAGTAGCTCAATGACACGTTTTAATTTTCGTTTAAAATGTCTCTTAAATTAAGTGAAAACTTAACAAAATCACCCTTTTTCTGGTAGATGACCAATATGTTGGAAACAAGGGAGAAAAATTAATTAGAGATGGTCGTAAATATGCTTAAAAATTGAGATTCCTTAGAAAATGCAAATTTTACAAAACAAAATATATATATCAGAAAACCATAAAAATACATGCCAGAAAATTAAACGTTTTTAACTTTAATTTTAGCGAGGCGAGTTTAAGAGCAAAACTTAGTTGTTTTTTATGGCTGTAGACGATTTATAAGTCTTTAAATTTGTGCTAATTTGGTGTCTAAAACTAACTTAGATGAGAAGAAAAATTAAGTGTCATTTTTAACCCAATTTATTATAAAAGGGCAGAGATTTCAAACCATCTTCGAATTATTTCTGATAGAGCACAACCATTCCCCACTTGAATTGAGCAGCAGATTCGACGCGCACAAACGACGGGACAAGACACACAAACAGACGCTCAGTGTCATCATCGTCGCATTTAGCGCCGCAAACAAAACCGACTGAATAAGATGATGGCCCCGCGCGGATCGGTGGTCGCGGCGGCGGCGGTGGAGGAGGGCGTCTTGACGGGCGGGCGGGGGAGGGAGCGTGCGAATTCGCTCGGCCAGAAATAGCCAACGAAGTTTGGCAAATATCATCGCACTGCGTGGGGTTGCGAACGACTTTGACGTCCACATGTTGATTTAAGCGCTCGGCTCGGCTAGCCGCGCCGAAATAGCCACCGCGCGCACCGCCATTGTCAGCGCTTTTTCTGCGAAATTAACCACTTGCGGACGGATTAAACGCGTCAACGAGCTGCTCGTTTCCGCGCGCCACGCTTATTAAGTCGGCGGGTGCTGATTTCGCTCAACGCGTCAAAGCCTTGCTCACACAGTTGACACACGAGGGTGTCAATGGAAATCTTTTCTTTGATCAGGCGCGAGATTCAAGGTTGTTACAGAATTATCACGAGTCGTTTTAGAAATCGAGTAGCATTGTGTAAATTGTGGATCTTTATATTAAAATCACAGAAAATGATGTTTTAGATTCTTTGATAATTATTTTGCTCTTTTAAACCGAGTGGTTCTAAATATACTAAAAATCAGTGTTATGATGATTGATAAGTATTTTTGGTAGATTTATAGCTTTAAATACGGATCATTAAAAAAATTAGGCTTCAAACTACAATTTTCTTTAGTTCGATCGCTAATTTTTTAAATTTATTTTAATAATTAGAGACGAACGATCTAGCTTGGTTAGACTAATAAACTTAATTTTATTTTTGTTGCAAATATTTGTTAAGCTGATTTTTAACCTCTTATATCATCTGAACAGACTATTTTGCAATACAGTAAGAAATGCCGTTTTTTCCGGACATTAGATTTAATATTTGCTAAAATCCATGAATAATCACCGACAATTGCAGGTGAAAGCTCAACGGTGAAAATTCACAATTTGAACAAAATGTCTCGTTTAAGTCAGTAAAAAAGGTGCGGAGTAAAAGATTTATGAGTTAAAAAATCCAGTAAAATATAGCTACTATTTTTCTAATTTCAATGCGTTTTCAGGGTAAAAAAAGCTAAATTTATATTAGAAAAGGGTTAAAATTTACCAAGGTGCAAACTTTCCTATTTCATTTAAAACGTGTCTTATAAACAATTAAACTGTACAAAAGGGAAAAGTCGTTTTTCGCTCAAAAGATATGCACCCTCTTCAAACGATTTTTTGGCAAGAACATTGCCACACACATGACGAATCAAAAGTTAATTTAATTCTGACACGTTTGGTCAGCAGGCGATTTTCGGCCCATGAATCACGACTCCCTCCAGTCAGAGAATCAAATTAAAAACCTGTAGTTGCGGCGATCCAAAAATAATTTTGTCGCGAAATTCGCTGGGATATTGCAACGGTACGGGCAAACCCCGCTCCCCCCTGCCAAAAGCAATATTTCTCAGCAACGTAGAGCGAGAAGCGGTAAAAACGCGGACTCGTGTGTTGGCAGCGTGATTAATGAAAAAATTCGGCGCTGCGGCGGCGTGCGTGCAGGTCGAGTGGGTAATTTTCTTTGCGCGCACATACAAACACAAACGGCCGCGCGCGTTTTAATTTAGCCAAAGAGCTAATAATAGGCCGAGATTACACTTGTGATCTTTCCTCACAAACGTCCGGTTGGCACAGTTGCTGCGCCGCGAGAGAGCGAAATCGGGCGCGTTCGACAAAAGCACACGACCGTCCCAAATCCCTAATGGCATGTCATTTAAAGCTAGATAAATAGCCGACGCGCGGGAATACAATTAAAATCACTCACCAGTTTCTGAAGCCGGTGCTCGAGGCCACGGAGCTCGCCTGGCTGGCCTGCTGCGAGTTCGAGTTGGGGCTGCCGCCCCGCACCCCGTTGGCCGCAGCGGCCGCGTTTGCGGCTTTTGCCGCCTGTTTGTTTAGCAGGAAACCCTGCCGGAATAAAATCAAAGGAGAAAGAAGCGTTAAAAGCGGTACAAAGGCATAATTTTTAATGGAAGTTTAAATTCCAGTTCAACCGGAATGGAATAAAAATTCTAAAATGTTAAGTAGGCAAATAAATCTCTATAGAAAAGTTTCCAAGATTGAATGGACAGAATCTAAGTAATTAAAATAACATGAGCAGATTATTTTTTATTATTATTATTAGCTTTGCGCGGAATATTTAATTGTTTCTGGTAAAAGTTTTTTCTACAGAATAGACTTATTTACCAGAAAGTCATTTAGTTCTAATTCATATAATAAAATTCATTAGTCGTTAGATTTTAATTTAGGCAACTTGCATGTCACCCTTGTAAGAACGATTGAATAAACCAAACTTAGCCAACTTAGAGCTGATTGGAATTTCATTTAAATGAGTTGGGACCTGCAAAGGTGACTCTTGATTATTTTTTTTTAATGTTTAGCATTTTAAAATCCTACGTTTAAGATTATTTCTGCCAAACCAATTTAATCAAGAATCGATTAGTCAAAATTTACGATTTTCTGGCTCTTATAGTAACTTGCCACGCCCTCTTTGATGTTGATTGTTTTGCATTAAAATTGGTAGCATTTTCGCTATTTCATCCACTTATTTTTTTAAACAAGTCTGAGGTTCGTTAAAGTTCATTTTAGAATTTAGAGCTATGCACAGTTCTAACACAGTAAATGTAGCGAGTACACTTGTAAGTGGTCGAGAGAGGAAACCTTGCAGTGCAAATGCAAATAGAGCGTTCAAATTAGTGCCGCATTCGCACGGCGGGAATTCTCATTAAACAAAGACGATGCGGAAAACACGCGCCTGCGAGTTGCACAACGGACCCACCTGTAGCTTTTGTTTGACTTCAGACGAGGCGACGGCGCTCTGCTCGTGCTTGTCCTTTTTCCGCAGCATCTCCAGCTTTTCCTGCTCGCGCCGCTCGCGCTCCTCCTCTATCTTCTTTTGTTCCCACAGCTTCTGAAAAAGCGTCGGTTGAAGTGGAAAAGGTTTTATTTTTTGTTGAGAGTAAATTAAAATAATAATAAAAAAAAAATCAAATGAGAGTTGTTAGTGAGTGTTCTGACCGCTGTATTGCGATGGAGGTTTAGCGTCTGTAAATTGGAAACGATGGCAATGATTACTCGAATGCATGCGTAATTGGTACACACCTTGAGGTGTTGCCGCAGTTGCTGCTCGTGCTGTTCGGCGAGCTGTTGTTTCTGCGCCTGGAACTGCTCGTGCAGAATCTGCTGCTGCAGCTGCTGCTGCTTTTTTAGCTGGAACATTTGAACCTTCTTTCAGATACAATCATGAACGCGAACACAAGCATTGCTTTTTGGATTCAAACTGGGAGGGGAAAAACGAGATTGGGGTTGATGTAGATTTCTCGAATTCAGACTGCTTGTTTGCAAGATTACTATTTAATTTTTTTTGTAAAAAAATGATAGGAAAAAAATCGAGTGCTTCAAGGGTTTAATCCTTTTTTTACCATCTTTGATGTCTGCCAAATTTAGATATTTCCAGATTAATTTACTAAGTGGAGTTCCTGTTTTTAATTATTCTAAAGCCTTTTAATTATTCCCTTAATATAAAATGGACTGTCTTTTAGTCCATTGTCCGCCCAGCTTGTTTGAAACAGTCCCATTTGACCTCCTGTGACTTCCTTGTTTGGCGAAGTGCCACTCGGTTGTGCTTTAATTGTCTGAAAGACTCATCTTTGTGTTTACTCAGAGCACCGAATGTCAATTATGGCCGAGCTAAAAGCAAGGGGAAAGAAAGCAATACAACGAATTTGGCAGTGATTGGCGGGCGGTGCGGGGCATCTACGCCACCACAAGGACTTCTATTTCCGAACGCACACTCTCTTCGTTATTACCCCGCGGCGTGAGTGTGTTTTGAGAGGGGTTTGCACCCTGGGTTTTTCCACAGTAAGTTAAAAAAAACTTCAGACATCTGTTTTTTCCAGACAGGTGGCATTTTCAGGAAGAACTTAACATAAAAAGATCAATTTTGGGCTTCTCATGGTACATATATATAAACCGGTTATCGATTATTTTCCTGTAATTGTATGATGTTTGGACCATCAAATGAGCACAAATAACAACATTTTGAAGCATTTTAAAATCGATAACTTTTGATTCTTCCTGAAGAAACAGAAAATCAATGATTTAACAGAATTCTGGTTGAATATCTCAGAAAAGACGCAAAATTAAACGATTCTCCCGCGCTTTGCGTAACGTACCACGCCTTCTTTTCAATATTCCAGGGTACCACGCATTAATTTTAAAATTCTTGTAGCTATACCCTCTTGGTGGATAATTTTCACATATAATCTGCGTTATTTTATAGATAAAAATGGCGAAATTTAAATGAAAATCGGACGTTTTTCTCGTGGATATAAAATATTTGGTGTCGACCGATGGCTTCTCACTTATGGCATTATTGTTGGTTCTCTCAAGGCAATTCTTGGATAATGGCATTTGCATCAAGTCAATAATCGGTTCGATTTGCGTAACTCCCTGGGCAAGATAAAGGCAGCTCTTCCCGGCGAATTCATAAATAATAAATAATGCTGTTTGCTATTTATTTGCTACAAATAATTCAAATTGGAAGCCAAAAAAAGACGACACGAGACCTTAAAAAATACATGTGCTCCACAGAGATAAGCGGATTCCGAAGAGAACACGCTAATCGGATGAACTCACCGAGAAAGTTAAGAGCTACTCAAGGCTTAATATATAATATTTACAAACTAGTCGAGATTCCAATCTAATTTTGATCAAGACTGCTTGCTATCACCACTCACGCTGGATAACAGTAAATAGTAGTTTCAACCGGATAACAACCTGTTTCGGGCATTTATAAACTATGTTTAAATCCCGGCCCATGAACATCATCAGAGAATTTTCAATTGCAAAGTGCGTAGTAGCTGCACACAATAAAAAGTAATAAACGTGAGGCTCGAGAGGGCCAAAGTTGGCACCCTTATCAAAACATGAAAAAGTCCGCCGCTAGATGGGGAAGAAAGAATGACGTGCGGTGAACTTGTGGCCTTTCACGTAAGCCAATGGCGCGGCAAATAAAGCAATCTGTCATATCACTCAAAACAAATCCAAGCTGCGTTCTATTTCCAGCCGGCAGCTCGTTTGGAAATTATCAAGAAGCGCGTGTGCCCCGGCAGAGGTGCTTAATAGTACGTAACCAAGGTTACACGCGTAGTAACCAACATTTTTGACAACACTCTTGGTGTTCTGCTGGCGGAAAATCATTACTTGGAAATGTGAGTGTAGACACTACGTGAAAATTGGACAACCAAGGCACTTTGACTATGATGAGTTCTAAAAGCCTGTCAGGAATTATCTGACCTTCAATTTATCATGTTAACAATTTTTGCAAAAAGTGAAATAGAAATGGAACTGTAAATTCGGTCCTCTGAAAAGAACAGTGTTTCCAAGGGGGAGCTGTGAGTGGCGACATTCATGGAATTCCGTCAATTATTTTTGCTATTTTTATTTTCCATTACGAAGGATTGTTTTTAGCAGTATGCGAGAGCGTGAGAAATAATTTTCGTCGTCAATTATTCAGCGTTGTCTCCGATAACAGAGAAGAAATTCAAGAGGGGATGAACTACCCTTACCGCGCCACTCACATCAGCGACGAAGGTCACGAAGGAGAGAGCAGTGTGTGTACATAATACATTATTCAAGGTCGTGTCGGCGGAGAAATGCCAGTCTGGCGCACCCCCGTTGGCATTGGACTGCGCCCCGCGAGTTTGCCGACTGCCGCCAGGGGTTGGAAGGGCTCATGTGTCAAGGGCATTTCTATTTAATTTAACCTCCGCACGGCCGAAATCAAAGATTGATGCACACGATACGCGCGCGCCCAAGGACAGCAGAACGAGTCGGCGCACCAATTCAAGGGTGGCAGCGCCGGGGGTGGTTCGTTAGGCGCGCGGCGGGAGGCGCCAGCCTTCTTGGAAATGCTGATCAAAGGCCTTCGAGACGAGGAAAAACTCGCCGAAATTCAAAATGTGAGTTGCTTCGTGAGCGAAATTTCGAAACCACGTGCATATGAAAAACAATTGCTAGGATTGAAATGAAGAAATTATTTAGCCTCACTATTATGCTACAACTTGCACTCCCCCAAGTCATTAAACGTATTTGTGTTTAATATTTAATTTATTTTTCATTATTGAGACTCTAATCGCTCGATTCACAGTGGAGAGTAAAAAAGATGAGTTAAGTAAAAAAACGAAATAAATAAAAATCCCTTAAGTTTATATAACATGATATATCCCTTTTGTGCTTTTTGATTTCCTACTGTTAATGGACTAACCACCTCATTCTTAATTTTTGAACTCACAAAAGCACAAAAATACCGGTTTAAATTTAAATCTACATCAACCCTGAACCCGTTTCCTTGCTGCTGGGCAGAGGAACCTTTGCTTTTACCTGCAGCATCTGTTGCTGGATGGCATAGGAGGCGGGCGAGGTTCGTAGCATCTGTTGCGTGAGCAGCTGATCGCGCATCACCGGGTCCATCAGACCGTTGGGCTCGGTCCTTCTCGCGGTCACCGGACTACCGAGCGGAGATCCGCCGGCCATATCTGCAACAAAACGAATGAATTTAACGTAAAAATTATTTTTATACTTGTTTATTATAACTTTGCCAAAATATAAAATTTACTTGTTTAAAGTGTTTCTGTTTGCTTATTGGCGGTAAATTTATAACGAACGAGAGGAAAATAAGTTAATATTATCATATATATGTATATATACCATTTACCGAACCACTTAGGACTAATGAATGTTTTTTTAAATAATTTATATACTTTACCAAACCTTAATATCTGAGACAATTATATAACATTTAATTTATCTATAGGTGTCAGGCACTATAAAACATTTTTCACTTCTTTAATACAAAAACACCTCAACAAGAAAAGATATTTAATTACTTAAAAAACTAAATTAATCCTGTTTGCTTCGACCCAAAATTACTGAACCGAGGAAAGGGATTTGACTACATATCTCAGCCTTGGATAATTAAGAAAATAAACACAGTGTATTGAATTTCAAAAACAAAAAAATAAAAAATTACCTGCAGACAAAGTAAAAAGATACATCTTCTATAGAAGAAAAGTTTCTTTGATATTTGAAAAAAGACTTGAATCGAGGTTTGGCAAAATATACAAAAAAATCAGTGTTTTTTTAATAACCAGACTTTTTGAAAACACTTTTTGGAAGATTTAAAATCAAGAATCCACCGTCGGGAAACCTGGAGAGCGTAATAATTTTGCTGTAAATTTAAATTTGGTACTAGCACATTTAGAGACGCATGAAAACTTCTAATAAAAAAATATGTTACCGAACAAGGAGCATTTAATCAAATGGCAAATTTCAAACTGTTGTTTTCTCTCCCACTAATTTTATTCACTATTAAATGTTTTGATTTGCAATTTTTTACTGTAAATGAACTGAAATAAATTTCTTTTGCCTATATCAAAATATTTTCTTGCCTCACAAGCTTTCAAATTAGATTTTTTTGGTGTTTCTACGTCAAAATTAGGGTAAAAATTCCAAAACTGTGTATCGTTCAGAATTCAGAACAATAAACCGGTTTTATATGCATCAAAATAACTAAATTAACTGATATCAGTTTTTGCAATTGTCGATTAAAAGAGCGAATTTGTGGAGATACGACTCATCACACGAGCCAAAAATAAGCCAAGCGCTTTATCGCCGACAAAACACCTGATACCGCATACGTTGTCGTATTACAACCACCACGTCATCTCTAATTTAACTCACGGCACGCCGCTAAAAGATCGGTGACGCCAGATCAAGTGGTTTCTCCCAAAATTCGAGTAGCGTCGAGTGCATGTGCCTAGCACACAGCCGTCACATGATATGCATCACGAGGCGCACTTCTCGCCCCTGCAGGAGCGCTACACGCTCAGCAGTAAGCTGCTATCGCGATCTGCACGCCAAATTCCCGCGAACTCTTTTACCCCAAGGCTGAAATAATAATTCTTCGGCGCGAATACGGCGCGATACGGCCAAAGTGGCCTCCTTGGATTCAGTGGTGGGATGTTATTTCGGAGAAAGGGACAACACTTTTTGTTGAACTTAAACCATATTGGTACAAGTTAAACAATAATTTAAGTAGAAGCTGCTAAATAACACTGAAAAATGTTTTTTACCTTTACCTTATATACCGTCTGAAAATTGAAAAAAAAAAATCCTAGTTACTATTTCAATTGTTAAGAAAAATCGGCTTCAAAGTTTGCATGCTAATGAAGCAGCGATCACTGATTCCTTACTGTAAATTCACAATTTATAACGTCAGAACGCCAGAAGGGAAATTTTTAGCTCATTGCTGGATAGATTGCGACGAGAGGAATAGATACAAAGCAAAAAACCACAGAAAACCCGTTTTGGCATGTTCTGGACACTTTAACTGTTCCGCAATTGATCCTGATTTCATGATTGCACGTTCTAGAGATAAAACAGTTGAGAAATTTCACAAAAAAGACTTGTGGACTCAATCAACTACTTGCTAAAACCAAAAGTGCAAAATTTTCTTAATAGTTTGACCTGTAAAGCTTCACTTTAAGCAAATACAACTTTATCACTCTGCTGGTAGGTATTTTTTGAAAATTAAAACTATACGCATTTATCTCTTTTACATTTTTACAAATCTTCCATTTTAAAGAGGCATGGAATTAGCTGTATTATCCAAACAAAATCATTATCAATTTTGTTTGCTCTTATTTCGAATGCCGTTTGCAACAACATACATAGTAATTTTATTTCGTGCGCGCAGCTCATTGTACTCTGAACAACCAAATTTACTATTGTTACAGGAGTTAGGAAACACCCGGCGTCGCGAGAACTCGATCTTGATTTGTATGCAAAATTCTTCGCCGCTCACCAGATCTGCATGAGAAGCGAACCCGAGACTTGGCTGTCCGGGCCGCGCAGCACGACAAATGTGTATGTACTTATTCATGTAGTGCACGTATGAGACCTGCCAGGCATTCCCACTGCCGGGGTCTATGGGTTTACACACGCAAGCAGCGAATTTTGTGCTGCAGGCATGTTACTTTTGATTATAAGCAGCCTAGAATTTTGCTTACAAGAAAACTCGTTAAAATTTCTTACGATATATTAAGGTTAAAGAAATATTTCAAATTCGATTTTTTTTTTGTCAACTGCTGAGGACATATTAACTCACACGACATTTTTAAAAATCATAAAGTTTTCTTAGTCAAAATTGATCTCGCAGTTCTTTCTAAAAGATTAAAATGTTATATAATTTTGAAATGACGAATTTCAAAAATTACCAAACAGGAGAGTAGAAGTTCAGAAAATTTTTGAGGCAAATATTTGAAGCCAAATTTCGATTTTAATTCAAGAATTGTATTCCTTTTTTAGGAATAGCTTCATAGCTCGCTATATCGCCGTCAGCCGTCATATTAAAAAAACTCGTAATCTTATTTACATGATTAAATAGTTAAAAACAGAAATAAATTATTAAAACGGGACATAATTTTCTGAATATTTCCGTCTTAGCAGGTCATACAAATTTTCAACAAGCCGGAAACAAGATTGCCTGTGTGGTTAAAACTCTGCAATCATAGAAAAGCGTGAAAAAAGATAAGAAATTCTGTTGGTTGATTTGTGTTCTATGTTAGATGCTCTAGAAAACCCACGAGCACTTTAGCAGTGCCGCTTTGTCAACTGAAATAACGCGAGGCAGAAAAACTCAAAGCCCGGCGGCTGCAAATGCACACCGAAATAAGTGGCGAGCCTAATTGACAAACAAGAAGTGACGCAAATGTAGGACGACGTCACCACACCGCGAGAGGGACAGCGGCTCGCTCAAACAGCTGTACATATAAACAGACCAGAGGTAAAAAAGCTTTATGCATCGAATTCGGCAAATCGAACCCCGCGATTGTTTTGCTAATCGAAAACTGGCAGAGCTGGGAAATAAATAGATGCGGGCTGAGTGACGCACGGGACGCCACGCGCAGAACAATAATAATAATAGCCACCGAGCTGCTGGAAACAACTGACCCTTAGCCGCTCGTGGGGCATTTCATGACAGGCACATCTTTTAATGACATCGGCTCAAGTGGAAATCTGAGAGAAAAACCAATAAGGCCACCGGCATCGGGCAAGTCCACTTTCAGGGATGATACGACGCACTTTTTGCAACCTATTCACTTCATGATGAAACCATCTTCGTTGACCTTTCCTCCATATTACTAAACTATAATGGAAAGCTCTACTTCTGCACATGATTAAAACATCGGATTGTACAACCAGATACATATTTCAGACCAGGGTTTCTACTTTTTCACAGCCGTGTTTTATTTGAAGCGACAGCAATGGAATAAAATTGTATTTTTTCAGATGGGGATTTCCTGTATTTTTTACTCGTGTTCTCATAAAAAATTACCAAAAATGTGCAATTCCAAAGCTCTTTAATGCTCTTATTCATATTGATTTGTTCTTTTGTGTAATTTATTTGGCTTAGAAGAACGACTTATGGCGTCTCTTGTGACCTAAAAGATACTAAATTTGCAGCAACAGTTAATCTATGGAATTGTCTTTGTATTTTCAGTCGCCAGAATTCCCTGTAATGAGTTTAAAGGCAAATTGACGACTAATATGTATTTTTTTCAATTGTCCGGTGCCCTTTTGCCAACCCTGTTTCTGTAAAAACTAACCAAAATGTTAATGATGTTTCTTCGGTAAACTTGAATACTTTTTTCAACGATCTTCTTTCCGCCTTTTCTGATAAATTAACTACCGTCTCCCTTTTTATTAATTAACTTAAAATGTTTATGATGAAATTTTCACTCAGAATGTAAAGAGCAGAGATAACTTTTATAACTTGTAAATTAACTTGGAGCACTCTTCAAGGGCAATCAGCGGAGTAGGGAAGTTTGCAGGAGTCCTGAAAAGTTTTGCTTACCTTTCCTCGAATGCCTGGAGTAGGGCAGAGAACCGGGGCTAGTGATTTCCACCGACCTGAACGGGCTGGCTGATTCCTCTGTAACACAACACAACAAATAGTAAGTAAAGTGTACCCTTCATTTCCAAACACGCGCGATTTCATTTCTGCGATAAGATAAAGACGCTCTCTGGAAAGACGTCGAAAACAATCCCAAATTCCGCTCGTGGCAACATTTTTATCAGCTCCAGAGGATAAAAATAAAACTGCCGACTGACAAACCGCGCGTATTTCAACACAAGACTTCCTCTTTCTCTAAGGTTTGTTGTTTACCAATCGGATTGACAAAACAATTTTCGAATCGGAATATAATTGCGTGTACGATGCGAGCAGCGAAAGGGAGTCGTTTCATGCAGGATGGCACACTGTTTACATTTGTTAGTGTGCAAAATCATAACAGTCAAATTTACTCTACTGTCGCACCAAAATTGTAAAATGCAGCACAGTAAACCTGTTGTAAACAGGAAAACGCCGCAACCCAAGGACTACGCAACAAGAATAGTTTTATGGGAAACCCGTCTTCTAAAAATAGCACTGGTGCTGAAAAATAAAGAGAAAAGTTGTAAATGACGCGCGTGCTATTTGAAGGTGCACGCAGTCCTCGCTCTCGGTGCGAGTGACAAAGAGCTGTCCTGCCAAGGTCGAAACGGAATGCTGCCAAAAAGCTGCTCAAAATTCACTACACGCTCAGACGACATAATCCGCAGTTTGTTATATACTTATCGCCGAGCAAGGCTATTATCGTTTTAAGAGTGTAATTCCCCCAAGCTGAAATAGATAACAGCGCGTTTTACTGTGCATGGGAAGAGAATAGAAATTTCCTAACATTGAAAATGCTGTATCCGATTTTAATGAATAATGTTTCAGGAGGGCCAACAGACAACGCAGAGACTTAAGATTTTTTTAAGTACAAGCGACCTTATCCCAAGTGATGATTGTGTTTGCAAACACTGACACGAAAAAAAATTATTTTTACTATTTTCTCATCCGAGTCAGCACAATATTGAACCGACACATTTTATGACTTTTTGTGCCTCATAAAATACACTACACACGGAGGATCCCTTATATTTTTTCAATTATTTTTTATCTTGACCTAGAGAGTGTGCTTCCAATGTTTACATTGTTAAAATTTTTAGCTGTGCCAATATTTGTTTGACATTTAACGCGCTGAGAAATATAAATAGTGGCGTGTTTTTCAATAATACAACACGAAAAACGATATTCTACTTAACCTAATTATATTTCCTAGTGATAATAACTGTTAAGTTTTCATATTTTAACACGACCTTTCTAGTTCACAGTGATATAATATTGAATACACTTTTTAAGGAGTTGATGAATATTTTCCATATATTTTCCATTCCATAAATTAAATACAAAAATTATTTTTCATAGCATATAATTTAAAAAAATCCATCCAAAAGCTGAAAATGCTTACAAACTTTTGCTTATTTTGAGCAAATTTTTGTTGATTTGCTCAAAATATAAATTAAAAAGATGATCACCATCAGATCAAAAAAATCCTATCTCGGGGTGAGGTGAGATTAATTTTTTTATTATTCAAAAAATAATTTCCCCGGTTTACTAAACCGTTTTATATTATGGAAATGAGGTGCCCTAGCAAATCCATGATAAAAATAAATTTTTGATGTTGAAAGCGGCCAGTATAGTGGACAACATCGAGCGCTTTTAATAATAGTAGGGTAGCACAGCAGCAGCGTGAATCTGTAATTCACATGCGTTCGCGGTGCATGTGAGTGTATAACATGTGAACAATACACGACGGGGGAATTCAGAATTCAACCGCCTTATTCGCTGCGCAAATTGAGATTAATTAACACATGAGTCGAGCAGCGGGCGGCCTGGCCTGTGGCCGACTTGGAGGGTAATAATATTCGAGGCTTCGCGTGGAACAATTCCGCAGCGAGCGAAAAAGTGCCACGGTGAGTCACGTGTTTGGGTCGTTCTGCACGGGTCACAGGTCAACACTGTTGTTGATGAGATGAGATGACGCTGTTTGTCAATTCACAATTCCAAATGACCTTCACTCCCTGCGCGCATCTGGCTTCCAAGAAGTGCAACCAGATTTTCATCTTTTCCGCGCTGGCTTCATGTAAAAATATATAACCAGTGCTAAAATATATAAGTCCAGTGCTACCAGTTTTGGAATAATGTGTCGCTATATATTATTTGTTTGAATGAGAACTCTAGTGCGTTTAAGCGGACAATCAAAGATCTGATATTTTCTAATTACTGAACAAACCTCTCTTTAGTTATATTTTTGGTTTTGCTCTTCTGGCGTACAACAATAAACAAAGTTGAGCATAAAATTAGCAGGCTTTTTTCAGGATTTTTCAGTACAGCCATGACAAAAAAACATTAACAAAAAACTTGTGCATTTCTTCCTTATTTCTGTTTTACGTCCAGTTATTTTCTGCTTTACCGAAAATGTCATTGAGATCTACGATTTTGAATTCAATGTCACGCTATCATTGACGAAACGATGCCAACGATTTTATTTATAAACACGGCCTGCGCACAATCATGAAGTTTGTAATTATTGGGACTGACGCAAGGGCTGAAATCGGTTTGCACTTGACACAACACGAATTCTGGCGTGCTGAAAATAGCAGCGTTGTGTGCAGTGAGTCATAATGATTCGTCTCTTGTGCACGCCCTGTTGCATGCGGCGCCGCTCTGCTGGAGGCGCTTCCAAAATAAACTATGCCGTCGTTTATTTTGGTTTCATTATTCATTCTGGTGAACAAAAATTTGATTGGGGAAATTACCTCCTCCTCCCACATACCCACATCTATAACGTTAACTTTGTCACGTGCACATTAATGTATTTTGAAGGCTTTTAACAGTGCAAAATTTTACACGGCTCGAGACTGGTTTTAACTAGAATTCTTTGTGACGCACGAGCTCTGCAATTCTAGAGTTAAATAAAACGCTCTATAGAGTAAGGAAAGTGTAGATATTATAGCAATCAACATTTCCACTTGATTGTTTTTTTTATTATTGCTCATTCCATATTTATTTATTAATTTAAGGATTTGCAGGGATTTGCAGAATACATCTATTTTAAGTGGAAGAAATTTGTAAAAATATAATAAAAGGTTTTTATGCCAGCTAGTGTACTGCGTTTTTAATTTTGTAATAATTTTGTAATAAAATTTATAATCTTAAATATTCTCTGGAAATTGGAAATTAGCTAAAATTTTCCAAGAGTGTCGTTAAAATTTCTGAGAAGATCGGCTCCGAAGTTTGCATGTTAATCAAGCGGCGAGACCCAGGGTTCCGAAAAACCCGGGTTTTTTACATTTTGCCCGACCCACCTGGGTTTTATTGGGGGTAATATGGGTTTTTTTGGGTTTTTCTGGGTTTTTTTAAAATTTGCTATTAACTGCTTTTTTTCAAGAGACGAAGAAATTTAATCCTCATGGCCCGGGACTTGCCAATTTTTCAATGTGCAAAAATGCAGCACTACCTTTTCAGCGTTAAAAAAACAGCCAAAAAACAATTTTTTTTTATTTTCCAGCATTTTTTTATTTTTGATACTAAAAATATTGGAGCCTTGGGTAAAATAGTGGGTTTTATTGGGTTTTTTAGCCTGGTTAAACCCAATAAAACCCGGGTGGGTTTTATCCGGGTGGGGAAAATTCGGAACCCTGTTATTGTCGTCCTACTTTAAAATCATGATTCATTTCGCTAGAAAGAAAATTTATCCCGTAATTCGCACACCGTTGGAAATATCACGACCAGAGTGGAATCGAAATCAAGTGAAACAGTTAAATTTGACGATAAATTTAGCAAATTTGAAAATCAGCTGTTACCTTTTGTCATGATTTGACTTTTGCACATTTATGAGATAATTATTATTCAAACTAACAATATGACCATCTGCTATTAATGGTAGTCAACAATTCAAATTACTTTCAATTGTTGCCCTGTTACAATCACGTTAAATAAATGACACCGATAATGTGCAAAAAACGTTAGAAAGAGGAATTAAAAATGTACCGTATGCGTGAAGCAACAATCGGCGAGTGATTTATTTGCTGCCCGCAGCGATTCGGCGAAATTTGCGATTGTTCCTGAAAAACGCAACGGATGAGCAGGAGTAACGGACGAGTCGGCGCCGCATCCGACGCGCGCGTGACACAGAAAGCAGGCGACGCAACAACACCCGCACCGCAATTATCGCCTCTAATTGTGTTGTAATTTAGCCGGTGCGTTTGTATAAATGGCTAAAAAGTGTGCCGATCGGCGCACATTCGATCGAAAAATGAGCGCACGACTAGTGGCAGTGGCCGTTCTGCTCGCGGCGGCCGTTGCCGCCGAGGAGGCCGCCACCCCCGAGGTGTCCTACGAGCACTTCAGGCTTCTCAGGGTGCAAGTGGCGGACAAGGAGCAGATGGCCGCCGCTTTCCGCCTGTCCATGGAGTTGGACGGCGTGCAATTGTGGGCCACGCACAACATGTCCACACAACTCGACCTCCTCGTCGCGCCAACGGCCTGGACCAACATCACGACTGAGCTCAACCAGAGCGGCATCAAGTACTCTATCATCATAGAAAACTTGCAGGTATATGCTCATGGAATAAAATTGTTTGATTTTTTCATCCTGATCTAGTTTGAAAAAGTTTTTGTGATTTGAAAAAAAAATTGTTTTGAAAAATCAAATTATAAAAAAGGGTATGATTTTGGTTTTCAAAATTCAGAGGCTAAGGTGCTAAAGCAAAAATATTGGCAAATTTGGAATTTCTTATGTAATCCGGAAAAAATCATCGCCCTCAATTTTCCAGGAAAGCCATTTTAAAAATTGACTCGTGCTTACCATCCAGTTAACCTCTTGTGATTCAACCCCGTCCCTCTAGTTTAAGTCTTGGGTCATGGTTATTCAAATTCCTTACGTATACAAGTGCAAAATACAATTAAAACGTTGCGTGATAAATTTAAAATTGATAATAGCCACCAGTTTGAACAATTAGAATAATTTCGATTTTGTGTTTGCCTCTTTGACGCATGTGAAAAAATGCTAATGCCTCTCCCCCTTTCCCAATTTGGCTTTGTAAGCACGTCCGCGGCCAATTGAAAGATAAAAGAGCTGCGCCCATTGTTTCGATGATGTGGCCAATTTCGCGATTGGATATTTTGGGCACGTGCACGCAGAGCTCCATTGGCACGCAAGCCTTGATATTCTGAACGCCGCAATCGAATTAACATTGTTTCTATTCATCGGGAAAGCAAGAGGAACTGAATAAATATGATGGGTTTAATTTCACGTGCTCGCTCGACGCAAATAGCTAATTCATTTTGGCTGCCGCAAGGTGGAGGTCGAATTTTAATCAGATCGATCCTCAGAAAAATAAACACCGGCCGCTTTCTCGAATCTATTTACGTGCATAGCCTAGAAAAGAAGCCATTTATTTTCGTATTCGATCGAGATCAAAGCTAGCTTTCCATTAGGCAGTAAATCAGCGGCACGTTGACGATTATTCGCGTGCGATGCGGGCAGATAGCTAACACGCTGCATGTCCGCAGGACTCAATTCGCAATGAGAATCCACCCATGGACCCTGAGGAGGAAGAGTGGGAAAACAGGAGTGGCCACCGGCTCACGTGGAAGCGATACCACCACTACAAAGGTGAATTAGCATGCCGAAAACACGCCGCACACGATAAATAAATACGATTTTCAGATATCGAGAGTTACGTGGATTATCTGGCCAACACGTACCCTGAGATTTGCCAGATGGAGGTGATCGGACAGACGAGCGAAGGCAGACCGCTCAAAGTGCTCAAGATTTCAACGGGAGGTGCTACTAAACCTGCCGTTTGGATTGATGGAGGTGACCCAGCATGAATAATTATCTTTTTATTAGTTTTTTGACTTTATATTTAGTGTAGCATAGATGCTTTTTATCGGCTTCCAACTGGAAACAAGCGCTAAATTGTGTATTTTAATTTTTAATTAGGGCTGTGGATTTTATATTAACAATTTGGAAGAAATCTCGTAACATTTAAACATGAACAGGTTAAACATTGAAAAATTTAGCCAATTAGTAGCAATATTTTTTCCTTATCAAAAAATCCACAAAAATTAATTGCTGCATTTGTGATCAAGCCGAGAAAATTCCGATACGTTCAAAAATAAGTGTTAAAATTAAATTTAATTAAAACCGATTTTCACGCTGCAGGTATTCATGCCCGCGAGTGGATCGCGCCCGCGACCGTGACGTATTTGCTGCTGCAGCTGGTGGAATTTCGCCACGACCACCCTTGGCTGATCGACGACCTCGACTGGTACGTCCTGCCGGTGGTCAACCCCGACGGCTACGAGTACTCGCACACCACTGACCGGTTGTGGCGCAAGACGCGGTCGGCTGGCGACGGCCAATGCGTCGGCGTTGACGCAAACAGGAACTTTGACTCGCACTGGCTCGAGGTTTGGTTGCACCACCGCAAGGAATTTCGCCTGTAAATTTATTTTGCGCAGGTCGGGGCGTCGTCCGATCCGTGCTCCAGCATCTACGCGGGTTCGCGACCCTTCTCTGAACCGGAGACCAAAGCCATGTCCGACTTCATTTTATCGCGACGAGACGAGATCAAAGTTTACCTCACGCTGCACTCGTATGGCCAGATGTGGCTCGTGCCGTGGGGCTACAAGGCGGACAAGCCCGACGACTACTACGACATGTACGTCTTGGCCGAGCAGGGCGTCGAGGCGCTCGAAAGGGTGCGCAACACCGACTACCTCCTCGGCACCGCTGACGAACTTATTTACACCTCCTCAGGTGACGTAAAATAGTTCTTTTTCAAACAAGACTTTTTCATCCCTTTATAGATGGTTGGGAACACCAAAAAACTTTCGAAATTTGGAGAATTTAATCAAGTTGGACACAAATTAACATTTTTTTATCCAGATACAAATAATTTTGCGTCAGTGTCATTTTAATATCAAATCTTCTTTTCAAAAATGTAATATTCATATTTAAAGTTTTTAATATTTCACTGCCAATGTTTTGCAGCTTGAATTTATTTTGAGTAGTTTTAAACATTACTTTTTACTCAGCGTAACAAAAATTAACTGAAATATATGTTTTGACCTTTTTAAAAATGTCCTCTAGTCTCCAAAGCTTTCAAATGGATTTAATTTTTAATATTTGGAATATAACATTTTTTTATTTAGAAACAAGCCTGGCAAAATGGCAAGATACCCAAGCAATTAATCAAAACTGTTTCACATATTTATCGAAACTATTTTTGTCTGTCTCTGCGAGAGTGAATGACCTCTTATTTTGCTTGCAGGTGGCTCCGACGATTGGGCCAAGGAAAAGGCCGGTATCAAGTACGCCTACACGGTGGAACTTCCTGACACTGGCCGATACGGTTTTGTGCTTCCGGCCGCGCACATCGAGCTCGTAGGCCAAGAAGTCTGGGAGGGTGTGAAGGGCATGATGCTCTACTTCACCAAAAACATTAGTGTTTGAACACAGACACACGTTTAGTTGTTGGTTGCTGCTTTAATTTCGGTGCTGTTGTTATTTTCCGTTGCCTGTTGCTGCATACGGCTTTTGGGGGAAATAGGAAATGATAATATGGGGGACACACATGCGACTTCCACAACGATGAGATTTACTTCCAGTCAGCGATGCGGCAAAATTGTTTCGTGGACTTATGTTATAGTGAGTTTTTGTGGTGTTTATGGGAATGCCAAGTTTTTAAAAATGGCCGCTTTAAAAACCGAAACTGACAGTCCTTCGAATACGAGTTTCCTTTTTACGTCCTTGACCATCAAACATTTTTTTTTAAAAAACAGCGTACGTGTCCCTTTCCGTCCCAATTTTTACGTTGTTTATATAGTAGCCCGAAATTGGGTTAAAACTCAAGCTGTTATACTTTTAGATAATTATTGTAATTTCCAACCTGTTTGAAGTTGTTTATGATATATACGATTGTTAAATTATTCAACCATCGAATAAAGAAAAAAATTAAACTTTCACTTTTGGTTTAAAACACTAAAATTAAAATTGCAGCTTCTGGTCGAAAATCATTGATTAATTTTTCGACCCGTGTGTTGTCTGCAGGTAAACATAATACAGGTTGATAAACCAGTTTTTACGGTGTCTTCTTGGTGCTTCAAGATCAGGAATCGCCGTTAGCTGACATAATAAATGATCGAATCACCAGCCAGGAATGACGAAGATGAGTAAAAGAAAATTTTCAATCAACGTACTCACCCAGTTTCCTGTGAGATCTGTACGAGTGCGTGCCGTAATCTAAAGCCATGACGGCGACGACGACGCGCCGATCGCTCGGGGCCGAGCAAATTGACACAAAATCCGCACGACACAAACCGAAAGAGCACCACTTGAGACTTGGACTGCGGGCGAGAGTGTGCAGCGGCGAACAATTAGCTCGACCGACGACACCGCGCGACTGGCAAAACTGGCTTTCGCCACAATTTGGAGCGCCAATCAGCGGCGCCCAGCGCCGGCCAATCGCGGCCGCTGGCTTGTACGCATGACCGCCAATCGCATCCCAAAATAAACCACTCGCGGCGCGCACTCGCGCTTACCCTTCTTACTATGCGACCCGCAATATTGGATTTCGAGCGTAACACAGCCACGAGCCGCAATAAGTGTCGCCAATTTCGCGCGCATCAAAGTGCAAAAACGCCTTCGAGCGGGACACGTGTGCCCGTCATCGCAAATTAAAGGGCTTCCACTAGGCACATTTTTCCGGGGCTTCGCTACCCCCGCCAGGCCGGTTCGCGGTTTTGGAGGGCACTTCACCGCAGTGATACACGAGATTATTCGAGAGCTGATAAACCTGTTTGAAATAAACACTATATCCTCTAAACTTGGATTGAATTTATTAATTTAGGGTTGTATTAAACTCTTACATGAATAGTGCAGAGTTGGGTATGGTATGCAATTTTTAACAATTGGTTTGAGCACCACCCTGATATTTTTGGTATGTTCATAGGGTGCTGAAGAGGTGTCGAAATAACCAAGTTGACGGGCTCTGTATTGGTTCGATGTGCAAGAACTGCACACCGTTTGACCGTTTGGAAAGGCAAAGTCGAGAGCTTTCAGATTATGTGCAGTTCAACCATTTGTAAGTCATCAAGATGCCCAGGAACGAGATTATGAGTGTTCCTTATTACCAACGGTCAAATTGAACAAACTCGGAAAGCTCTCGACTTGGCCAATCCAACGCGGTGAGCAAATCGTGCTAATCAAACCAATGCAGAGCCCACAGGCTTTTTTATAATATGTATTTTGTTGGAAAGCAGGGACTAGTTTAAATTTAACTAAATACATTTTATGTAAAAAAATCTGCAATTTCTAGCATCGAAATTTATCTTAATTTTCAATTCTATTATCTTGACTCCTGCTGAAGGGGATAATTTTATTAATGAGGGAAGGGAAATTTTAAACGAAAGATAAGGACAGCCATGAAAGATAAACTATTTCAAAAAAGGTAATATAGTTAATACATAAAAAGCAAATTATTGCTTTATTCACTGTAGGCGGTTCTTGATTACGTTTATCTGAAAGGGTATTATCAACTTTGCTGTTTTAAAAAATAAAAGGATCAGTTTCCGTTCCGATTTTTAACTTTTCTCTATTCTAAACTAATTTTTTTATCAAAAACAGCTTAATAACCATAGGCGTCGGATTTTTAGACGGGGTTTCGACGAGAATGAATAATTTAAATACATCTTGAAATTAAAATACACCAAAATAATTAAATATTATTGTTGACTTAACCAAATCATCCCTTTGTGGCAAAAATAGCCGATAATATGTGATCGTGGAAATGCGCGCCAGTCAAATTGTAAATTTACCTTTGGATAATTTTTCATCAAATACTAAAAACAACGTTTAGAGGGTTCAAATAATATGGAGTAACGCTAAAAATGTATGTGTCAAAATTAACTATAAACTGATCATTTGAAATATTTGAAGTTTTTGATGAAAAAGTTAACTATTGAGCGAATTTTAATTGTTTTGAGGGAGTTCAATAGCGAATTTGACGGTTTTAAGATATTTTGAGTGCGATAAGAAACAAACAAAAGAGTATATTCGAATATATTTATAAAATAACCTTTTGTAATAAAAGAAAATCTACAAAATTGATTATTGAAAGCACTTTTTAAGCAGCATTCTGCAAGTTTAATTTTCACCCCGAGAGCAGAGCAAAAGGCGTGCGAATTTCAAGAAGTGGAATACACTTTGCTGTCACTTGGACGGAGTGAGTGGCTTCCACGAAATAAATAATAGCACGCCGCGGCCGATTTATTTTTAGTGACAATTTATTGAGCGGCGCGTCAGCGCGCGGAGCGGCGAATGGTGCGCTCTGTGAGCCGCGCGACGAGTTGCGCGCCGCCGGCACACCCGCACAGGTGGCTCTTTTCCGCGTAAATAATTTGCACAGCCAAAAATGTAATTACTCGGCCGACAATGACAAATCGCCGCGGGAATCCCTCTCCGGGTTGTATCGCACCTCCCTGTCCGCCAGCCACCATCCATCCATCATAAAATACACCTGCGAGAGAAGACACTTCCTTCGCGTCGCACTCACTTGATGCAATAATATGTTACTTTGTACAAGGCTCATTTCTAAAGCAAGCTCATAAATTCAACTGGTAATTTAACACTTTATTTTTTTTATCAGTGAAAATCCTAAAAAGCCTTTTAAAGAGTAGGATTTAAATCAAGCTTTTCATTTCAGCACATTTCCAGGAATTTCCAATCCCGAGTTGTTTATACTTGCAAGGCTTTGTTTTGCAGCGTTTCCTCTTACAATTAGCCTAGCTTGCCTCGCTGCAATGGAATTATTTTCTGCTCAGGTTTTCTTGATAAGGAAATAAAGGACATAAATTGACTTGATGGAGAAACAACATCGTACAGATATTGATTTCAGGAGTAGTTTAATTGAGTTTGATGGACGTTTGCTATTAAGCTAGAATGGAGTAGTTTGCACGTGTAGTTCATATAATTATCAGGGCTGCGAAAACGTTGATTTTCAACAGTCGAGAAACGGTATGTTGGTAATGTTTCAAAAGATTTGAGCGTAGAAAGTGGATGACAATCCAATTTTTAGGTCAGTTTTTGTTCAATCGTGATGATATATTTATGTATTTACTGTGTAGACTCTTCTTCACGATACTAATTGTTTTTCCGGGAAAGTCCATGAAATTTCGACTTTCAAGGTCACAATTAGTTTTTAATTCAAGGCCGCAATTAGTTTTGATATTGCCTTATTTAGAGCGCAAAAATAGGTTAGAATCACACAAATCTGACATGGCGTTATTCTTTATTTTTTTTTTATTAAAATGATACTTGGTACTTTTCCTGGTTTTCAAAAAGGGCTGCTACGACCAAATCTCAGGCACAAATGGTCAGATTTTCAAAATCTGCAGACCGTTAGACTAGCTTCAACCTCCCCTAGATAGCTGAAGCAGTCATAATCTTTTCAACCCCCTATAACACGTAATTTCTAAACTTGTGTTTTTGCACCTCATAATGCAACGGGGTAGTGTTCATTACCCTTAAACCACTTCAGGTCCTCATGTTACGTGAAGACGAGTCAAAAAATATGCAATTTTCGTAACTTCAGCTCTTAGAACTTAAGATTTAGTTCACTTACTGTTTCTTGATTACGTTGGCCTCTGAAATGAGACATTTTTCACCGAATCTCAGCTTTTAAACGTCAGGTTTACAAAAACTGAACACCGTTGGACTCGTCATGACCTTCCCCTAGAAAGCAATCTAAGGGTGATAATCCCTTCAACGCCCCTTTCAAAATGGCTAATAAGCATTTTTTCTCAGGTTGAAAGCAATTGACGTGATTCATTGAGCATGTAAACAGTTCAAATACGCTCAAATTCAATCTGATTAGTCATCCCTATTTCTCAACCTTTGAATGCAAGTGCTGAGATCAATTCAAGATTTGATTTTACAATAAGATATAATTGTTTTAAGTTGATGTTTTTTTTAACAGATTTTCGATCAAGTTTAAAACATGGTCTGCATGTGAAAAATATAAATTGTCATCATACTTCATAAAATGTTAGGTTTTGTTCTACAGTTTAATATTTAAAACTTAAAAAATTAAAGTTGTATTGGAATGTCAAAAATTACCCACTGCCAATGATCGATTTGTCTCATAAAACATTGGCTTCAAACCGAATTGGCATACATTGAGCAAAGACTGAAATTTAAATAGATTTAGAAATTTTTGGTCACTTTCTTCAATTAATAAGATCGTTGAATCGTAAAAAATCCACCAAATTCACATCAAGAAAGCCTAGACGAATCCAATGGTTTCACCAAAAACTAAAACTGCAAATTCCATCATGAGTTTTCTTTTAAGCAGAGTTCTTTTAGTGTTTGGAAAAACCATTTGGCTCCATTGTTATTTCCTTTGCAGGGGGATCAGAAAAATGACTTCTATCGGAACTAATTCAAAGGTCACTGATATTTTTAGATTGGAAGCATTTCAACCTGTCTTTTAGAACTTTCGTTCCTTTTTGTTGTTGACATGTTTTTTCTCGTTTCGATAAAGAGGAAAGGTCACCTGAAACTCTGGTGATGCAAACCCGTCGGGATTTTAAATGTCAACACGCAATTCTCTGGAAACTCAGACGCTTTGAACATTTTGTTGAAAGTGTCTCTCTTTTTAGATGATTAGACAGATTCACCCGCAAATTTATAAATAGTTGCGGAAGCGGTGCAAATGAAAACACTAACAAAAGACGTTTTTGCTGCTGGCCTGACGCAGGGCTGACGTTGAATGTGAGCGCGCAATTAGCATAGAAATCCGGCACATCCGCGTGTTGTGCGTACGCGCGGTGGCAAATGCCGCCGCAAGGGAAGAGCTCAATTAACCTGTTCTCGCATCTTGCTGTAAACACAGGGGAGCGCGGGTTAAAGAGAGAAGCTAAAATTAACAGTCTCGCATGCACCCGCCGCCCCCAGTCTAATTTGGTTACGCAAGCCGCAGAGGGCGCCCCTGCGGCAGCTGCGCTTATACAACCCGCTCGACGCACCGAACCAGCACGTTGCCTACACGACCGAACGCGCGCGGTCACTCCGCAAATATTTATTTTCGCATCACACCTGCCCTCAGCCCTGCCTTGCGCAACTACCCCAGTGATGAGTGCCAATTTCACCCGATTTCTCTCTTTATTGTTTCCAGCCTCAGCCTTGAGGTGGCTAGGAAAAAACGCCTACTCCGAAAAGAATCAGACTTCAATCAACAAAGATAGGGTCGTGGCGGCTTGTGTAATGCACACATGCGGCGGTGAGCGTGTCGCATCGATTTGTCGGACGGCCTGGAACCTTTTTTGTCCACTCTGATTTAGTTCAAGGCTCGAAAACAGAATATTGAGAGAGTCAAATGGCAGTCAAGGGCTAAAATAGTTTGAAATACTGCATTGCTATTTTATTTCACGTTCGACAAATGGGTGGGAATTGATAAAGTCCTGTGTTTTTGACTGGGTTAATTAATAAATAACTACCCCTTTCAGTAATTATTGGAAAACTCACTATTTTTTAATTGGTATACAAGAAATTCACCATTGGGAAACTTGATAAGCCTTCCAATTTAATTTTAGCACCTAGAGCCGCCCGTGAAAAGCCTGATTCTTCGAGATGGGTGACCTTATCCTGATAGCGAACAGGTCGCAAAAAATTATATAATTTGATATCCTTATCGCGAGGAAAAGCAGATATTTCTAAAAAATATCAGGCATGAAAAAACAGGACGGACAATTGGGTGGCCCCTGGTACCAGTCAGCATTTTTTTTATCAATTTCATGGGCAAGAATAGCACGATAATAACTTCAATGTTTTTTTAATACCTAACACATAATATTTAATTTTACCTAAGTTTTATTTCCTATTCTACTTCTCTCTAAAAAAAGTCAAAGTATAGCCAAATTTATCAAAAATAAACACGAATTGGTTTGCACTTTTTATATGAATTACAGGGAAGTGATACATTTCTTAATTATCGTCTAAATTGTTTGGGAAACCAATAACAAAATTTAAACAAACACTACCAAGCATTAAATTTTAAAATAAAAACAGTTCAATTTCCTGGTTGAACTACACTCAAAATAACAGAAAGTTTCTAAATTTCACAGAGTCAAAAGCAGCTAGATAAATTTGCGGCTTAATGGATACTGTAAAAACATTGTTTACAATGCAACCTGTTGGTTTTATGTTTTGAGAAACTTATACTCCTGTCAGCTTGTGCAGCCTAGAAGAAGCGTGAAATTATATTTAAACCGCCATCAATAAGAGCCGCGTAGAAAGCAAGCGGCCGTGTTTGACATTGTGTCAACGCACTGCTCTTATCTCAAAAAGAAGAGCACCTCATAACATTTTCAGCGGCACAAGACTAATGCTTTCGGCCAATTACACGGGGAAAAATGGGACTCCAGCAGGTGCCAAGTTGAATTAGGGGGCGGGTCAATTCATCAGCGGCGGCATCGTTTTGTCGGCGCGCATTACTTGGCTGAATAACAAACGGCGCCGAGTGTGACAAAATTATAACGGCCGGCAATAATTCAATTTTAATCGCGTTCCAAGGCGCGGGCTTATTTCTGTGTTGATACGCGCGCGCCCCGGCTAAAAATAGCGCAGAAAATACCGCGCCACGTGTGGGAGAAAGAGGTTGGGAAGGCGGAGGGAGCGCCGCGCACGGGGTAAAAATAGAGCTGGGCTACTGGCAGCCCCGACCGACCGACCCACCGACTCAGAGACCAACCCGACCATCCATCCATCCAGCAAGCCAGCCGGGTGGCCGGTCCCGATCAATGCGCACCGTAATTAAGTCAAGGCTAAGCACGGAAAATGGGTTCGCAATTACCTGAGTCCATCAACTCAATCAACGCCCAAGTTGTATTTCCGTTAATCCTGTGTTTACCTCTCAATGTTTACATTTTAACGAAGCAGGAAAAACAAAAATATATTTTTTGCAGGAAATTCCTTGCAAATATGACTAGGGCTGAGAATTCCAGACTATATTTTTGTATTCGAGGATTCATTTAGGATAAAAATTTACACGTTTTTCGATTAAAATGGAACTTATTCAAAAGCAAATTAATGTATGTCGAATGTCATTTTCAGGAAGTAATGCACAAACTAAAATTTTTCTTTTTTTTTTTAAAAAAATAAATTCAAGTTGATATTTTTTTCTTATAAATGAGCAAAATTGTAACGAAGAAAACATTTTGGGATTTTTCTTCTTTGTTATGAATTGGACTGGTGTGTGAATTATTTAAAATGTTTATGAGTGGAAACATATATTTTGCTGGATTTTTACCCCAATGAAATAACAAAACGACAAAAACAACGACCTTCGCATGTGGTAGAAATTTGAGTGGAAACTGATAGAAAATATTTTTTGGGTTAAATTTTTTAACACAAAATTTAGACTTCTCCCGTTTTACGCTCGGAAAGCATCTTCTACAGATCTCAATCTCAATATTAAAGAGGAATTTCGAAGCATGCTCCTTTAGAGAAGGCATTACAACGCTTTATATAGTTTTTAGTTAGTTTCGACTATTTAGCAAAACATACAGAAATTTGTATTTTATTTTATCTCAGTTCTGTTAGAAATCCGAATCGAATTTATTTTAATTAGATTGACGGATCAATCCCTATTTATACTAGTGAACAGCAGAATAATTATTAATTATTATTGTTTTAAATTTTTAATGGGTTCCAAATTTTTTAAACACTTTAAGTCCACAAAATTAGTTTATTATCATTATTTCTAAATAAAGTTTTTTAAATCGCTCCCTTCAAATTTAAAAATTTCCAGCGTTTCCTGAATTTTCCGAATTTTCCTAGTAAAATCTTCTGTCGTTAAAAAAGTAAAGAACTATCCTGGACGATACCATTTAAAAATGGGGACTTTTGAGGAGAAAGTGTAGGTTAAATCATCCGATCACTATAACAATTCTATAGGCTATCAATACAAATTCGCATGAAGCTGTCTATATTGAGAAGTGAATGAAAATGGCTAATTTTGGAGCAGCATGCGTGGGGCTCGCAATACTAAATTGAGACCTGCTATTGTCATGTTCCTGCGCGGAAAGGGGACTTTTCCATTCGATCCGGCTTTATGCCCTTTGCTAGCGAGCGCTGAAAACATGCGCTAGGTGCTTTTCCAGCGCACTTTTCCTCGGCGCGTGTGTATTTTTAGCACGGGAACGAGGTCGCCGAGCACGCGACAATGGCTTTTTGCACCGAGCTGGTTTCTTTCTCCCTTTCTTTTCCACCCTGTGTGTGTGTGCGCCAAAGTGGATGATTATCGGCGCGAAACAAAGGCCGCGCGCCCACCGTTCGATATACGCTGAGATGGATTCGATCTGAGCTGCTTTAGTTTCGAGATTCCGCGTCGCGTTTTGAGTTAGCAATGAGCAACTTATTGACTCAATGGAACACGGCAACTGTTTGCTATAACTTCGTTGCTCTTGGCAAACGCATGCACTGCGTAATTATTGCAAAATTTCTTAAATTTACTGCTTTTCTTGCAAAACCAGTTCATGTTTTAGGGGAAGCGGCAAAATAAATATGTCAAACGGAATATCTTTAAATTCTTTTAGACGCGTTTTTGGCTATAGTTAGTAAAATATATCTCAAAATATTTTGTATTTCAAAAGAAAAAATTTCAGCATTGAAAAAATGGTCAACAGACTGTTTATTTTAAATGACATTTAAAAAAGACTGAAATTTCCCCTTTTGAGTTTGTTACTGGGCTCAATAAAATTTTTTAAACTAAACTACTGTGCTGAAATCCTTCTCATTATCTATAAAGCTGTTTGTGACCCTATAATTTTCATGTTGATCTAAATTTTCTCAAAGTTTTTGGTATTTCATACTAAATTACAACAAAATTGTAAATGCCAAATATTAATTTACATTATCAGTAAATTAGTTAAAAATCCTCTAAATTTTTCAAGTCATTTACGAGCTATATATGTAAAAAATAGGGAAGTAATCCTGGACAGTTCTGCTAAGACCATTGGAAAAGTGCTTGAATTGTAAGAATTCGCCACAAAAACTCCGAAACTTTAGTGCATCATAGGAATTTTTAATTTTTTTAGGTGTTAATAACACTAAATATATTACATTTAAGGTTAGTTTCAACTTTATATTGAAGTCATCAAATAGGTTCGGATCTAGCGTTGCATTTTCTTACCACCCGTTTTTCACCACTATAGTTGTAACCATTCGATTTTGATTTGAAGAGGTATAATGTATGCTCTTGCAGCCCTCAATTTTGCAAGAAATTTCTATCTAACCATCAATCAAGTTGAGGTCATGGGCGGCATAAAACAAACAAGCAATGGCAACAAGATATTGATGTAAATTCAAAAATAAAAATGCTGTAAAACAAAAACTAAAAGAGTGGTTAATAAACAGAGACTGATCTACACATGTCTAAAAAAATTCCGTTCAATGTAAAGTGCATAATTGTAAATAATTATGGCTACCTTGTTGCATCTATTCTGTTAAGCACCAGCCGATAATTCTTCGGAATTGGTTGGACTTGTAACGTTTTTCAATATGTTTTCTTTATTAAAAAATGCACTGATCTTTAATAAAATAATACATAGTTTTTTTGCAGCCCTTAGGAGTGGATTGGTTATTTCAAAATTACACATCAATTTTTGTATAAATTTCGCTGCATTTAAATAACCTCATAACAAAATATATGAAAGCAAAATGAGTTTAGATTGTGTCGTTGGTTTTCCCTAGCTTTTATTTTTAACGGGACACGTTTTTAATCAACCATGATTCATTTCCTACAAACCGCAAACTGACTTTCTTTCCAGGGAAAGAATAAAAAATGTAGAATACTCAGGATAAGCTTGAAATAATTATTTTTTCTAAAAATATTCCTCATTGAAGTACTGAAATTCAAGCTGCATCAGCGAAAATGTCTACTCCAGCCGGATGAAATGCCTCATGGTCCCAGTCTTTTGTATTTCAAAATAAGAGTTCTTGGGCGCGAGAGAGCGAAGAGGAAAGAGGTTATTTCTGTGAGCGGTGCCCTATTCCGAGTGGCCCATCTATTTTTAGACCGCTTCTCTCTCTCTCTCTCTCTCTCTCTCTCTCTCTCTCTCTCTCTCTCTCTCTCTCTCTCTCTCTCTCTCTCTCTCTCTCTCTCGCTCTGAGATGTCTGTGTATGTTGTAAATGCAGCAAACCGAGGGTGGAGAATGCTTGGCGCGTTTATTTATTGCGTCGGGCCGTGCGGCGCGCTCACTCGCTCCGATGGTTACTCAATCAAAAAGAGCAGCCACTTATGATACGCACTCCCCCGCATCTCGAGTACAAGGGTGCACCGAAATAATGCCAAGGTAGCTATTTTCGAGCGTCGCCAGAGGTGCAAAAAAACAAGCAGCCTTTGTTTTAATAAAGCAGGCACCCCGAAATAGCCCGCTATCCAAAATAGATTTCTGAAGAATGGCCTGGAATTAAAAATAAAACACCATGCTGACACTTTTCTTGGCACTCCGCGACGTTGACAACCGCTCTAATTAATCGCTCGTTTGCCTTATTAACATGATTCAATTATTCGGCTGCAAGCATGCATGTTGTCAGCCACAAGGTTATACCACCACGAAAGTTTAGAAACAAACTTTGACTCCCGGAAGATTGGTCCTGCTTGCCATATTTCTAACCAACAAGCGATCTACCTGTTTTATTTTCTGAGCTCTCCCTATCGTCAAATTAATATAAATATCAAATCGAATAAAATAATTCATTTTATTGCAAATAATAATACAATTCATTTTTCTTAAATGATGAGAGATACTTATTTTGTGACCATAATATAATTAAATTTTGATGGATTCCATTAGACATGATAATGGTTATAAGCAGATAACCACTGTCACAAATTTTTCTAAAAAAAATCTTACTCCGACCTATACTTAAATAAAGGAGCCTTTCATAAAAACGACGAAATTGAGTTTTTCAGGAAAATGCAACATAAGTTTAGTGTGTATTGTGCCGAAAACCACTGCATGAAAAAAATTCCTAAATCGGCTTGGAAAACGACTTCAGAACCTTATCTAAAATAATTCGAATAAAAATACGACTTAAAAAATTCACAGCTTGAGTCATGACACAGTCTTTGTGTAAGCTAAAAATTATTTTAGGTTGTTAAATCATAATATTTTTTAACAATGGCAGAGTTACTTTACAAGTAAAACAAAACATTCTGAATAAAATGAACGATCACAGACTAAGATAAGGCGTGTGTATTAAAATATATCTTAACTGTGTGACCTCTAGAGTTTCAAGTGCTCTAAAACGACCGTTAAAACAGCAACTTATCGACTTTATGACCTTCATGAGAGGAATAGTCTTATAAAATAAGGAAATGTGCAATTATTTTCGTTACCCATCCGCAATTACCTGGCTAAAGGTTGCCAAATTAAGGAACAACTAAGCCATTATATAATAATTTTGGAATTGCAGCCAGTAATAAAGTAGACCAGTCGAGAGCCAATCATGGAGTAAAATCGCAAGCAAAGTGGAGAGGAGGGAGCGAGTTGAAAAGCACATGCTCAAAGGACAGGTCAAGCATCCTTTGCTTGGCTATATTTAGACCGAGACGAATTCCCGCGGGCATTCTTGAGAGGACTGCGCCCAAATTCATAGAACACAAGATCTATAAGCAGCCGCGCTCGGCAAGCAAAATAAAACAACCACTCGTTGCTATTTCTGCGAGACCAGTTCGACGGGTGCGGTCAGGAATTGGGCACCAATCGCCGCAAAGGACACAGAGTTGTTGTAAATAAAAAGCGCGCAGAGCTGCCTCTACTTGCACCTGTCCCGAAAATAGACCCGGCACTGCGGAACGAACCAAAGAATTTCGAAAGGCTAAATTTGGCTGACGATGCTAATGCGAGTGCTCAATCATTGCCAGCGCGATAAAAGTGCGCTCTTTTTCTTTGGCAATGCGCTTCCCCAAAGGCCGCTTATTTTTATCACGTGGCATTAGCATGTCCTCAAATGCGTTCAATTCCGGATCAAAATAGTTGTTTCATAAGACACGAATTTCTTTCTTTATTTTTTCAAAGAAAAGTAGGCAACGTCGTCTTTAATTTTTAGAAAAACTGAATGGCTCTATTCTGTGCGGAAAATTTATTATTTTTTTTATGTTAGTGCAAATTCTTTAATGATGTTCAGTTGTCAGCTTTTATAATATATATCAATGCACCTTAATTGAGTGGTTACTTTCTAATTGAACTGCAGTTCTATCCCACTTTGGACCAGTCTCAAGGGCAAATGCATTTCTGGTTAAAGCAGCGAAAGAGACGTTTTCATTTCTTATCTCCTTTTTTAATGAATTTTAATATTTCACAGCAGTTGCCACTTTCAGTATATTTACTGGCATATTTAAGTCTCTCTTACAGTTTCAAGCTTAAAATTAATTTGAAACCAATTCTTAACATTTTAAAAAGGCCTTTTAGTCTAAATTTTACATGGTTATAAACGAATAATTATGTAACTGTCCAAGTTTCAACGCAAACCAAATCAATATTAAAAGTCCAATTATTCTGGTGTATAAAATCAAGTTTTGAACGCACCTGACTCCAATGCTAGAATCGCGACCAGATCCAGCTTGCCCGAGAAGAAATTAAAGCACTGGGAGCGTCGCCTTCCAACTCCTCTGCCCAAATATTCCAGAGTGAAGGCTCAAAAAGCCTGGCGGACGAGGAGCGTTTTATTTTGGGCACTGGTCGATAAAATCACTCGGCGGGCCAAATAATAGAAAAAGGCCGAGTGTATACATTATGTGCACGGGTATACATACGCGGCAGCTCCATTATAAATGAGATCCGCCTTGGGCAATAATACATTCACATTGTAATCACATGTGCGGGGCCTCACGCGAAGCAGAGTCCCAACGAATTTATCGGCTGGAAAAGCAGCAGCGGAGGTCAAGGCTGGCCATCCAACGCTGGCGTGGGTGCAATCTACACACGCACACACGCTCCCGTCGGGGTGCCAAAACAAAGCTGAAGGGGCGCGAATGTATCTCCGAGTTGACCAGACCACGCGCCACCGCGCCACCGAACGGACCGAAAATATTATGTTGCGCACACATACAATCGCCGGCACATATACGTAATTAATCATTTAAAGCGCTCAACAGGGGAGCATCAGAATTTTAAAATACGTCATACACTGTTTTTATTCCTGCGCTTGAATTTTAGATTTATAAATAATTATGTCCCATATTAAAAATTAAAACAGACTTCTTCCTCGTTGACATTTTAAACAACAAGGAAACTCCTAGGTTTCAACGTTTTAGTTTTATCTTTTCTTGAAGTGAACCACATACGGCTGGGGAAATTTTTCGATTTGACACGATTTAAGCATTTTTCCTGAGGTTTTAAGATTATAGCCTAAAACTTCAAAATCGATTGCATAGGCCCATTTCCCTAAAAATCAGGACTTTTCCAGAAAGTCACAGACGGGCCATCGATCGATCAGTCTTGTCAAGTAGAGTCTACCTCTAAACTGTAACCTAAGCGAAAACTTGCGTCGGAATTAGATTTAAATGATTTCCAATGATAATCATCTCTAAAGGATTTTTAGCTTTCGGAGCACAATAAATCATTAACTCCATCGAATAAAAAAAAATCCCTTGGGATGTCTCTTAGCTCGTTGGATACACTGCAAGTCAGGGGTGAGAAAATCTCACTGCGCTGCAGTACTACATGATTTCAATCATTTTGCCAGTACTTAGAGTTTCCTTTTGTGAAAGATTTCCGTGTTTATATTTCAGGAAACGGGCTCCCAAGTTTGTTTCTGTGTCAATATACTATTATCGGTTTATCTCGCTGGAGATAAATTAAAGAAAACGAAACGGTCTATATTACAGCTCAATTAGCAGGGTGGTGCTTTCCTCCTACCTGTTTTATTACTGCTGGTTTTTGCAACTCATTTCGTATATTTCAACATTATTTTCCTTTGCATTCATTTTTTTCCTTTTTTGAGATTGGAGACCTGATAGCGTGCAACTTGTGAAAACTTCGTGTCCCAATTACATGGCGAACGAATATCATATATGGGCTCACTAAGCCTCATTGGAGGAAACCCAGTCCAAAAAAGGACAAACTCAAATTTTTGAGTCTTTTACTGAAACGGGTCTTTTATTGAAATTCTTTCTCGCATGCAAAACTACAAAAAACTTTCTCTAACGCCAACAAAGTAACTTCAAAAAAAAAGTTTTTTTGGTAGGATAGTAAGAGGTCTTTACTTTCCCTAGTTTTTTTCGTTCTACATCTTCTTCAGAAAAAAATGCGCTAGTTTTTTTTAATCAAGAAGTTATAAGAAGTGAGTATTAGGTTTCGTGAGATAAAATTAAACCTGATCGCATGTCACTTAACGCACCTGACCAGTTTAGAAAGCCGAAACAGCCACTGAGTTTTGAGGCGTGTTATTTTTAGACCATCAGCGGTGTATAATTTTAACTCAATATTGCCTATCTGTCTACCCTCTGCAATTAAATTTGTTCCACGCAGCTAACAAGGAGAGAGCACCTATTTTTATCAGCAAAAATTGATATTACAAGAGTTTTACATAACATCACACACGAAGAAAATTTTCCAATGGAATATATTTTTCGTTGTTTGCTATTATCGAAGGAAGGTCGAATCTTAAATTTTTGGATCCTTTCTTCTTGGTTGATGAAAAATCTTTAAAAATTGTAATATGAAATTTACAAAATTTTCTGATTAATTTCTTTTAATTGAATATTTACTTTAGGAGTTAAGCTTTAAAATTCAGCGGCTACGAGTGTTGTAGTGAAAATCTTGACGAATTTGGAAAGCTGATGAAATTTGAAATTTTTTACATATTGATGAAAAATTATTCCTCTCCTCAATTTCACGTGAAACCCGTTTTTATTATGTTATTAGTATTTACCAATTCAACCTGCTTAACTTTTATAAATAGCAAAAATAGAGCTTGGTTTTATTAAAACTATACTAAAGAAAAAATTTAACACCCCTCTCCGCACACCGTTATATTACTGCACGCGATTCTCTATGTTGGAAAATGTTGGTATATCACGCGTTTTTCATGTATGAAATTGCAAATCACTTGATTCGTCTCGCTCAGCAGATTCCAAAAAAAAAGTGAAGCGTAATAAACTACAACCACTTTTCACGAAATTACGGCAGTTTGAAATTTCTAAAAAAATTGACTTTTCTATTACGGACGCGTGGATCCATAGCAAACCATGCAAAATTTCATCTTTTATTAGACGCTATCAAACGGTAACGAAACCCCCCATAGTTTTCGGATTAAAAAGTGCGCTCCTCTTGTAAGGTTTTCATATTTGCGTACCAGCCACTTGCGGTTTTCAAGGGCATACGTTTTCATTAGTTCCACGGCTTCTTTATTTTTTTTATAGCACCTCATGACGTAAAACGGCAATTATATTAATTTCGAGGTCCATAAATTTTAGCGCAATATATAAAATGTCCTGAGGCCTGAAGCAGACAGCTGTAAACTTGAATCTACGAGTGAGTGTAAATTAAAAAGATAAGAAGGTTAGTTGATCTTTTTTCTTGAAGCGAATTTGCTATGCCTGTCAGCTGGGCGTTCTCCGCGAAAGGTGAGAGAAAAATGAAGATTTCGCTGGCCTGCCGTCTGATTGGAGCCTTCAAGCCAGCCTCCAGTGCACACCGTAAGTAAAAGGATATTTTTAACTCGGCTCATTAAAAAGCGTGACTGCGGGCGGTATCGAGATAGGACCGGTCTTTTTATTTTTAGTGGTGCGCTCCGAGAAATATTCCAGCCAAGCAAAAAAGGCAGCTATTAAACCTCTCCCTATATGAGCTAAAAAAACATTTATAATTTTTTTTGCATTTTGAGCGTTTTGAAAACTGTTTTTTAGTGAAATTCACATAACCGCAATATCTTTGTTGAAATTATTTGTAAAGAAATTTAATAAAATATTTTTAAAATGATTTTTGTTTGTTTTACCTGTCGACTTAAATCACCAAGAACTTTATAATCGGATCAATTCTTTGTGGAGTGTGCAAAAGTTGGCGGACAAATGAAAACATTCTTCCAGGAATGCCCAAACAGTCCAAAGCCGGCTGACAAAAGCATTTCTAAGCATTCACGGCGTCTTGTTTTAGCCTTTCCTCTGCAAAGAGGCGTTTTCAGAGGCTCCAGGGGAGCAAGGCCAAATAAAATAAATGGTGCGTGCGTAATCTATCTCTATCTTAATGCAGAGCCGCTTTAGTATGTGTCAAACTGATTCTAAACAGCCCCCACTCGGCTCTCGCACTCTCCAGAATGGGTGTGCGATAAAATAAAACGAGGCGGCTTGGTTCTTTTTATAAACGCCACTATGAAAGAAGATGCGCAGTTTAAAACAGAAGCCGAGTCAAAAATAGCGTTAATGAGGGGGTGAACGCAGCTATTTATAAAATCACGCTCTCCTCAGATCGACTCGTTCGCCGCTGGCGCTGCTCTCGCGTGCGTTTGTCGCCTTTCCACGCGCGATATATATTAATTTTTCCTCCACGCAGCCAGCTTAATTGCGCAAGGAATCGATAATTGCTCTCCTCCACTTGGTGGAAAACGTAGATGGTTTAAAGAGTGTAAAAATATTTAATCAAATATAATTGCACAGGCAGAGGATTTAATTTCTCTCACACTCATCTCCGAGTGTTGATCGACCAATTTTGTGTGGTTATAATTACATGACATACATCTCTAGCATATTTTGAGGTAATTATAAATAATTTTATGATTCCCGAACCAGTTTAAAAACAAGATTCCAAGTTAATGATAGGATAAAAATAGAATATAAAAGGACCACGCAATTTTACGCATGAACTCGAATTTTTATGACAAGTGCCTCATAAATTTGCAAATTTGAGACCCTTATGTAAACAGCTATATTTTTAGCGTCCCTGAACCTCGCCGCATCAATTATATAAGGGATATAAAGCTCATCACCCAGCGGGCCTGTCCTGATTTATGCTTTAATAGTTGTTATAAACACAGGATGGTCTAAAAGTAGATAGGCTGTTCCAAGTCTTGACCTGCCGGGTCGTTGAATCCAGTGGAACTTTCCGCTAGGCTCGTGATCTTTCAAGCCAGCTTCTGCGATATTGGATCAAGAAAGTGAAGAAAGGTTCAGCACTTACAGTCACATGATCCCCGAAGTAGAAAGTAGAATTTTAAAAATGGACTGCGCCTTTTCATTCCTCGGCTGGCCAATTTCAGAGTCACATGATTCGCATTTTACATCAGGGTTATAAAAGGAAAGCTCGTGCGATAAGAGTCAATGCATATATGTATATTCCCGTCTGGCTCGCTTTTGCGTTTTTTTTTTGCAAGCTGCTTGAAATACATTCAAATTGAATTGAGAATTATGAATGACCCGACTTGTGAGACTGACAATAGTATCAATGCGTTTGTTGTTAAATGATGTTTGCTATTAATTTGCATATGCTGGAGATGTCTATTTCAAGCCAAGGCGACGAGGGGAAATGTGCAATTGCGCAGGCGGATAATAGAAATCAAGGTCGGCGTTGATGAACTGCATCAGCTAAAATTAACATTGGAAAAAACGACGCTAGAAAGAGGATTGATACTGGACAACGATTGAAATTAATTTGAATTGTTGACTACAATTATCATTTTGTTGATCAAATTGTTTATTTATTTGATTAATTGTCTCAAATTAGGACCGAATCCACAGCAAAATTTCAGAATTAACCAAATTTATCGAATAATGTAACGGGTGTTCAGTGATTTTTTTCCTTTAATTTGATTCCTCTCGTCGCGATCTATCCAACCATCCAACAATGTGCGAATTATGAGCTTAATACCCCTTCTGCCAAAATAAATAATGGTTTTCAAATCGCTTGATTAGCTAACTGTGAAGACGATTTTTATCAGAAATTTAAACAGGAACCGGGGAATATTTTAACTCTTTCCCAATTTTTAGAAAATTTTGTGTAGGTTAAAAAGGTAAAAACTATTTTTCAGTGCTTATATCCACTTTAAACAGGCTATTTATAACAATAAAAAAATGCTGTTATGACTAAGTGCAAAATAGCCTCACGTATAGCAAACAAAAATAACTACTTTGAGCGTTATCACCTTATTCTCAGACATTCTTGGCGTCTATTTCGATTCAAATTTGCGTCAAAACACGGCGGATTCGCCATGTTTTACACACTCAAAGTGACCGTTGGAGAAAGGCGTGTGTAAATTTGCCGATGCTGATATACGTGCCAAGCGCACGCAGATTTTGCGACAAGCAAAAGTCTCTGGCAGACACATTTGCGTCAGTGGGCGCACATAAATAGCCTAGCCTACACCAACGAGGAGCACAAGGCGATGGACGACGCCAAAGCCATCATTTTTTACAGTTTGTCATTGACACCTCGATTTGGTCCCGTCCCGGTGACAGGTGGGAGAACATGCTGCAGATTAAATGCCCTCGAGAGTTCAGCGCAAACGAATGAACACCGATATAATAATTCAAGCTACATTTCTCAAGACTTGATTTCAAATTGCCCCGGTAAGAGAAATTGATTGTTATCGGACATTATTAAAAAATCAAGCCTTTACAATTGAAGCAGCGAGAGTTCCTTAAAAAATAAATAGGTTTCTTTTGCTTAAGAAAAATAACAACTTGAGCAGCAAAAACGATAAAATAATAAAACGGCTCCAACGTATTTTGAACAACATTTATTTTAAATTTCATTACGTTTAATGATGCATTTGAGAAATAAACAAAATGAAAGTTATAATATTCATATATATATACACCGAGATAACCAATTTACTACTCGCTTACCCGTAATGCGAACTCTTCCAAAGTTTAATCATTATTGCTAAATCAACTTACTCCGTGTGACCTGATTGGATGTTTTTTTGCTGAGTTACAAAATGCTTTTTTTCAGCCTCGTGACCGGCAACTTTTTATGCATGGCATGTTAATTCCAAGATCCTAAATCGCAATACCGCAAATCTTGTTTTAGGATAGAACCTGAATACATTAATTATTATTTTCTAAGCAAGCAGAATACTGGGCCCGCAAAAAAAGAAAGTACACGCACTCTCATGGGTATGCTGGTAATTGAATATTTACCCTTCATACATATTTGTACGATTATTTCAAGAAACTAAAATTAAAAATTATTCAATTAATTTAATCGAGGCAATAAAATGCAAAATATTAAATTATCCCATATAACTGATATTATGCTGAAAAGAAAACCAAGAATTGAATAAACAGTAACACATAATATAAATTCGATGGTGATTGAAGTTACGACTTTGGGATGCAACGTGCACTGAAAGGCTGTGAAGCGGCACAGTTTCCTCAACATTTTAAGGCGTACGTATTATAAAAATTTCACAACTTAAGATTCCATAAATTTACGACATATGCTTGAAATTCCTTTTCGCAATATATCTCAAAGTTTAAACACCAGTTCAAATTATTTTTTGGGTTAACGCCAGACAGTGTAACAAGCGAGCAAGTGTTATTATCTATATTGCGGTCTAATAATATGTATGTAAAAGTGATTAAGTGTCAGAATTAAAAATTAAATATAAAAATCTTAGGACTGGGATTTGCCCAGTAAATTTTCCCCCATGTTGTTAAGGTTTTGTTAGTAAGAAATTAGTTTTGTTATTTATTTTTGTACCATACATGAAAATACTTCAAAGGAAAATAAAAACTAAAAACTTTACTAATTCATTTGATTTGAAAAAAAATAATCACTTGACCAATTTAGGCGTATTGAGTCATTGATTAAAAACTAACAAACCATTAAATCGATAAAGTAGATAATTGTTATTGTCTGTTTTTATTTTTAATTTCTTGTTAAAAATAAAACAATCCCTGAGAGGTGCACTTTTCCAGACAAATAAAAATCGATGAAGTAGCTAAATAACTTAAATCACTCCCCTATACTTGTCATAAATTTTCTGGCTTTTAGTACAATTAATGTTTCCATCCAGTCTATCTAGAGGTTAGGATTGTAGGTAAAATACTAAAAATTTAAATTAAATAAAAATGTATATTATATATTTAATAAGACTTTTTGTATGGCAGAAGAGCGAAAATTGACAAATAATAGACTTTGAATTGTCTTTACGGAAGTTTCCTAAATCAACCGGACTTTTTAAATCGTTGTTACTGGATTAATTAAAAAATGAATTCATAATTTCTATACGGTTGGGAAACCTGAAATGTTATCATTTCACTGAAAATTAAAATTTTTGTTTGTTTTTGCAGATAAAAGAGAGAGATGATAAAAAAACAATTCTAAGCTTGATGGATTTTTTTCGAGTGCTAACACTTGTTTATTTTCAGGTTGGAATAGTCACAAAGAATTAATAAATTTTTTATACTGAAGCAAAATTTGCGTCAGTATATAAAAAAGTTTTGAAAGAGATTTTTTCTATGAATTTTTCGCATTTTAATGTGCAATTAATTTTTATTGGAAATATTTTCAGCCAATTTTTCTTTTGAAGACATGATTATAACCTAATAAATAACCAAAATTTAAGTTGAAACCTATATCTTAACATTTAAAAAGTCAGCAGTCTTAAAATTCACACTTTAAAGTGGTTTAAATCGAAAATTTGACGTAAAGATAAAAAATTATCTATATGGGAAAATAAAATCAAAAGCCCTCCGTGGAAAAAAATGGACAGAAAAAACTGCGAGCCCTGATTAAAAACCAAAATGTTTTTTTTTTAAATTCAGGGTTCCGCATACTCCAACCAAATTAAATTTGTTTCATAAAATGCATGTTTGAACGGTGAGAGTGACCGCTGCGCAGAAAGAGGATAGAAAAGGGACACGTACCGATGATCATGGGGGCAGGTGGTTGGATGGCGGCGGCGGCCACGAGCGGCTGGTCTTGCTGCATGCGCCAGTCGTCGTGGTCGGCGCTGGCCCCCGGCGGGGGGCTGGTGAGCTGCTGCGGCGCCTTGGGCTCGGCGCTGCTCGGCTGCGTGGGGTCGCTGGGGGAGCCCGAGCGCTCGGGCAGCTCGGGGATGGCGACCAGCATGGCAACGAGTGGCAATAATCACCGCCGCATTCGGCCCACGGCCCAAGGAGAGATAAATTGAGTGCTGCGCTGCTTGGGTTGCCTGCTCGCACGGGGCCGACTGAGCACCGACTGACTCCGGCCAGAGACTCGACAACAAACGCCGCGCCACTCGTAAACAAATACATGGACGCGCGCGCGGCACGCTATTTTTAGAACACGTGCCGCGCTCGCTCGCTGGAAACCAACAAACTATAGAGTCGACGCCGCCGCCGCCACCGCCGTCGTCGTCGATAACGCCACTTGCCTGCCTTCGCCTCCCTGCATCCCGCCAGCCACTGAATGTAATTATATTTTTTCGGCTTCCTGCCCCTCCGAGGACACAATTTGTATGACCGATCACCACACGATGATGATGATGATGATGATGATGGTAGTGGTGGTGGCGGTGCTGCTATTTTTAGCTCGCTCTTTTTCTCCAGCGCCGCTGCCACCTCATCGTGAATACATGGCAGCCTTCGAGACCGCTCTGAATTATTGATTCGGCGCCGTCGATGGCCCGCGCGCCTTGTCTCTCTTTCCTCTTTCTGTCTTTCCCTGCTGCGGCTGGCTTCCACCTCCGCATTTAAATTATGCCAGTCAGATGAGACCACTTACAACGCGAATAAGTAGAGACGAGACACAGTTGCCGCAAATAAACCAAATTGTGTCGTTACGGTGAAGAAAACCAATCTCTTATGGCGAGTTTCTACGAGATATTAAATGGCAACAACTTGTTACCAGGAATTTTATTTATTTTGGAAGGGCAATCAGGTCGTTTTTGCCACACCCTCATAATCTACCATGAAATTCGCACGATATTTCTTCAAAGCAGAGCTGATTCTCCGTAAGATTACTTTTTTCACTCAACCAATGAAGGAAAAACGCTAGATTTTTTAAATTCGATCAGTTTCTAAATAAAACTAATTACACTTCCAACACTTCTTTCTAATTTGGATATTAAATTAATTAATTTGCCAGCCCGTTGGCTCGCATTTTTAAGGCATTCTCAGGAGTGTCAAAGCAGTGGGAGATATATGAGCAGTTCGGGAATCTCATACTGGCTGCCCAAAGTCAGAGATGGCAAAAGGTGGTTAGTTGAGTGACTCGCGAGACTCGAAATTTAATATTCAAATAGCTCAACGGGCTGGGAGGAGCACCGGCGTCGACTCACCACTTGCTGGTTTTTGCACCTTTCCAGCGGCTGGCGTTTCAATTAAAGACCTCGGTGCGGGGAGGCGAAAAGATGGCCACATTGGGCCCAAGCTCCTCTGCGGCCACTCGGGCCCCATGTTCCATGTTATCCGCTCGGCGATGTTATTGGGACTTGGGACCCCGGTTGCTTTGTAGCTCATAGCCCACGAGAAGTGCTGAGTAGAGTTTCAACAACAAGTGTCAAATTTTTATATTTTTATAAATATGCTGTGCGAGAACCACTACACGTGCCCCCCCCCTTCCGGCTTAATAGCGGCATCATCTCCAAGTTTCCGCGTCTATAGGCACGTGTAGCGGTTCCTGCACATTCTGGCGTAAACTAAATTTTTATTAAAAAATGCGTATAGACCAAGAATATTATGTATGCAGTTTTCTAGCAAGCACTAGCCGATAATTCGTCTGCATGGGCTGGACCGATAACGTAAAGTATTCATTTTTTTCTTTTCTCTAAAATACTTGAGCCACGTAATTTAGATTTTAGGGGAAAATCTTTCCTGCCACTTGCATTCAAAAGATAAGCCGCTTCCTGTCTGCCGTCTCGCATTATCATTTTCGACGCTGCCCATATCCTAGACCATACTATAGGGGTTTAATTTTTTTTCTAAAATTACACCGACGTTTGTGCGCACTACTTCCTCTCCTGTCGGAACTGAAACCGAAATTCCGCGTCAACCGGTGGTCGGGCGGCTCTCACTATAACTAATTCATTCACTCTCGCTAGTCTCGCTCAGTTTCAATTGTTGGACGCGTCTAACGAATGCGAAAGGGTCGTCGTGGCGGAGATTGAATCGAAATGAGATTCTCGTGCCAATCAGTGGTTAGATAAAATTCCCATCACACCCCGCCCGTCGGCTGGCCGGCCGCCTCTGAATGCATAAACACTTTTCCGCCAATCGGCGTGCGTTGTTTCTTGCGACAACAAAAAGAATCAGCAGCTCTTGACTTCCATGTTTGGAGCCAGAATTATTTCTTTTTTGTCCCGGCCAAGTCGCGCGGTGCGATTGCTCGCGTGAGAGCCGAAAACGCAAAAACGTGCGATAAACCCTTTTCCGGCCATTTCAATTGGGTCATTTTTTGAAAGTCGTCACGCACCAGTTTCAGCTGGACAAACAGACCGCGGCACTTGTTGGTTGGCGCAACGATTTTCCCGACGCTTGACACGCAATGAATATTTAGAAAAAGCGCTATACTCACTTGAATTCGAGACATTTTCCTCAGCTCTGCTCATAGCTGATCACGAGTTCAGGCCCGCCAGACGGGATTGAAGGATGTGCGACGAAACTGAAAGAAGCAAAAAAATATTTTTGATAAAATTGTCCTACCAAGGTGTATTTTTTATTTATTAACTTCTTTTGTTTCGTTATCGATATGTGAACACCACATTATTTTGGAACCGACGAGGCTCTTTGAACGCAGTTAGGTTCAACAACTTAAAAAAATCATATTTTTTAAAATTATAAATTATTTTCCGCAAGTAAAGCAAGTCTCTGCGAATTTTTTCATTCAAAAGCATTTTTTTATTGTTTATTGGGTTTATTGGAGAATGATATATCAGCTTCCAATTAAGATTCCGCGCAAGCAAAAAGTGGAAAATCAAGTATAAGCCAACCACAACAAATCAAGTGATTCAGAATCGTTCCTCTTCGTTAACCAAAAATTGTATTTTACTCAGCAGACGAACATACAACTTTACTATAATTATGCTAAAATAAATTCGTCTCGCGTAAGAAAAGGAAAAATTGCGAAAATTTAACACGCGGTGCAGAACATTAGGGGACGGTCCCATCCCACTCTCATTATTTATAAACATGTTCTCCACACAGCAGGTGCCTGGTCGTAAGCAGACCACGACGAGCACCGCACATAACTTGCCTCCGCAAGCGAGCAGATTATCGACTACGCGTCAAAGTCGCATTCCAAGTTCTTACCTGAATTCTAGACACTCATCTAGACGGCTCTTGTAGCGATTGAACGAAAATTTGAAGAATTCAGACACTCGTTTATAAAGTGCATTGCGAACTTTTCACAATTAAAAACAGAAATGACAGCGACGTTTGCGGCCGACTTGAGCACCAGATGAATAAGCACCAACACCAAAGACAAGCGAGCGTCGCTGTGCCAACTAAAATGGCAAATTGCGTTATCATGTTCCTCAGCCTTAAATTGTTTCTGAATTTTCTTTGTTCTGCATGAATTTTTAGTAACTTATATTTGGTGAAAGCTTTTATTTTATTTAATTTGTTTCTAGTACTCAACACACTATTATGTTTAGTTTCCCGCTCTTTGTTAAGTTGGTAGTTGAGTGTGTAACACGTGGGCGTGCCGTTTTCTGCTTACTGCGATCATATGAAACTTGTTTTGATTTTTCTTCTAAAAAGTCAAACGATCGTCAACAGACTTAAATGTGAAACTTAGAATGGATCGTCTAAATGTCAGGCCTCGGCAAGAGTTTTCCAAAAGCAAGTTGAATCTGCAGTCCAGCTCTTCCAGCACAGCCGATTGAATGATGCAAATTTTGCTGGGTCTCTGCCTCTTTTGTGGGGCTTCAGCCCTGGGGACCGTGGGGTACCTGCTAACCCAGTTACTGTCCCCGACACCTTGGTCACTGCTCGGACTGCTCTACGTTGCTGGCGTCGCATGGCTCACAGCTTTTTCCGTGCAATCTGGCCTGGAGGCTCTGATAAATGTCCACAAGCCTCTGTCAGGTATTTATCATAATGTCGTACTTAATTTCGTTTTGTTGAATGAAATTTATGTAAATAGAAAAATAAATGTCTTGATGAAGAATGACAAATTTCCACCAGAGTTTATAGCCTTATAAATTTTTTGTTAATAAATAGTTTTCTTTGAAATTGATCTTTATGTACAAATTTTTTTTAATTTTCTCTCTTGGCTATATATATATATATAGTACATTATAGTGTTGGAAACATTTCCTTTTCCATCTAGAACTATTATCGTGTTTCAAACCATATAAAGATTTAAAATTTTTTGACCGGTCTAGACTTTTTTTCATAAATTCCCTTTTGCAGGTATTTATCTATGGGAAATAAATTTTCCAGCTTCTTTATATCATTATCGAGTAATTTATTTTATCTTGAAATATATAATCATGGATTTTTTGTACTTCTCAGTGGAAACCGTAGACTCATACATCAGCATGGCTAGAGACGTCGGTTTACTGTGCAGAAGCAAACCAGTCGTCCAAAGCGATAGGACAGATGCTGTCCGCTGCGAAATTGAGCTACTACTTGGTGAGCTGCACGCCATTCTCATCGCCGGATGGTTCGACTCGCTGAGCCCGAGAGACGCAGACTTCCCCAGAATGTCAAGGGTTGCGTTTACAAGGGCTGCCATGGAAATTGAAACGTGTGTTCGGAGAGTCACTCCTGTCCAAGCTGCCAGGGCTGTGCTTACGTTGTCCATTGGGCACGCGCGACGCATCAAAGGTGGCCCTTGGTGAGAAAACTTTTTCAACTAATTTCAAAAAATTTGTAGAAAAATCGAAAGGTTTTTTATTTTAAAAGAATCACTAAAATCTTATTGGGATCCATAATTTGTCTCTTTTTTTAATTTTCTTAGATTATGTTAGATTATTGCCACCCAACGTTCTGTCCAGTTTTTTCTGGACCTTAAAAAATATCTATAAACAGCAAGGATAGAGTTAGTTTTTTCCAAAGAAAAGTACATTATTTGGAAAAATTTACCCCAATTTTCTTGATTAACTACAAAAATAAAGTCAAAACTGCTGTTTAAATGAGCAGGAAATTGAAAAATCAAAAAAGGTACACCCTGTGGCTAATTATTGTCAAACATGCAGAGTAGCCAGTCTAAATTTTAATTGGTGTTTTGTTCCCTTAAGGCATGATAAAATTTTGCTTCAGGCCTAAAACAGACGAAGAGATGGCCCTGAACATCACAGCCGAAACCCTGGTCATGTCCCTCCTTCCCCCTGAGCTGTGCGCACCGCCAACCGGACCTCTACTGTCATCCTTGCTGGCTCACGGAGCCCTGATCAGTGCCCTTTCCCTGGTGGCAGACCCTGGCTGGCTGCAAACTCAGATGGCCTGGGGTCTTGGAGGGGAGACGGAAGCCCTGCCACCGGAGCGCCCTAAGACTCTTTCCCTCAGCACAACCACCACAGAGGAATTTCGGGATCCGTTGAGCCAGGACTATGACGAGGAGGTGGAGGAGGAGGCGGAAGCAACTCCCGAATATGAAGAGGCGAGTGACCTGGCCTCCTCAATAGCAAAACTCAGGGCCTTGCTCGCGGCCAAAGATGAAGCAGAGAAGGCGTCGGAACTGCCGAATGACGACCGGCCTTTCATGAATCTCTCCATCGTGGGCAACGAGGTCGTGGCAGAAGGCAGCGGTCTTCCTTATGTACTCTATTGCATTCAGTATGAAGTAGTCGTGATTGGGGATGGAGGTCCCAGACTGGCAGTGATGCAGGTCAAGCGCAGATTCCAAGAGTTTCTCAACCTGCAATCCCGACTTGAAGAGCAGCCTCACCTCAAAGCTGCCCTCCGAGGTACTAATCGGTTTTAACTCTCAAAACTAAGTTTATTTATTGCTTACATTAATTTTTATTTTTGACTCACTAAATCAAATGATTTCAAAAATAATTTGTTTACAGATTTTTTTTGAAAATGCGTTGTTCTCTCAACGATTTTATTTTGTTTAAAATATAAACAGAATTTTATTTACACCAAGTATTGGTATTGAATTTAATCATATATATTATTATTTTTATTTGCAAATTTAATGTGGAAGCATGCGTGTCTTGTAAACACTAGGATGTTTAAATTTTAAATTATTTATTTTACATTATGCAGATTTTACTGTTTAAATTTTGTTGTAGTTTTTTATATACCCTGTCTTCGCCTTTCTCTTTAATTTTCCCAATTTTCACTATTTTCTTAAAAATCGAATACATTATGCCTCGCTCTACAGGTGTTAAAGGGCCTTCAAAATGGCTCGCTCTGGCATTCAGCAAAGCAGGTCAGCAGACAACAGCGCAACGCCAGCCGGTGCTGGAGCGCTACTTGCAGCAGCTGTGCGAGCAGCCTGTTCTGGCACGTTGCGAGGCGCTGCAGACCTTTCTGGCGTATGGCAGCCCCACTGCCATGGCGTTCACCAGAGGATCCTCTGAACGGCTGGACCGTCTCTTCGCCAGGACTGTCAGCGATGTTCTGCACACCATAAAAACGGCGCTACCCAACTTTGAGGATCAGGTTGTTGAGCAGTCTGAAAATCATGGCTTCTATGACGTTCGCCATTCCTTCATGGAAAGACCTCCACAGGTATTTTATATTTTTTTCTGTCTTCTTTATTGTTTTATTGAAATTAAAATGTAGTCATGTAGACTCAAAACGATATGACTTTAATTATTTGATTTGGTGATTTTTAGCAAGTTAAGTGGCAATATGCTTTCTTGGGCAGATTCAAAAATAAAAACCCTTAAAATAAGAAATAATATCTCAATCCTTGAATATGAAAAATTGTTGCAGCTGAAGGAGCTGGGCAGAGACATAAAGCGATTCCTATCCTCCCGCGTGGTGGAAGCGGCAAGCGAAGCATTCCCCGACAAACCATGCTCGCCAGTGACCCCCATTGGGCCCCCCCTCCTTCCAGATTGTTCCCTGGTCAGTCTGCTGGAGACCCTGCTGAAGGAAATTTCGCCCTCGTGCTGGCTGTGGCAGAGTCCCCTTCTGGGCGCAGTCAGAACTCTGCTGTCCCACTGGCTGGAAAACCGGCTGCAAAGCGTCGCTTCGGAGCTCTGGTCGTCGCACTCTGCGCTCACTTTTCTCAGGCTCTGCAGACTGGCGCTGGCGCCGGGACCGCCTTTGGTGCGGCCGACCAGGGAGGAGGGCCACAAGGCCCTGGCAGCGGTGCTTGTACCGCCCACCTGGCTGTCCTTTGTTCTGGGCAACAGTAGCGTCACCGAGGGCAGGGATTTGCTGCTAAGGGCGTTCGCGTGCGAAACGAGCAACAGGCAGTTAGGCCTCGACGTCGCTCTTTTAGCCACCTATTTGGCTATCAAGTAATTTGACGTTATATCTTTTGTCGGCTGTGCGAAATTCAAGTCCTGAATCTATTTGTAAGGAGTTATGTTGAGAGTTACCTCATTGTTTAATCAAAAATATATTTATGTTGACCATTCTAATATGATGCAGTAATAAAACTCAAACTTCATCATAAATCCCTATTTTATTTACAAATTACAGTTAATCTAAACTTTGTGGACTGTGGACGTAATCCTTCAGTGCAGTCATAGCTTGAACAGCGCCATTGTATGATTTTTCATCTGAATTTAGAAACTTTAGAGATGGTAATCAGATTTAAAGATAAATCCTTACCAAAGGGTTGCTCACTTGTGAACTGCCAGTAATCCTCAGCGTTGACAGTACATTGGTTCTCAACAGTTCCCCACACTTGAATGTACCCAGTTGGAGCGTCCGGCAGGCTGTCCGGGAAAGTGACGTTGACAATGATCTGGTCTGTGGTTCGCAGATTAATCGACGAGTTGCTGCTGTGAACCTGTTAAACATAACCTGTCAACAACGGCGTTAACAAAATTAATATTTCCAGGTCTTACGCTCTGAACAAAGCCTATCAACACGACGTTGCGACCAACTAACGATTTAAGATTCTCTCCCAGTGTTCGGACGCAGAGAATGTCCATGCTTACTGTGCTAATTGTCGATTTGATGTAAATCCAAAAGAAAAAGCACAACAAAATTTGTTTGTGCTAAGCAGATGACTGACTGAGCAGACTGAGTGTGTTTCAGCGATTTTGGCGGTCAATCATGGATCAAGGCGAAAGGGGCGGAATGCGCGCGGCTGGTAAGTGTAGTGTGGACTCTAGGTAAGTGGAATCAGGAGACCAAGCAAAAGGGGCGCGACTCTAAATTGAATTTGAATTTTAGCGCGGGACCAAACCATAATAATCAAAATCAATCTAGATTATTTAAATCAAGATGAAATATCATGATTTTAATATTTTTCAATTTATTTTAAATCAACATTTTGCCTAATTACACGAAAAATTTAATTAACACCCCAGCTGTTTGTCATTGTGCCACAACGACACTGACATCTGTAGGAGGAACGTCAAGTTTTCTGGGTTCTTGCCTGGTTCTTGCTGGTTCGTTGTTGTTATTATTATTATTATTTCCCCTGACAGACCTTTAATCACAAACAGCCAACAGTCTAGTCCAATAAAAAAGTTGATGTTGATAAAAACATATTATTGAATCGCCTTACAACGCCGGCGCTTTATTTCCAGTGATATCAGAGTGTGGTCTGACAGCATCAACTGCTGATGGTTCAAGAGATAACTTGAAGTGTTAAAAATTATATTTTTCGCTTAGAATATCAATCACTTAATAGAGTTTATTTCAGATTTCAAGTGAAGATGCGGAATAATAATATTTACCTTGACTACAATGCAACGACTCCGCTGGCCCCAGAGGTCGTCGACTGCCTGAGGGAGGTCAACCCCCATTACTGGGGCAACCCCAGCTCGCCATATCTTCGTGGGTTAATTGTGAAAGAAAAGATCGAAGAGGCCAGAACTAATATTGCTAAACTGGTTGGCACGCCGCACAGCGAAGACATTATATTCACCTCTGGAGGAACAGAGGTAATGTGAAATTATATTTAATTATGTATTACTTAAATTACTAATTTCTCGCCGCTTGCAGTCTAATAACATGGTCATTTTTGGCACAACCAAGTACTTAAAAGAGTGGAATGAGAAACAAAAAAGTCCACTAAGTGGCATTCCACATGTGATCACAACCAATGTTGAGCACGATTCTGTGATCCTGCCGATAAAACGACTTCAGGAAGATGGTTTGATAGGTAATTTAATTCCTACATAGAGATAAATTGATATTTTAACTAAAGAATCTTATGTCAGATGTTACCATCGTTCCTGTCACTAAAAAAGGAGTGATCGTTGCTGAAGATCTACTGTCAGCAGTGAGACCAAACACTTGCCTGATTACAATGATGATGGCCAACAACGAAACTGGTGTCATCATGCCAGTAGCTGAAATTGGAAGGTAAATATTTAATTAGAACATTTTAGGTGTTATTAAATAACTCGGTGGATGACAGACAATTGCAGAGAGTCAACCGGAAGCGCATAGCAGACGGATTAATTAAAATTCTGTATCATACTGATGCAGCCCAAGCTATTGGAAAAATCCCTGTTGATGTCGAGGACTTGCTAGTTGATTACCTGACTATTGTAGGGCACAAGGTAGTTAATCAATTTTGTTATTTTGACTAATAATGAAATATTGGCTAGAAAAAGCAGCCATTGAGAAGCATGTCAAAATATATCCAGAAATTAATGTTAAATCCATAGTTAACAAAATTAATATTTTATATAAAAAATTTCAAATTGTTCCATGTAATTAACAACTAAAATCAGTTTCAGGATTTTGGCCCCAATTGGCCTAGTCCAGTGAATCTCAGAATCCGATCTGACTTGCAAACCAGAGTAAGATTTTTCAATTAAAAATTATTGTTTCAGTTTTACGGTCCTCGGATAGGTTGTCTGTACGTACGAGGTCCAAATTCTGCCACTCCTATTTATCCAATGTTCTACGGCGGAGGCCAAGAAAATGGAATCAGACCCGGAACTGAAAATGCTCCAATGACAATTGGCTTAGGGAAAGCAGCCGCTCTGGCTGCACAATTTTTTAATCAAAACCAGTCGCTGTTCATTTGCTTCCGAGAGTATCTAGAAGAAAAACTCAAAGTACGCTTATTGAAATCCTATCGATTATCTTGATAATGATAATATTACTCCAGGAGAGATTTGGAGAGTGTGCCGTAATTCACTTCAGAAACCCTGACATTCCGTTCTTGCCAAACACTTGCAGCGTTTCTCTGCTGACCAATGAAAAATTCTCAGGATCAGATATCCTACGCAAGTGCCATCGAGTCGAAGCGAGTGTTGGCGCTGCTTGCCACTCCCAGGACAAGCCTTCAGGTATAAATAAATTCTTAAAATCTAATATTGAGACTTATGTTAACGTTTTCCTTATTTTAGCCATCCTATCAAATTCTGGACTTTCGCCAGAACTGGCCAGGAGCACTATCCGCCTGAGCATAGGATTGCTCACTTCCAAATCTGAAATTGATGATGCAGTTCAAGACTTGGCAAATGCAATTCGCATCTTGAAAGATGGTAAAAAGAAAAAGGAAAACCAGTCTTAAAGCGAATTCAAACTGGGAATTTTATAACATTTAGAAAATAAACCAGTGTGTTTGGATTTTATATTTTTTTATTGGATTTAGAAGTTCCTGAAACAGAAAAGGAAGAGCAAATTAGTATCCAGAAGTAAAAAGGTATAATAAAAAAGATTTCTTGAGGAACTATGCTTACTTGGGCAAAATTCCGTCCTTCTTGGCTAGCCTACCAATGCAGTCATCGGACTCTCCCTATAACACAACAAGTCCTGAATTATTTGCTCTTACTAATGAGATGCGTGGCTACCCCAAATGCATAAATTAAAATTGGTCCTCTATAAAAATTGATACTAAAAATGTCTTAATAAAAACACTGGATATCAAAACCCTGTACCCAGACTTCTCAAATTAGTCTGTTTTTTCCGAATTTTGCATCATATATAGTGGAAAAGTTCGTTTTCTCCGCCCCTTCTTTAAAATGTGATTCTCATTGGAACTGGCGAGATGTGTAATCCGGCAAAAACTGTAACTTTACCATATTCGCTGCGTTTGACGGCAATCTTTTCAACCTTTGGTTTCCTCAATCCTCACTTACTCAGTACATCATTATGGTAAATTCAGTTTCTGCCGGGTTACACATCTCGCCAGTTCATATGAGTATGTACCCCATATTATTAAAGTAGGAGTGGCGAAAACTGTAATGTTACCGTTCTTAATTTTAGGGTTCCATCCCCCTAGAGTAACAGGTCGCTGTTATTCGTTTTAACACTCACGTCATGAGAGAAAATTAATAATTATTATTATGTATAGCATTTTTGGAACCATTTTTAGAGAATTTACATAGCTGGTAAAAACATGCTCACCATTCTCCTGATGGCGCCGCAGATGGCGTACTGTTTGTTGGTGGAAGCCATCCTTCCATTGGCATCCACATCGCAAATAGTGATTTGGATGGACGCGTGGTCCTTCGCGCTAATAATGCGATTGCTAGCAGAGCTGAAAATTAAATCAGACATGATCAAAAAGGTTCAATTCAATCGAAACTAAAGTTATGTTTTCAAGCAAGGACCCACGTGTGGTTCATGCTGGCGATCGGTTTCTTACCATTTGCGCGGGCAATACAAGTCCACGAATTCTCCTGCGTCGTTTTCCATTGTTTAAATTTGACTGCAGAGCAAAAGGAACCAAATTAGTACAGAAAAATGAACGCCGGCAGCGAAAATCAGTCGTGATTTCGGCTAAATTACAGACCTGTAAACGTAGACAGGCAAAAGTCAATATGGCGTTTGTTATAAAGTGGTAGAGGCTTGGAGAGGCAGGATCAGGCTAGCCAACATAACCATTGCCAACTTTAGAGGTTTCAAGGAGAAAAGGCGCGAAAGGTGTCACGCGGGAAGCCTATGTGGCAAGGTTGTTTCGCAAGCCACTCGCGCCTCGCGCGTGTATCGATTATTGAGAGAGAGATTGATAATTCGATTAAGCAAGACCATTTTGACGGTCGTTTCGCCGCCGCGTTTATCGCCATTCGTCAAATATGAAAGATAACAGGCGGAAAAGGCGGCGGCAAAAACTGATCGTCTGCAACGAGAACGATGTGAACTCCGTCGAGACAGCGATTGAGAATGAAAATGCTGAGCTTCCGATGGGAAGGGCGCTCTGGAAGATTGACAGCATGGGTGAGGATGAAGAGCGGCGACATTTGAGCTCAATATTTTCTTATCTCTTCTCTAATAATTAAAGTAGTCTTATATAGCGCTATAGTCATTTGAAATATGGATTTAATTGAGAAATGAGTAAAGTGTGCATGCACTTGAAGAAAAACAAGTTGAGTACAAGTGCACTATCATCTAAACTTCGTTAACATTTATTTTCATTTTTATTACTACGCTGATGATAAAGCTCACTGCTATTGGACAATCAAGCTGCGTGTGCGCAAATTGGACACATTATTATTTTAGTGCCTAAAAGCTTGAAAATAGTATTACACAAATCTCAGCATTTCATAGCAGTACAATGCAAGGTTCACACGATTCTCATATTGTTTGTCTACTCACAATCAATTAATTTGATTTTACGCAGATGAAAAAACATCGGAGCAGTTTTCTTCGAAAGAGTTTATAATGAGGGATCTTTCTTTGGAGAGGACGCGCTTGAAACTACAGGTATGTTTTTGTTATTAATTGCATTAATAGCATTTCTGTATTCAGTAACAATATGAAAATCGAAAACAACTTATACAAAAATCTCGAAAACCTCTGGATTACAGACAATGTGAAAAAAACCAAGACCTAAAAAAAATTCTGAACTATATTTAATAGTAAAGCCCATTAAATATTTGGATTTTGTATCTAAACAATTATATACGTAGTAAATTTCACAATCGATAGAGTAGTGCTTTTTTACGTATTATATTCTTCCAATGTCACTCAACATTTTCGAAATTCGCAGGAATATTTTAATTTGTTAGCTGACTTAATTGACGTTTCGGAAATATATACCAAGCAAAATAAATTATTTTCTGCTGAACTTCACACTAAAAGAATTTTCTGGCTGTCATGTCAGTCGGGAGTCTCGTTATTAATTGAAAGTTATTAACTAAATTTTTTATAATTATTTATGTTTAAACAGGAACTACAAAGCGGATTCATAGAAGATATGGAAGAAAAGATGCAACGTGTCTTGGCGGACGTAATTAAAGAAGTGGGAAACCCTGAAAACGACCAAAAACTGTTCGACGAAAGCCTGAACTGTTTGGATAAAATGTGAGTATGTACAAATTAAGCTAAAAGTTGTTTTAATTCTTTCGTATAAACAGGAAACCAACGAGAGAAGGCGCTCTGCCTGACAAACAATTTTTGACCCGCAACTCGTTACTCACCGACCTCTTTGAAATAAAGCACATCCGGACCATTTACCACATTTTTGTGGCCATCCTCATCATTTTGTTCTTGAATACTCTAATTTACGACTTGACGGATACTGGAAGGTTCTAAAAATGAACAAAACAATGCAAATCAAGTTACATTGCGTGATAATTGCAGGCCTAAATTCGGCTTTGGCCTGATCCTGTGGAATTTTGGTGATATTAAAACTGTGATAATGATCTGGATCTGCATGATGGCAGGAGTGTTTTCCCTTTACCTCATGTTTCACTTTTATGCGAGCAACCGTCACAAGGTTCCTTTAAAACGTGAGACTGTTCTATCAGCAACATAAATATTCAATTTGGGACCATCTATAAATCTTTTTGTTTTCAGACTTAAAATTGTGGGACCAGTGTTGGTTGGGTGCTTTTATTTTATACGTCTGTGCGCTGCTTTTTTTCCCCTTGGCGAGTGTGCTGGAACACAATTTGCCGCCTGCGTCTTCCCTGATCGTGCTAATGGAAAAGGTTCGAGATTCGGAAAATGCGACTTTATACCTTGTATGCTAATCGATTTTCCAGATTCGGCTCATGATGAAAAGTTATGCGTTTGTCCGGAGCAATACGCCCAAGGTGTTGGCCTATCAACCTAAAGACTCTAACAACGACAAACAGTCCCATTCTCCGTGCCCCGGCTTTTCGCAATTCCTCTACTACTTATTTGCACCCACTCTGGTCTACAGAGACTGCTACCCAAGGTAAAAATGTATCTGAATTGCGGAACAAGTTGCTTCAAATATTAATTAAAATGGTCCTCGTTGGCGCGTCAAACAATTTTTTAACCCATATATATTACTGTATTTTTTGCTTCCATATGCGATAGTGTTAATGGAAATATGTTGATTTGTCAAAGGAATAGTTCCGTTTATTAATTGTTTGCTAATAGATGTCTCCGTAAAAAGAGTCACAATTTAGCATATTTCAAACAGACATAATTTCTTAGAAAGTTGTTGTATTTTAAAAAAAAATGGGATCTGCTCAGCGAGACATCAAATTAAATACTTTTGCAAAATTCGTGATTTTTCCAACAAATAGGTCTTTTATTCTCTTCAATTCATAGCTGCGTAATTATAAAGCCAAACTCGTACATCAAGCTTAATCTAGAATTCAATTTTGTGATTTCTCATATTAGTTTATATTGCCTGGGACATGAAAGTAAATTAAAATTAAACAAGACAATACTGCCGGTATTATAATGATTTTTCTGTTTTTCAATTTCAATTTTATATTAAAGAATATTCAATTTTATTCTTCAAAATTGAGGGCAAGATAATTTCCTGGTTTCAAAAGTGTAGCAAAGCTTTTATATCTAATCGCCTGTTTTTTAAATTAACAAAACATTTAGTCCTTTAATTATAACTTTGAACGATGATATTATGTCATGTCATTCAAGCATATTAAAATTTAGTTATTTTTATTGTTTTAAATTGCAATATAATTTGAATGAATTTGAAATCCACAGAACGGACAGCGTGCGGTGGCGCGTGGTTGCTTGGAGTTTTACGGAAGTGATCGGAATCATCTTCTACGTGAGCTTCATTTTCGAGCGGTTGCTTAAGTTTCAATTTGAACATTTCGGCAAGAGTCGCATCGAGAGCAAAGACGTGATCGTGTCGATTTTCAACACCATGATGCCGGCCACGCTGGCCATGCTGTGCGCCTTTTTCTGCCTGCTGCACTCGTGGCAAAACGCCTTCGCGGAAATGCTGTGCTTCGCCGACAGAATGTTTTACAAGGTATGCGCAAAAAATCGAATAAATATCTGTGAATGGAAGAAAGAATGATTTGCACGCGTGTGTGTATATGTGCAGGACTGGTGGAACTCGACTTCCTTCAGCACCTACTACCGCACGTGGAATGTCGTCGTTCACGACTGGCTTTACACCTACGTCTACAAAGATTTTTCCGAGAACGTGATGCCCAACGACAGGGTGATGCCTAAGCTGATGGTTTTCGCCATTTCCGCGCTTTTTCACGAGTACATCCTCACATTCACCTTCAGATACTTCTATCCCGTGATGCTGTTCATGTTTGGTGGAGCTGGAGGTATTTTAATTTAAATTCACTCCAATAAATGAATTTTGTTGTGATCTTTTTATTTTGAAAATTACAAGGGAAACCATTTGTATGCATCACAATCTTCAATCCAAATTTATTTTAGATGGGATAATAATAGGGAAGTGACAATTTTCATCTTAATATTTCACCTTTTTGCAGTTGCGCTGACTTTTGTGCAGAGGAAAGGAGCGGGAGGAAATATTTTCATGTGGTTGTCTCTGTGCATGGGCACGGGACTGTTTCTCAGTCTGTACACAATGGAGTGGTACGCCAGGATCAATTGCCCCAAGGAACTGGTAAATTTGGGTTTGTGTAATTTATTGTAATTATTATAATGTGGATATAAATTGCAGGGCTATTGGGCAGATCTGATTGTTCCGCGCTCATGGACTTGCAACTTTATGAAGCAATAAAAATGTTTCAGTTATCTTGTTTAAATAAATTAAATTATTGAAGATATTCCCTTTTTATTCACCTCCTATATTTTGAAAGACTAAAATATGATGAACATTTTTTATAAATATGTATGCGAGAGAAATGTATAGGTGTTTAAAAGACCTCATTTATTAGGGGGGTTAAATTTATATTAAAAAGTTTTATGTTTTCGCATTACTTTAGGGCTGACAATGAGTGGTTAGTTTTCTATTGCAAATTTAATATTTTTTCTACCCTTAAAAAGTCAGCATTATTAAAAAAAGCTGGTTTCAATTCACTTTGAGTGGTAAAATTTTAAAATTTGTAAGTGAACTATACAACAATTGGTTTCAATTGCATAATACCCTTTGATTAGTGCTTATTTCAGTCCATTACTTCGTACCACGTGCTAGAAAAATAGTTGAAAAAACTAAACACGTAGCCTTTCACATTACACACATCTCTCAGAAGCAAAAATTCCGTATTGTGTCGCGTGCGGGCGATGCTCGAGTGGGCTTCTCATTATTATATCGAGTTTATCGCTGTTGCAGCAGCAGAGCACGCCTGTATGGACGCTCTTGAAGGTAAACGGGTCCACTGCCAAGGTTTTGTTCCTCTTTTGCTACTTTTTGCAATTAGCTCACTCAGACGGCAACAATTTTAAGAACGAAATTTCGTGACCTTGGAAGACGCACACGGAGTTTTGTGCAAACATTTGATGAGCTTCAAGTGTTTAAAGAGGAACATACTGCAAAACCCATGAAAACAGTTTTGCCAAGGCATAAACGTTTCGCAAAGGATTCAGTCGAAGCCGAAATTGACTTAGGTATAGCCCTGTAATTTTCTTTAGAAAAGTGTCTGTAGAGTTAGCATGCTTTTCAAATGGTGCGGACTGTCTCCCTTTACTTGTACCAACAAAGAGTTCCCCAAGGATTGTCAAACATATGCAGCGCTGTAAATTTAAGAAAAAATTGGCAAAATTTGAATATTAATTGAGAAATTTCCTCTTTTGATTAATACATATTGTAGAACAACAATTTTAAACAACAACTGCTTATAGTTGCCAACAAATCTAATCATTTTCAACCCACTTTAAAAGAAAATGGTAGACAAACGTAAAGCAAGAGGATTACGCCTGCAGTCAGCTAATTGAAAAGTGCAGCTCTCGAAAATTAGACCGCTTAGGCAAATTAATGCGCACGTAGACACTCAGGGAAAATGTCGTTCACCTTTCGATTGCTCGCCGTGTGTGTATTTTCTCATTTCTCCGTCGATATACCAGTTTGGAATCGCGCTCTCCGCTTTGCTCTCGCCTTTACTCGCCATAGATCTGTTTTCTGCCGCGTATACTATATATGCATTGTCTCTTGGCGGGCGAGTGTGAAAGCTGCCGAGAATGAGACTAACAAGAGAGACTTCTTGCTGCTGCTGCTTTTCCTCATTTGCAGCTGCTGCACATATACTTTATTACTTTCGATCAGCCAAACGCCGCTTTATCCACGCTGCTCTGCTGTAATGAAATTTAATTATTTCAACGCCGGCCTGCCATTTATAGATTTATCGAAGCCGTAATAATAACATTAAGGCAGTGCAGCGTAACGAGAGGGTTGAATAACCTTTTCCATTTCAGTTTGGTTTGGTATTGGGCCGACCAGTTTAGACTTAAATACGATCAATATAATAATATTCAGCTCCATCGGTGAAATGCGATAGCATTGCACATTAGCCGCTCGGCTTCAGAATAAAGTAAATACCGTAAACAAAAGGGCAAGAATTCGCACATCTGAAAGGGGTTCTTTATAATTTTACTTATTAAAAAAACAGCGTACGAGAGACATATTTCAAAAATAATAATATCAGCTAGGAGTTCAGAATTTTATGTTGGTGGGCTTACATTGTTTTTTTTTATAATGGTTCAAGAAATTTTAAAATGCAAAAGGCAAATCGCAGTTTTTATAAAAACAGCCATTCGTCACAGTTGTTTGTGGAAGCCATGGCAGACGTGTCGTAAGAACAAATTTCTGGTTGTGAAAATGATTTTTTTCCCGAGAGAGAGAGAGAGAGAGAGAGAGAGAGAGAGAGAGAGAGAGAGAGAGAGAGAGAGAGAGAGAGAATTTGCAAAAGCCAATATTTCATGAATTTTGCTAATTGCAAAGTCTTAGTTGATCCTAAAAATTAAATATGATAAGTTAAAAGGGTTTAAAATTTTAATTTATTTGATGAGCTATACCTTGCTTTTGCAGCTGTAGCCAAACAATTTATTTGTAAATGCTTAAGAAGCAAATATCCGCGTTCAACGACCAAATTAATTTCACAACACGCTTGCCCGTCATAAAATGAGGCGGAAAAAAATCTGTTTTTTTATTTGCGAGCTTATGTGATGTTTGTGCAGTTAAAATGAAGTCGTAAAACAATTACTTTGCGTCACCGCCATGCAAGTGATTTCAGGGGTTTTCTTATTTCTACGAAAGTTTTCAAAGGACCTTTAATTGTCTCGCCAGCAATTCGACCTCGGATCCTAATTTAACTAATCTTTAATTCCTCCAATGTATTCAAATCAGGCACAACGCCAATAGAATCTGGCAAACTACATAACTCACAATCAGCATCAGGATGCTAAGGTAAAATTTCACGGTCATCGTCATCAATCACGATAAAGGGCCACCTCTATTCTGTATATTTTATTAATAAAAATCACAATTCGCAAACCAGCAGTCTAAGATGATTAAATACGCCCATAAATCTTCACCTATATTTTTAAGGAAAAAATGCTGATTTGGCTGAGAGCTGTGCAAATTTATGCGGCTCGTTAGGAATATACCGCTATATTTCAGTCGTTGAGATCTCCAAAGTGGTTCGAGAGGACCAAAACATGAGGATCCTCGGAGGAGTGTGCATCTTTTTTTTGGCAGCTTGCGCAGGTAACAAAATTAGAGTTATTGAGTATTTGACAGATTCACTTTACTTTCGTCTTTAAAACGGATTTTAATAATAAAAATATCTGTATTTGACTTTTTTATAGTTTGATGTGCTTATTAGATTTAATTTTATTACATATGGATTTAGGCAATTTCTAACTGATTGAATGGAGAATAACGTAATTTCTTGAAAGTTATCTGTCCAATAGTAACCTCTTCTGGCAAGAAAATCATTTACCAAAATGAGGCGATTGAAGAGGATGAATTCAAGGAAATTATGTCGAGACGACCCCCAAAATTTGACATCAACGTGCATTTTGGAAATGTTTCCCAAAACAACGCAACTTCTCAGCTTTTCTGCACAACTCTTTCATCGTCAGATTCGTGCCCGTCCCCTTATGCAAAATTTTACCTTTACACGTGCGTAACAAATTTTTATTTTTCCAAAGATCGCATATACGTAAAATATGTCCAGGCCTGACGGAACTCGAGCTTTAATAGACCAGACGGACCCAAACTGGTTTTCAAAAAGTAAATTCGACAAATCACAACCAACGGTGCTTCTATTCCATGGATTTGGCGGTGGCGATAATATAGGGAGTATGCCATTGCTTCGCAGAGGTGCTTAAATTAAATTAGCTCCTGAATTGCAATAACAATTTCGGCATTGCAGCTTATTTAAAGTTAAACTACAACGTGATCAACGCAGACTGGGCGCAGTTGGTGGCGGGTTGGTGCTACTTGACGGCCACAAGTACCAACGTCCGCGGCATGGGCAAGTGCACCGCTCAACTGCTCGCCTTTTTCGAGCGCAGCACCACCATCAACTACCAGAAAGTCACCTGCGTTGGTTACAGCTTGGGGGCGCATGTCTGTGGAACTACAGCCAGCTTCTTGGCCAAAAAACTGGACAAAATCGTCGGCAAGTTGCAAAATATGTATTTTTTTTATTAATTTTAGAAAACAAAATTCAGGAAAATTCCTTTTAGTTTAAGGTGGAAATTTTCTATTTTATCCAGGGATGAAATTTTTTAAAAACAGTGCAAGAAAGCCTTTCTTCTTAACGAAAGAGGGTACTCATTTATGGTTTCAAATAAAACTGAATTGCCTTCCAGGTTTAGACCCGGCAGGACCCTTGATGCAGAACAAAATCAACAGAGACAAACTGGACTCCGGGGACGCCACGCAGGTTCAGGTCATCCACACAAATGCTGACTTCTACGGTATGCGAGGCCAGGTGGGTAAAGTAGACTTTTGCATCAACGGAGGCCTCCTGCAAACTGCGTGCGCCAACCAGCGAGGTGCGTTATTTGAATTATCTGATCAGATAATATTTCACTACCAAGAAATAATGAAAACAACATGACTTAATCAATGGCTTTTAAAATTGCAATTCTAAATATTAAATTTTGCTAAAGAAATGTCGAATGATAGTTTGATAACGATAACACTTTTACGCCTTGCAGAGGGATTGAAACTGTGCCGCCAAGCAGTCTTGTTATGCGGGTGGCATAATTTAATAAAATTTCCTTCTGTTGGCTTTCCTGACTTCCTAAAAACTATTCATAGCTCAAACACTCCATTACCTCTTTTAATTTTTTTTTTAAAAATTGAAAAATATTATTTCATCTATAGATCAAATTGGAATTTTATTAACACCATTAATATACTCATTGCATTTCAAAGAAATAAAATTATCAACAGTTAAAAATTAAAAAAATTTCAACTAACATTTGAATAATAGTGTCCGAAATTATTAAGTTTTTACCTCTTTATTTGCAGACTATTACTACTGCAGCCACATTCACTCGGTTTGCTATATGGCTGAGAGTCTTTTCGTGGGCAAGAGGAGGACTGCTATGCCCTGCGTAAATGCCTGTCCGTACACGAGAATCAGAGCCAGAGCCGGATCCAATGTGACCGTGGGCTTGGCGGTGGAGAGCGGGTAAGTGAAAAAGCTTTTTAAAACTATAAATGAGAGTTTGGTGAATTTGCTCTTAATAGGGCTTCTGGAATGTACTGCATGTACGTGAAAAATGCTCCGTACTGCAATGACCCGAGCGACTCCTCATACGGCGACCCTATTTGCTGTGACACTTCCCTTTCCGCAAATGATCTGTTTATTCAGACAGAATTCAAATGAAACAGAATCGAGAATTGAAATTTATTTGTTTTGAAGGTGTTATTTAATATTTAAACAAATTAAATTATTTTACCTGTTGTTTTTAAAGTTTTTAATTAATCATTTATATAATTAAAAAATGAAATTTTAATGTCCCCTCTTAATTTTGTCAATGGTTTTTCTTGATTTCGATTACTCTCATCGCGATTTATACAACGACATGCGAATTAAGAGCAAAGGTTTCCTCCAGACAGCGCGGTTCTCGTCGTTTGATTAGCGTGCTAACTTTGGAGTCTATACTCTCGGGAACGGCAATCTGGAAAAATTTAAGCTCTTTCCCTAATAATCAGATATTTGCTTTGCATTTAAAAATTCAAACTATCAGAAGAAACTAGCATATAAATTGCTTTTGTCAGTGAGGTTGACAGAAAAATCTGGAAGCTATCAATGCTGCACATTTTATCACAAGAGTTTCAGAGGAGATACACAGTCATAACACGGTGTTATTTGTTTTGCATGTAGAGCTGCGTCACCGCGCCGACAGTCCGCTGGGAAATCACTTACACACATATTGTGCCACACGCAACGATCAGTCAAGCGTGGTGGTCGTCGGGACAAATTGTTTTCCGTGCTTGAGGAAACGTGCAGTGCCTGGGAAATAGTATATATTATTTATATTGCAAATAGTCGACGAGAAATGCAGTTTGCAGCTGCATCTGCCACAAAGTATTCAAGGTGATCCGGAGCACTATGCTAATGAGACATTGAGATTATTAATGATGCTCTCTTTGATTCATACAAGTAACGCATAGAATTATATGGATGTAAAAAACCGGCTATAAATCCTAAACACATTAGATAATTTAAATGCGTCTTATTGTGATATTTTAAGATTGTGTCACCTGCAAAAATTTCTAAGCTTATTTTATTCGTAAAATGGAGGAGGACCCACAAGCAAATGTGCTGGTCATCAAAGACATCAAATCAAATTTATGTTTATCCACTTTTACGCGAGAGCTAGCACAAAGGCTATCAAACAAAATATGCAAATAACATATAAGGTTCACGCACGTGCTTGTCGCCGTTGGAAGCCGAAATCATGGCTCCCACTTTGCAATGGCAAAAAACTGGTTGATTTACAAGTTGGTCCGGTGAATACGCCGGAATTGAAGCTCTCCTTCCTCAACATGCTGGAAAAGATACCGCTATCCTCGGCCCGACGTTAAATTACTCCTAATCTCAGTCTACACGATGGCGAAGTTGGGACACGTGTGCATCGTGGTGCTGGCCGCCGCCGTAGGTGAGTGCGAAAATCAGCAGTAGCCGTGGCCGCCGGAGTCGCAAATTATTAATTGCAAATCAATCCGGCCGTAGCATGCTTCGGCCAGCGTTTCGTGTATCACAACGAGGAGTTTGAGGACAGGGAGGCGTTCGAGGCGACGATGAGCATGTTCCGCCAAGGCTTCAACATCTCCAGCATTTACGGACATAATTTGACTGACGTTGATTTTTCCAACGACTGCGCCAAGCTGACCAAAGAGTACTCCTGTCCGCATCCCCTCATCAGCTTCTTCCTCTACGCCGGGTACGCACCTTTTCATTTTAATTTTTTGATTGCATTACTTAATAATTCTTGGTAGTAGATTGAAAAACCTTTTTTGAGTGATAACAATATGAAAAAGGTATACAAATTTTGTTGTCGTTTTGGATGTGGGGATGTGTGGGGCAAAGTTGCTCTGCTGATCAACAGTAAAATTATTTTTGAATTCAAAAAATGTAAATCCATTTAAAAATTTGAAACATTGAAAAACTTCCTAATTTCCAACCAAATTAAAATCACATTAATTTAAGACGAAAATTGAATGGATTTTTAAATTAAAAATAAAATGGGAAAATTTCTATCAAAATGCGTATGAGAATAATTAGAGCCAGAATAAGCGACTATATTGAAATTTCTGTTCTCGCTATGAAGGTCATAGCATCTATAGTAATCCGAAAAAAAAATAATTTAAATTTGCCAAAGAAAAATTTCCAATTATTATTCAAGGATTTCGAGTTTTGGGCGTTCAAGCCTCGAAATTTGATTTTTTAAAAATCAAACAACATAAATGGTTGAGTTTGGCTTTATAATTCATGATGAGTGTATAAGAAGAACCGCGGCAAATTAGGAAAGCTAGAGAAATTTGCATTTTTTTTTATAAAACGATTATAAAACATTTAAAAAAATGCATGTTAGTCACAAGTTAAATTAATTACAAAAATCAAGTGTTAATAAACACAAAATTATATTCCAAATGATTCTATCTCACGCCCATTTTAAATTTAACTTTACACTGTTTACTTTTGTTATTTAATAACTTCATTTGAATTTTCAGGAGCAATCCTGGGATTAATAAAGCCAGCCAAAAATTCACAATTAAATTATAAATACTTGTTTTTAATTGTTCTCTTGAGAAAAGCCATACAAAAGAGGACCATTAGCCAGCCCCCTTTGAATTTGAAATCTATGTTTTCCACAGGCCGAACGGAACGCGCGAGTACATTAACGAGAGCGACCCAAACTGGTTCGCCGATAGCAATTTCGACATCAGCAAGAAGACCGTGCTGTTAATTCACGGATTTGGCGGAGGCGATGACGTCGGATCATTGCCCCTGCTCAGAGACGGTACATTCTCGGCTCGATTTTGTGTCATTTTGGAGTGTGGGACCAATTACATAAGACAGCAGCATTCCTACAATGATGTGCGTGCGTGTTTAACGGGCTAGAAAATTTATTTCGTAATCCAATTGTGACAAAGCGTGGGCTCTAGGTGTAGGAATAACCTGCTCCTCGATCTTAAAAAGATTGCTTTATTATTAATATTAGGAAAGCAGGTTTATTTTTCTAAAGAGTGATGCGTATAGATTTTATCGAATTTTAGGACGATCGCCTATTTTTTCTGTGCATCTGAACTATTTTTAGACATCAAGTCAACACAAATCTCTCGGTTTCAGACTTTTGAGCAACATTTAAAATCGTCTAAAACAGTTTTTTTGGGGCCCCTTATTCTCCCTAATTAAGAGTTGTCTAAGCGCAAAAATTATAATAACTTCAAAATTAACCAACAAAAATTATGTGAAGCCAAATATTAAGATCGAGTAATAAACAATATTTATGTGATATAAGCAACTGATTTTTTTTACGAAGGATAAGTTTAGAAATCAATATATATCATATATTATATTTGTATTTTTAATTAAGTGATTATCTCCCATAATAATTCTTCGCTTTGCGCTGGAAAATTTTAGAAAATCTTTTTTTTTTAAAATAGCAGGATATACAATCATCAATGTTGGAAACTATTACTTTGGCGATAAATTTAATGTCGTATTTTGTTTGCTTTTAAATTTTTTCGTAACAATATTGATTTTTTAGTTTCACTTTCTAGCTTACGTGAAAAATGGCAACTACAACCTAATAAACGCCGACTGGGAAGTTCTGGCCAAGTGGCCGTGCTATTTGCAAGCGTTGGACAACTTGAAGCCCGTGGCCAACTGCACGGCTCACTTCTTGGTCAACTTTGAGCGAGTATCCGGAGTGCAGCTGAGCGAAATCGACTGCGTCGGCTTCAGCCTGGGGGCTCACGTCTGCGGCATAGTCGCCAATCACATTTCCGACCAGTTGGGACGAATAATCGGTATGTAAAAAAAAGAAGCCGGCGTTTTCCAATCAACATTGCAGATAAAGTGTCGAATTAATGGTCCATTAAAATACACTCGCGGAGACTAATTTAGTGGACAGCCTTGAAACCTCTGATAAAGAGCAGGATTTAAAGTGCGCGTAAAATTTGTTATTGGCAGCTTTGGATCCGGCGCGGCCACTCCTCCAGTCCAGGAACAAAAACGACCGGCTGGACGCTGGAGACGCAAAGATCGTTCAAGTCATACACACCAATGCTGGATTTTTCGGAATGACTAGTTTGCAAGGCACCGCCGACTTCTGTATCAACGGCGGCCGCACGCAAATTGCCTGCAAGCCACAATCAGGTGAATCGAATTTTAATGAGTGCAATTTTTATTTTACGAAAAGGAAAAAATAGTAGAGCTAGAAAGAGGGATACATATATTTGATTTTTTTAAATAAAAATGAACAGAGGATGAAATGAATTGAAAATAATTTTTAGTGCAAGTTAAATCCTTGAATCTTAAAAATGTGAATTTGTCATTTGGGAAGAGTCCTTGGTGCTTGGAGTCGTTTTACTATTCAGTTCATTCACAATTTCCTGCTACTTGCACTACAATATCAGATAAAATCTGCATTCTTGGCGTAAAAACATTTCATTTTACGGATTGAAATCCAATATCGATTCAGCCATAATCTAGGTAGTAACGACAGCACAAATTTTCTGTTTCGAAAATAATTCTTCGTTTCAACCGCGATTGGCTGAACCAGTTTTGTATTTTAAAATGTGCAATGGAAGTCCTTACGACAAAAATGCGCAAAGCAGACGAATTGAATCTAAAATCACAGTTGAAATACCCAAAAAGTGTACATTAACGGTGGTGCCTTCTGCTGGCTGCTCTGGATACTCAGGAATTTTCCCAAAAGGATATATGCTTTATATGCTTGTAATTTTTAAGATATTTTATTGCCTGCCTCTGCGGCTTTAATTTTATAAGATTTAAAAAATAAAAAACGTGCAATTTTTTTCTATTTTTTTAACTTTTTCAATTTATTTAAGAAAAGCCATTTAATAAAACAAAAACATCAATTTGTACCTCACATATTCTGTGATCATGAGAACGGCTAAATTCCCGTTTTTTTCATCTGTATGGTGGTCCCTTTCCCGTTCACAATCGGCATAATTTGCTCAAATTCCAATCCCGTTATTGTTTCGGATTGGCATCAGCAGAAGAATAATTGCTGTTCGTTTTGAAGACTACAACTACTGCAGCCACGTACAGTCGCTGTGCTTCCAGGCTGAGAGCTTGTTCCCCGACAGGGTGAGACAGGGCATGCCCTGCGACGGAAGGTGCCCCCACGGCAGCAGGATCAGGACGCGTGACGGCGACAACGCCACCCTGGGCCAGCCCTTGGAGACTTCGTAAGACGAGATTAATTCAAAATTGCATATTTTTATTATATAAGTTAAAATTGTGTCACAGCGCGTCCGGAATGTACTGCGTGAGTGCGCCGACGCCGCCCTACTGCCAGGTGCCCGATTCTGACGAACCTGATTACGGCGACCCGAGGTGCTGCGCCTCGGCTGCAGGTCAAACCAATTCTGTCTAGTTGCGGAGGAAATGAGCTTCTGACCAACTTGGTCAGACGTGTGTGTGTAAATACGATTGGCAAGCATGACGACATTCTTATGGGGACTTTCAGCAAGATTATTTCTGTTTTAAATCAATATTCTGTATAGACGCGCACAAATTTTATTTTACCCTTAACCGTCCTTAGCCTGTGAAATTTAGGGGGCTTACTATATTTAATGGGCACAAACTATCGACTTAATTTGATTGTTATTTTTGAATTGAAAACATTTGGATATTTATTTGAGGAAAAATATTTCATTTAAATGAATGCCACGTAGAGAAGAGTCAGTTCCAATTTTTATATTTATATTTTTTTATAAAGCTTATTTAACAATGCTTAAATTTAAATCCTGTGTCCCAGTAAAATATGTTAAATCACCGAATAGATATAAAATAGAGGATTATTTTGATCGGTGTATTTAATTGTAAAAATTTGTTAAATAATCGATTTTGAGGTGAATAACTAATTTCTTAGCATCCAATTTTTTATTTTCTCTGTTTGTCGATTTGCCGCAGATTTTATACATCACTAAATTGAATTGAGGTATATACATACTTTTATTGTCATAATATTTTCTATCTCAAAGAGTATATTACAGTTGAAAAAAATCATTAATGAGCTAAATTGGTTCAATTTTTAAAACCTATTTTGATATAGAAATGATTTTTCCTCCCTAATAATGGTCAATAGAAATCATCTTCCCACTATATCCATGTTTTGATTTTAATGGATGAAAAATAAATGTGTTATATTTATGGAAAAACAATGAAACATAGCCGAACTCAAAGTATTCAAACCCTTGAATTCGTTTAGACTAAATCTTAAAATGATGCTGGTATATTTAAAAAATCTGTTAACAAAATGAAGAAATCTAAGAAACAAATAATGTCTTAGTTAAGTTAATATTCTTCATTTCTCTATCTCTTCTTAGAATGTATGTTAAATTATTGAATGAAAAACAAATATGGAAAAAATAGGCTTTTCGAATATGTGCTGTTTTCGACTGCCTTAAAAATAAAGGCCCGTATTTTGATAAAGTTATATATTTATTTTTAAATTCGAAGCATGCCCTGAAAACGGTTTTGTAAAAAATGAACAATAGAAACGTTTGCTCTTGATCTTCTTTCTCTTTCCTCCGCACTTTCTTTCCTTCGATCCGAGAGCGAGCGCCGCGATAAGAGTTGGGCAACAAACAAAGTGCACGTAAAAAAGCAGGAGAGGAATCCTGTTATGGTTGCTGTGCTCACAAATTGATCGCGATAGCCGATCTTTCGGCAAGAAATGCATAATGCAACACGCCCAGCAGGATATGCAGCACAGTGCAGAGAGGAGAAGAACGAAGGAGAAGAAGAAGAAGGAGTCCGGCATTAATCACGCCTTTGCTCGCGCGCGCTCACTCTCAAAGTCAGGTGTATGACATAATGCGAAATATATGAGAGCGAGCCTCTACTAAATGTACCGTTAAGAGCATATAAATGGACCAGGAAAGCCGCGCGGGGCTGATGAGAGGCGTCCTCACCTTGGTGCATGCCCACATTTAGACATTGCAGCTTGCTGCTTTTTTTACAATCCGCGTCTTTTTTATTTTATTTAAATTGAGAGAGAAGAGAATTGGAGTTTACATTTTGGTTCGTTGTTTTTAGGGTCTCGGAGTTAAAGCATTTTGTAGAGCTAAAAAGTCTTCATATTTAAATTTTGTAGGTGCTTTCTATTCTTTGGGTATTTTTTTTTAATTCAAAGGATAAAATATTAACAATTTTTTTTCGCTATTTGTAGAGCTCCATTTTTATTAATTCCTTGAAATCGACAAGCATTTGTTAATTTCAAAGTTTTAATTTGGCAAGCAGTTTTAATCCTAGATGAAAAGAATAAACCAGTCAATCGTATAAAATTCACAGGCCCTTTAACGATTAACAATACTGAAGAGTCTTTGAAAAGCCTTATCTGCTTTTTTAATTCAAAATTTTAGCCAATGCTAAAGACACTGCAAGTTTTTGTTCAAACTCTTTACAACCAGTTAAAAAAATTACATTCAGCCGTGGATTAGCAGAGAGCGACAACACACACTTAATACAAACTCGTCTCCTGAGAAAAACACACAGGCTTGTACACTTTTTACAGTGTGTGTTCATAAAAGTCGGCGAGACAAGTTTGCAGCATTATGAACACAATAACACACACAGCAGGAAGAATTTTTTTAGAGCCTTTTCGAGAGGCCGAGCGCGCCGTAAAAGGTGTTTAATGCGCGTTTTTGCATAAATTGCAGGAACGCTTGGCGGCAGTGCTAAGAAGACGTCCATTTCCAGCTACAAACTTGGCGCGGGTCCAGTTGCGGAGGCGTCGCAGGACCATCGCGAGGACACCGAGGAGCACGAGGCCGACCCTGACGTCACCAGCAAAAAGTGCATACAGAAGCGAATCGCGAATGTGTCGTGCCCTGATCCGCACATAAAGTTCTACTTGTATTCAGGGTACGCCGCCCACAAAAAAACCGTTTAAATGTCTCATGCAGAAAATGCCCACGCGGATAAAGAAATATGATCAAATATATTTTAAATGCTTTCGAAATTTGCATGAACACTGACTCATCATGAAAAATTATTTAAAAAGATAAAAATTATAATTTATAAAAGTTTATAAGGCTGCCGATAAAAATTTATTTTTCAACACATGCGAGCCAACGGCTTAGTAAAACTTAATGTTGATTAAATCAAATTTTACGTGTCTTTACTTGAGATCACCGAGTACTTTCCTAAATAGAAACTAATTTAGGTCAATTCCGACCTTCAGAGTCCAGCCCTGATGTGACCCTGTGCGTCAAAGCATGAAAAATGTCCGAAATAATCGAGTATGGTGTCCCATCATAGGATTACAGCCCCACGTGTTGTTCTAATGGTCCTATTTTATAATCATATTAAGTGTTTTTAAGTTAGTAGGACATGCAAATTTTAAATAAAAAAATTAAACAATGAGCTTCTCTTTCGAACAAATCATGAATAATTAGAATGATCGTTTCGTTGGTAAACCCTCTTTTTTATTTTCAGAGTAAACGCGAGGAAGATGCGCATCAACGCCGTCAACTCGAGCTCGCTGGAATGGCTGGTTTTAAACCTAGACAAACCCACAGTTGTGCTTGTGCATGGCTATCAGGGCGGAGAAAACTTTATGCCCACTGTCATTCTCAGGGACGGTGAGTACGCCAACAAGGGGAAAAAGAAGAAGTATCAATTCGAGCATTATTGTCGGTGCACGGCGAATTCCTTGTTTAACCTCCTCCTCGTCGTGCTCGCAAACACGCTTTTGCGTTTCTTTGTGTGTTTACAACGCCGCACGGATAATCGTAAAATAACCCACTTTGACTGCCGAATAACGCGTTTTAAAAAACGCTCTGATTGGTTGAGCACGACGCAAAAATTTAGCTTCGTGACTATCATAAATTAAATTAAAAAAAAAAACAATAAGTTAACAAATGATGAGTTCTATGATTTATGAGAAGTTTTTTAGTTTTTAAAAAATTAAAAAACCAGCTGCATGATTTCCCTAATATCAAGGAAAGGCTGTTTTAAAAATTGACTCGTATTTACCAGAGAGTTATGGTTCCACAAAAAAAAATGAAGCCAAAATTAATTATGATTTTTAAAACTATATGCTAAACAATTAAAATTCTTCTACAAGTCGTTACATTTCTGCAAGCAATTTTCCCAGAACTTTCTGTTTAAAAATTTTGTCAAAACCAAGTATTTTTTAAAAGCATGAAAATCGCACACGTCATTCGATTCATCTCGGTGAGCAGATTTAAATAAAAAATAAAAGTTTATTGGAATCCGATCCCTTTTTAAGTTATTGTGGCAGTTTAAAATCTGTTAAAATTTTGACTTTTAAATTATGGAGGTGTGCATCTGGCGAACTATAAATAACTGTAAATAAATTCCTTTCATTTTTTCAAACACTCGTATAGTGCCAAACACATTAATAATTTTTTGGATTGAAATGTTCACTCCCCTTGTTAGTGTATTCTAAAAAGAGAATTAAAAAATCTTCACTTCACAAAACGGCAACTAAATTCCCTGTTATAATTAGTTGTAGGAAAGATTTGATCATCACTTTCGATTTATTGTCTATTGCCTGTAGCGTACGTCAAGAGCAGCACGCATAATCTGATCACGGTGGACTACTCTGTGCTGAGCAAGGAGCGGTGCGACCGCGTGATGGCCCGACACAATGCCGAGCCCGTGGCCAAGTGCACCGCTCAGCTATTCGAATATCTCGCCGAGTTCGGCGTGCAAACAGAGCGGACGACGTGTGTTGGCTTTGGACTCGGCGCACACATTTGCGGTCTCGTCGCGAATTTCGTTCCGAAGCGGATGCAGAGAATAGTCGGTTTGTTTACACAAAGACACAATGCTAATTTCTTGCTCCTATCTGAAACACATTCCATGAAAATGGTCCACTCACCTAGATTTCCTGCGGAAATCCTAAAAAATATGTTTTCCAGCAAGAAACACATTTTATATATTAAATTGAATTGAAATGAAATGAATTTCAATTTCACGAACTTAATTTTACAATTTAAATGTTTTTGTATTACAGACAAGAGTTGAATATATTTAAAGAAGATGGTAATATTAATACAAAAATAAAATCTCTATAGAGTAGGAATATTTAAAAAAATATCCAGAAGACCAATAATTTTAGCATCTCTTTGATGATTTAATTTCATATTAAATATCTACAGAAACATATTACCTAAGATTTAGTCTTGATACCATAATTTCCCTTGCAATTGAAATTGGTATTTTAGCTTCAGAAATAAGAAAAAGTATTGATTTTACCCAATAAACATCCTCCCAAAATATGAATTAAGACGCGCTCTCTAGAATATCGTGTTGAATAAGCCGTCGTTTCCTTATTATTCACAGACTAAACGGAGCAATAAACAACGCGCGCCCGCACTAAAAGTTGGCAACGGAACAGTTTTTCGTGTGGGAGAGAAAAATTCCTTTCTTCCCTGCTTTTTATTATCTTATTTTGCGTGCCTGCTTTTGTGTTTCAGAGGCGTGTCACTTATTTTAATAATAGGATGATATCACGTCGAATGTTTCCTCAATTACAGCTCTAGACCCGACGGGCAACCGGCCGTTCAGGCGCTTCCCGGACAAGCGACTGGATCCGTCGGACGCCGAGGCGGTGCACGTCTTCCACTCGGACACGCGCAAGTACGGCGAGGGCGGTGAGAGGCTCGGCACGGCCGACGTCTGCATCAACAGCGGCAGGCAGCCCTTCTGCCGCAAATCAATAAGTACGAGAGAAAATTTTCTGATTCACAAACGAATTTTTTGCACCCAACGACTCGAATGTTGGTTTAATAATTCCTTTCATACCATATTATTTTAGATATTTTACATATTTTAAAAGCTGATTAGCCAGAAAATATCTCATTTCAACTATTTTAAAGTTACAGATTGTTATATAACGATTAATTTGGAGAAAATTCAACGTTATTGACAAATTTGCTTAAATTGTATAACTTTGTATCTTATAAGTTAAATTGCAAATAAGGATTATAAACTATTCAGACTTTAAATTGCCATGCACGGACCTTCGAAAAAAATTCAATACAGCCGAATGGCCAAAATACACCCAAGAACAAATAAATCCATACTAATTTTCCTCCGCCAAGAGCGAAAAACGCAATAAACGCTCAGACGATTACAAATTCCGCGCTCCGATTTCTGGGGAATCGAGGCGGATTTTCGCATAATCGCCGACAGATGAGGGTTTATTGCGCGGCGACCTTGGCGATTTGTTTTTTTTTTTCTCAACTGGGCCGTAAAAATGTTGTTTGGCGCAGACGACGAGCGGCTGTGCAGCCACGCCTCTTCGGTCTGCTTCTTCGCCGAGTCGCTGTTCCTGGCCGACGCCGGGTTGCAGGTTGAGCCCTGCGCGAACCGCTGCCCCCAGTCGCCGTGGAACCCACCCGTCGCGGCGGGCGAGAACGCCACCTTTGGAGCCGCCATGCACAGCAGGTATGAACGAAAAAGGGTGACGATAAGATCTGCACTGCCACGCCGAGAGAGTATCTCACGATTCGCATGCCCGAATACCGTATATACCTATTTGGGGCCACCAGAGAAGACGAGAGCTAAAATTTTCTGCATTCAAATGAGTCTATCACGGTGTTTGCAGAAGGAAGATCCTGTATGCCAGGCTTAATTTCACATTCAAATGTTTATTTGGCTAATAACGACGTCTGGAGGTCATTCCATCTCTTTGTGGCTGTGAAATTTAGACGATCAACCAACAAAAAAGGAACATGAAAATCCTTACGATAAGGAAAGGGAGGTTTTAGGAAATTTGAGTCGAGTTTATCATTTTGTAAATCCTTGAGGAGCAATTTGGAGAGAGAAAAAAACTGAATTTATTAAATGGATTGTCAGGAACGAGATTATGGGATCATCAGGGTGTTTCCTAAGCAACTTACAAAGGGTCAAATAGCACTTAAAATCTGTATGCTTTTGACTTGGCTGATCCTGCGGTGTGCATGCAAATATTGCAGATTGGATCAATGCAGAGCCCGTCAGGTGTCGGCAAAGTGGCCATGCACACATGCGTATTGAATGATCGTTGGAGGGCTACCCTGACGCCAGAAATCGATTTCTACCTGTTTGCTGGTATTTTCAGACCTCAGGGGTGACACCAAGCATGTTTCGAGGGTAAAAATCCACCGATCAAGCAATTTTGTTTTTCTCACTATCCATCCAAACTAAAAAGCCCCCCTTTCAACCTTTCATCCCTTAGTTTTTCGAATATTACAAGTTTATCCATAAAAAAATCATGTCTTACAAAAATCTCCCGACGCATGACAGTTGAAAACTCAGTAAAAATTATTCGACTGTCTAATTTTCACAGCCCTGTACTGATGAAGCTTTACAAATTCACGAAATAAATTAATACTGGCTAAACTCCAAGATTTTCACAGCTTAAACTCTCTTACATAATTTTTAACATATAATTACCTCAGGTGAATTTTCTGATAAATTTTGCAAGCAACTCCAAGACGTATATATTACTGCAAAAAAAAAAGATATAAAAAACTTGTCAAGCTGGTATTAAATTTTATAATTATATGAATCTGCTCCAAATTTCGCAAATCAGCTGGTCTACACCGAGCACTCGGGTCACTGCCGTAAATTAATAAACTGCATTTCAATCGCGAAATACATACGATTAACACACTTATCACTTCTTCTGAAAACCAGAGGCGTTGTGTGGAGAGAAAAAGGTGCGAAAATTTCACGCTGCTTAAGTGCCAGCAGATTTAATCGAGCACATTACACGCCGACTAAGTGAGCTCTCTGGTGTTGTTTTGTGGATCAAGGTCCGCGACCGAGAAGAAGTCGCGGTGTCTTAGACCGTGCGAATTAATGACTTGTGAGATGCTCATCGCAAAACCGCGTCGCCGCGAACACACAGCAACAACAACAACTACTTCGATAACAAGCGAATGCGGTAGATTTTTTTTCTTGTTTGCGATAGGCTCGAGGGATGTGCGAAAATCACTAACATTAAAATATCATTCTTCAGGCTTTTTTCTGAGTTTACTACTGTTACGAATCATGCAATTTTTAATAGCCATTTGATCTGTACTAATAAAGAGCTAGGAAAGGTATATATAGTTCTATCAGCGGCTATACAATCTTGATTTTTTTTTAATGAAACTAGGCCACATTTTATTAAAAACGCCATTAAGAAAACTCCAACTGTCCCATATATACGGATTTTAATTTGCGCACTTGAATTTCGAATTTCGGATTTTTTAATTTTCTCCAAAACCTTTCAAATCGAACGAAAATTCAGACACATTGAATACGTCTCGTCAAGAGGATGACTTTTTGTTGACCTCAAAGTGATAGGTAAAAGGTCAAGGGCGCTAAAATCGTACTTTCAAAGTGGAACTCGGATTTTTAAATGAGTAAATTGAAAGTTTCTAATTTTGAAGAGTGTAAAATTAGGTTAAAATCATAATCTGGAATAAATTTTTCCTCAGTTTTGTGTTAAAAAAAGAAAAGTTCCAAAATGGCACTTTTCGGGTTTTTGAATAATGTTGTCTCGCCCAAATAACCAATTCTAAAGGCCAGAATTTCAAACCATTAGACTCGTCTCAACCTCTACTAGATAGCCGAGAAGCAGTTTAACCTTTCAACCTCATAAAAAACGTGAAATTTCACAACTTTTTTATGTTTGCACCTCACTACCACAGAATCTAGTTTTTATCACTATGAATTTACTTCAATACATCATGAGTTGTTGAAACGAGCAAAATGGTATTTAGATTTTGTATTTGAACTCTTAGAACCCGAGATTTAGTTGACATATTATATTTAATTATAGCGGCCTCTGAAAGAAAAAGTTGTTTTGCACCAAATCTAAACTTCTTTAAGCATCAATGTGCGCACCGTTCATCTCGTAATCACATCCTTTTTTTTGCTCTTTTTATCCCTGTCCGAGGACCGGAGGACCGGGAAGGGCGCGCACTGCACTAGCACGAATGCTGAAACCCGGGTCCCAATAACACCGCGAACGAATAACATGGGCGCACCAGGCCGCACAGGGACCCCGCCCACTCAAGGGCCACTTGCCTCCGCACCGAGGACTGCATTGAAACGCTAGACATTCGTCCCGTGAAGATAGCCAAAGTCTTAGAGTGTCAACCCCATCAAGAATTGACAAAATGCAATATTGATGATTGAATTTATTTATTTTATTTAATCTACACCTGTAAAATTGCTTCAAAACCTTAAAACCACGGGCTATTTTTCGAAAAAAATCTTTTATGGAAGAGTCGACCATTAAGAAAAAAGTCCAGAACTCTCGCAGCTCTACTTATTTCAATTCTCTGAATGCTTAAGCCTCAATCAGGAGCAACACCGAATTAAATTTTACGCATGAGAATAATTATTATTAATTTTTTTTATAATTATTAATTAATATTTTCGAATAAATTTATAAAAAAATTACCTTGTTAGGGTTCTTCGAGAATGTAGGAAATATATGATAAATATTTCATTGAATTTGCTTTGAACTGATGCAGAAATATAGACTTTCAAAATAAGATAAAAAATTTTGATATCTGTTTCATTTAAAAGCAAAAATCTCGCTTATTAGATTATTTTGCACAAAGCTATGCACTAAATCAATTAAAAAATATAAAGCAATACAAGATGCAAAAGTGATTGAGAAATCCTTGAAAATTTCCATTTTTCACAACCCTTGCTTGCTTGTGCGAGTGTCGTAATGAGGATAATTTTCAATCGCGCGCGGCGATAATAATATCAGAGCGCGCGATAGCAGCCGAGGTGCTTTCCCACACGACACGAGCTGCAAAAAGTGTGACCCTTGCGCCGCCGATCCGACCGAGGGAAACCGCACACACACCGTCTGCATGGCGGGCGCGTTTTTTCCCTTGGTCCGGCGGCCGGCGTCCCTTCGAACAACACTGCACCCAATTACATAAACAAGAGTCGTTTCAAGCGCCGCGTATTAAGTTTCTTGCGGTCATGCTGGCTGATGTACTTGAAGTGACGACGCCGGAACGAACACTACATCATTATAAGGCTGTGTGTGTTGCAGCGCCCAAGGAATGTACTGCCTCACGACCGACGAGGTCCCCTTCTGTCCCAGCGACGATCGCCAGTCCGACCACGGCGACCCCAGGTGCTGCATCCTGACCAAGAATTGACCAACCAACCTATGCTTCACCTCCACACCCGACCCTCGTAGAAATATAAACTTGGTTCAGTATTATTTAAAGACTTATGACGCTTGAGTAAAATTAGTGCTGTGCATTTTCTCTGAAAATTGTTTAACGCTTGGAAATCTAATTTATTTTGTAAAGTATAGTGAATTTGTTAATTTAAAAAAATAAAATTTAAGTTAAAAAAATTGTATTGGTTATTATTAATCTGTTCTATTTAAAATGACTGAAACATTTTTAGGTGAAGTTTGTCTAAGATGTTTGTTTATTAATATTAAAAGGTGATTGATATTTTTTATTTTAGAATAGTTGTATACAGAACACGACGGACCTAAAAGATGAGGCTAAGTCCAGCATTAATTTGTTGTAAATTTCCTTCAGTTCCGCGAAAGTGGCTGGTACTTCTTCTTCCCACCTCCTATTATTATTAAAAACTCCGGCTTTAACTATCACACAATTATAATATTTTTTCAAGAAAAGTTCCACGTTTAATACATTTATATTAATTTCTTTCACCGATATCAACAATAATAAAAACAAAGTTAAAAAGGCACATACATGGTACAAAGCGAACTAGTCGCTGAAACGTCGGCAGATAAAAAAATAGTCAAGTCGGACAAGGCCTATACTAAAACACATTCACAAAACACGCTAAAATTTCTGCCACAAGTGAACTTTGAGGTCTGATGGAAAATAATCAAACTGTCGGTCTTGGAGGGGCTGGGGCAAACTATTCCAATGCTCGGCGATCCTAAAGATAATATTTTGCAAAATTAGTTCTGCGATAAAAACTATCTTAAACCTTGAAGGAAACAAAAACTAATATATGTATTTTGACACAAAAATCAAAATATAACGCTCAAGTTCAAGCCATTTCGGCGATTTCTGATCGCGCAGCTACTCGCGCTGTGCAAGTTGCCTAGCCAGCCCTCGCGCCGCGTCGGAGCCTTTGAGGTGCATTGCATGTGCATATACGGCTGATCCTAATCCCATAACCTGCGGTGGTGCCGTGCAGCCGGCGCCGACCCTTGCCCCCTTTTAGCCGAGAATAGATTATCTGTCTCTGCATTGTTGCGAAAGGGCAGCCTTAATGATGGAAAGACAGAGACTAAATAGAAAAGAGCAACGTGCCAAATTAGGGCCAATCGGAATGTGTCATCTCATGCGACTCGTACACATATATAAATCCTTGTGCGGAGTCAAAACATGACGCAAACTCTCAAATGTGGTTTGAAACAGCGGCAATGCCAGTTAAAAAGTCAGTCGAAAGGCAAGACAATCCGCTTGAAAAGCTGCTGACAGCGCCTGCGATATTAATTTATTCATTCTTTCTTTCGTTTCCCTTGAACCGCGAGCGAGACGCCGAATCACCCGCTTTTTTGCCCCCAATTGGCGCGACACACGCACGCATAAACGTATTGGATTACTCGAAACGTCTTGCTGAATGATGAATTGTGCGCTAATTAGGAAAAAACGCACCGCGCGACTTGCATGGATTTTCCTCGTGGGTTTTCAGCGAAATAATTAGCAGCCGCGCGGTGTCGGATAACTCATTTTCAGCTATCGTCTGCTGTCAGGGGGAATGTCGACCTTCTTCTGCCACCAAATCTCCTTAATTGAAACTCTAAATATACTGTTAACCGCATCCTCAGCTCGGGTTACGCGGAGGTGCGTAGCGTTTAAATAATGGAAAGGCTGTGCGTGGCGCTTAATGAAAAGCGGAGACGGAGAGATTCTCTTGTTGCCCACACGAGAACGAGTTCGAGAGAGAGCATCACAGATTTCGCTCCTCTCGTTATTTATTTTTAGCTTGCTTTCTTATGTTATATTGATTTAAATCCGGGGGTTTATCATTTATATTTGACTTTCCCTTAAAAAATAATAAAAGCAAGTAAATCTCACTGATTTACTGACTCAAATACGAAGAAAATAGGTATTGGCCGTCAGTTTGAACAATTTTTTAGTGTTTTTAGTTATATTATATTTAAATTATTTATTATTTACTTTCTAAATATATGTGGGTGCATGGTAAAATTTCAATTACTTTTAAAGGTTCAATTATGTTGACGAATTAAGATAATTTTATTCACAGAATCATCTTATACTTCGAGGAAATTATTTTTAATATTTATTTATCGAAAAGCAGGTTTAGATCTATATTTTAAGATGTGTTTTTTAATGAGTATTGCCAAATAATCTAATTTATGGTTATATAACGTCAAATTTGTCAATTAAATATTTTGCACACGAAAAGCGCACTGCAAGGCTAACTTTATTTTTATTTTGGTCTTCGTCTTCAATAAAAAAATTAGCAACTATTTTTAGAAAGGTCACATTATATTATTTACTTTGAAACTCCAGTCCATATTTGTTTCCTTGCGAGATTCTCTCTAAACTTTTATGGTGCTTGCCAAACGAGGATGAGGAAGGACTGAGGCGAAAAAAATAATTAATAATTAGTGGCGGATTTTACGACCAATTTACATAACTTGGAGGTTTCTCCGCGGCATTTTCAACGAGAGATGCTGCGCGAGAGGAAGTAGTGACAATTGTTCAACTCACCTCATTTCAAATGACTCATTTGCTGGTCGATCTCACTCGCTTTTTTCCCAGCCAATAAAAGTTGAAAAGTCGCGACTGTGTGCCGCCTGGCTCGAAAAGCCCACGTCACGACCACCAAAAGCAGCTTTTACCCGCAGTCATAGCGCACTTTCTATTTAATGCTCGATCTCGTACGTACGCCTAATTACGTGCCGCCGTGGAAAACCAACCCAAACACAGAGAGCCAGCAGAGAGCGGCCGGCCAGGTGCAGCGTCGACAATAATTTTCAGATTATTTATTTCCTTCAGTGGTATGGACAGCACTTCTTGCCCGCTCAACTACCTTCACCGACGCCGGCTTTAAAGTGGCTTGATACCTTTCCTAGTGATGTGTGTACTGATTTAATAGTCCCATTGTGAATTGTGTTCTCGAATAGAGCAGTTTAATACTTCGCAATAGCATATTTTAATGTGGAGACACACAAGTGACAGAATTCCTGCTTGTCAATGACACAATAATCAATTTTTGAATTGAATATTTGAAATTAATAATGATTTTAGGACAATTTTTAATGACTTTTTTATCATAGAAAATTTTAAAATACACATCAGGTTTCTAAAGACATTTATTTTAAAAATTTGAAGGGTCATAAGCACACTCCATAGATAATTTTATATTAGAAAGTGTCATCTGGGAAATTCTTTCGCTCTTTGTCACAACCTTGTGAGATAAAATAACTCACCAATTTTTCATTTTTTAGATTTAACATATTTAACTTGACTTAACGACTCCAGTTTTAATAGATTGCGTGCTTTATATTGTGCTTGTATACTTAGATTTTGTACCTCACAAGGTAAATGCGACATAAATTCCTCTAGAAAATGACAACTCTAAGAAAAATGCAGTTTTTCCCTTAGTTAAAAATACATATTATATAAATAGTAAAGCCTAGAGTATATGCGAACTTCGACACAGACCATGCACAATAAAATCTGTCTCTAAATTGAACAAGAAATTGTATAACACCGATTTAAACTCACCACAAACAAATTGCAGAATTCCAAGTTCGTAAATATTAACTTTTGATGCTTTATTGTAATCTAAATTGTTTTTAAAAGCATAGAAAGTGACATAAATTAATAGCTTTTGGTTAGATGTAGTTATTTGTTAACACGGTCAAGCAGGAGTGATATGCCGAACTTTTCAAAATAAAATAACAATGAATCGTCACAATCGTGTCTCAGGAACACGTGTTTGTTTTAGCGATAAAGGCTCCTTTCAAATTTTGACCAACTTAGACAGAATTTTAAAAATATAAATTTTGTATTTAATTTTTCCACAAATCAAAATCTAACGAATTAAAAGCAACAACGTCCCTCAAACTCAGGAATCAATCCTCTTTAGAAGGCTACGCAAAGCAGCATTACGTTGTGTTATTTTCGTATACTCTTCAGGAGAACCAAATGCATAAAACATCTGTGCTGGGGCCGAGAGCGAGCAAAAGAAAGAATTACAGCGAACGTTTGCGTCTGATTAACGAGCGGCGGCTGCGGCTTAAACGGCTTCCAATCAATCACCATGCTGCGCGGCCTATTCATTCCGAACGCACGATAATTACGGCCGAGAAATCATCACGGCTGACAACTTCAAAACTGGCTCGATCGTCTCGCGCGCGCCTCAAGGACGTGCAACTCCATAAATCGGACATACACACAGCATTAAGAAGCCCGGCAACACTACAGTGGTTTAGCAACGCCGTTTCGCAATTATTCGTCAAACCCGATGCGCCGCCTAATTAAGACGTTAATGGTCAGCCCATCAAAGCGTTAATGCGTGTGACCTTTGGTTCTTAGCAGAAAATGTAAATAAATGCCTTCAGGTCTCGGTACTAAATTTATTTAATATTCTCGTTTCATTGTGATTAGCAGAGTGTTGTGCAAGAAGACCAAATTTTTTTCAGCAGAAAAAGAATTTTTCGAGATGAATGAGTGGATTACTTGAAGTGGCAGTGAATCATAAAAATACCTTTAATTGTTTTATGTAAACATCCACTTCAGTGCTGCGTACATTCATTGAGAAAAGTACGCCTTTTTGCCTTTTACTTCTAACTAGGTTTTTTCCAGTCTGAGTAAACATTTCCATTTGCAAATCTGTGCTCGCTCAAGCGCTGTTTGAGCTGAAAAAGCTTTCAACAAGGCGTTGTACGTTCTCACGCGTCCTCTCGTTTTTTTATCAGTCAGGCAAAAAGCGAAACCTTTTACTCCCCATTAAGTTTCGTGCCAATAACTTATTTTCCCGATCATTAAGTCATTAGTCGATTGTTGTGACAACTGTTTGGGCGGAATAGATTTTGTAGAGCAACGGCCGATGGCGCCCGCAGATAATCTCGAGAGTGGATTGTATCTCGCCTGCCATTAAAAGCAGGTACGAGTTATGAATCACGCCCACCGCCGGCGCTCTCGTTCATTACGAGCCGCGCATCTCGGTAATTATACACGCGTTGTTTGCATTTTATAGATCTCACTATTGTCACGAGCCGCACGCAATAAAACGTTTCTCCGTGCAATCGCAGCGTTATTTAGTGCGACACTCCAATAATCTGCTGTGATTCATGGGGATAAAACGAGGCGGCCGGGTTTACTCGCTTGTCAGGAAAGCGTCGCGAATTATGAGGAGGCGAAATAAATCCAGATTTTCAATAAAGAGACAGTGCATTGATTAGCATGAAAAGTTTAGAATAAATAGAAATGGCAAAAATTATAACAATTTAAGCTATTTCATAAATTATTTAAATGTGCCTGAAAAGTTTTAAAATTGCACATTTGATGCCTGTATGAAAGTCCGGATGCACAGAAAAAATCCACCGTCTTTAATTCTCAACCCTATAGTTATGAAGTTGAGAAATTCAGCGCACGCGTGAGTTGAACGTATAATGAAAGATTCATAAGGCGTGAATTTAAAAAAAAATGAGAAGAAAGAAAATTGAAAAATCGTTAAGGCCACCGAGCCTGCTTATTAGCATGATCTTAAATAAATCACGACGCGTTCGCTTTCCACGGGGCAATAAGAATTTATGTGAGCAGTGCTCTAGTATGCAAATTCAATAGGGAGGCCAATAAACCGTTGTTCAAAATAACGAGTGTAAAAGTCAACCGCCTTATTTGATGAGTGTGCAAGTGAGAATTGCACAATTCGAATGAACATGCAGTTAATTAAAATGCTCCGTCAGTTTCGATGTTCTCACACGTCCGCACGACCAATAACAAATACATAATATACGCGGCGCGTACGCATCGTGGCGTATTTGTTATTGAGCACTGCCATATTTCATACTCGGCGGCGGACAAAAAACAGTCATCGGCCTCTCAAGGATAGAATCAAGAATTTGAATGCGAACAAGGCATGCTTTCGTGGCTCGGAAACATTTACTCGAAGAGCAAAAAATGAAGATTGGCCAACACACGAATTCAGCTGAGGCTTTTTATGTAATTTTTCAGGCTGGCTCGCGTCCAAGCACCCGAGGGCTCCGATGGAGAGTTACCGCACAGCAATATACTGTCGGAGAATTTCACGAGTTTTACTTTCTGCGCCCGTCGAGAGCGAGATTCGCAGAAGCGGCGCGTACGACTGCCCAAAATAGGCAAGGACTTGATTTGAATAGGTGTATTTTTTGGCTGTTGCGTATTCAATGTTTGCTGGACGTGCTCCAAAAGCGCCGAAGGCTGTCCACAATAATTCGGCGCACAAGCACGAAAAGCTCAAGAATCGAATCACTTTTTAGGGTTGGGAATTTAAGACAGTTTTTTTCGTTTGAGTTTCTCTTTGACGCCAAATTAGCACGGATCACTCTACTTTTGAACCATACATAAAACCGTCTAAATCACAAGAGAAGCGAGAATTCGAGAACAGAATACACCTAAAAACGTAGAAAACGAAAGAAAATTTCTGTTTTTTTTTAATATTCTGAAGATTCTAAACAAAATAAATTTTATGTGAATATTCTGAAAGGTTTAAAAGTGCAATTTTAATCCTGTTTGGCGTAGAAGGAGAGTAAAAATGGTTAATTTTCGTTTTTTAGTTGTTCTTCAAATCACTTGTTGTTTAATTAAGCATTTTCCAATTTTGTTGGTCTATTTTTATAAAAAATAAATTATTAAAACAAGCTCAATATGACCGATAAATTTTTTCAGTTAGTTTCTTAAGAGTTTGAGAGAAATTTGCATAAATTATTTTTTTAATAAAAATAATCTAAATTCACAAGTGAATCAGATATAGGAGCTACAATCAAGTACACGAATTTCAACCAGAAAAAATTGATATTATTGGCTAGAAAATCGATTGGAAGAAAGTCTCTAACTCTAAATCTATGGTTAAATGGGAGTCTGGAACTGTCTAAAATCCGTCGCATTTTCAGTTAAAGACGGTCTAAAATTGCCAACCCGACAGCGAATCACGCTGGCGTCTGCATGCGGAGCCAAATCATAAGGACGTGGAATTTCAATAGGCACGGCCATATCTGATAAAGCGCCGCCGCATGATTTTTCAAATGTCGACAGCTTCAAGAAGAGATGGACGCACGGAATTCGCAATTAGCTTTGCAGCTTGCGCAATCCAGCAGCCTTGTTTGTTTCTTTTGCGTATATTTTGAAAATGGGCTGCTTACAATGAGGCGCGCGCGGTTCGAGGAACGCTTCAGGAAACGCAGAATGCAAATTATGATAATGATAATTGCTGCACGTCGCGTGAGGTGCGCAAAATGAAAAAATAAATGTAAAAAATGTGGGATTTGCCGACATTCTCCGAATGATTCACGGAAAATTATCTACGCAGCACGAACATTTTCGACACGTAGTTGTCAACTGTCAAATTTGATACTTAAAGTGAAAAAAATGAAGTGCATAATTCTTAAATATAATTTATGGGTCAAAACTTGCATGCTAATCAATCAGCGAGCTTTGTCTCCTTATTGAAAATCATGCATTATTTCTTCAGGAGGAAAATTTAGCTTAAAATTCGCAAACTGTTGGATAGATCACGACGTGAGAAATCAAAATCAAGTGAAAAACCATATTTAATTTGTCGAGAAATTTGGCACATTCTAAAATTTAACCGCTACTCAGTTCAGAATTGTTAATAGCAAATTGTAGTGAACAATCCAAAATATTTTCAATTTGTCACCATGTATCAATCCACTTTAAACATTTTTGTTGACAAGCGTGTCTCAATTAGCAAAAAATGATTTTAATAGCAGCGAAGTGATGAGGAGCTTAATAGGTCAATTTAAAAGACTTACGTGCATACCTATTCTTAGAAAAAAAATCTAGAACGCACTTCATTTGCTATTTTAATTAATTCAAAGATGTTTTCCTGGTGCTACTAGTTGCTACAGAGGACTTATTTTCGTGGGGCAACCGAAGGGATCGAAAGTGTTTTGAAATTCAAGCTGACGCGTTTATTTAGAGAGCTTGCGCACTTGCTCGAGCACGTCAAGCACGCAAATTCACTTTTCGCAAATACGAGAAGAGCTCGTTTGGAGCAGAGATGGTATCATAAGAATAAGAAGAGAGTGAGTGTCTGCGTGGAATTTTAATTGGGCTCAGAATTTCCCGAACTGGAACAAAAGCGCAATAAAACAAGACGCACGCGGCGCATCCGTGGCTCACAATCAGGTGGAATGCTCGTTAAAATTAAAGTGGATATCTTTACAGGACGCAACAATGAACAACATTTGAATACACACATATTTTTTGTAAAATTTTGCAACGATTGTGCAAAAATCAAATTTTAGTTTCCAGCCTAAAATATTTTAGAACAGTTTTTACAATTATTTATTTTTTTAAACATTAATTAAACAATATGGTTGTCTGATTCAATTAAATTTGAATTTATCTGATTGGTATTAGATTAATTCCTGAATCGCAATCAGCCAACCAGGTTCCCTTATCAATAGTTACAGTTCATTTAAAATTATTAAAAAAAATATCAAACAAAAATGTTTTCAATGCCCATATCCGTTTTCAGCGTATAATTTTGAGTCGGATTTGTTTCCATAGTGATTTTAAACAACTTGATTGCGTGTTTAGCACGCAAATTGACTGAAAAATTATCAATTACCAATTTAAACTGAAAATTAGCTTGGATTCTTTATTTGTTAATATATCTCTGAAGAAATAAAGCTTTCTTTGAAATGAAATGGCTGGTCAGTTTATTTATTGGTAAAATATTAACTTTTTTTGTAAGTCCTATTCCGACGAATCAGCAATAGCAAAATATATTTCCAGTTAAAATTCATTTTCAATTGGGAGACAGTGCTCACCGTTTGCAAATTTTGTCACCGATTTTCATATAAATTTAAACGGCAACCGAGGAGAAAATTCGCAATTTCCAGAAAAGGATAAAAAATTCAGATTTTTGCAGCGCAGATCCACTTTAACATTTCAGTTGTTACATCGGCGTCCAAGGTCAGATCGCGGACGCATCTCGGGCGACAAATCGCGACGAACGCGTTCATGTGCGAATATACAATGTAAAATCACAACACACACGTGACGTTTCAACACACATACACACCATGTGCATGGAGGCAGGCAGGCGGAATGTTGCGAAAGCCGCGACGTGCTGGCGGGTCGCTTGCTTTGAGTGCTCGTGGAAAATGATTAACTGCTGCTCTCGCGTATTGCACGCATATGCATATGTGCACGCGAGGGAAGACAAGTCGAAAGTTTTGTCACTCAACAGGTGGGCGGATGGGTTTCTCACATTGAAGAAATCGACACTTTTATGTGGGCTTTTATTCTATTTTGCCGCGATAGCACGCGTTTCGAGGAGCAGATGGTGGGCTTGCGTTCAATGCAACACCGCGGAGACAAACAAACGGATGAATGGCATTGATTGCGTTTGCTGCAAGCTTAGCTACGAACGTGGAGTGTTTGCCTTATGAATAAGTTGTTGAGAAACTATAGAAACACTGTGGAGAGTGATCTCAATGCGCCAAGTTAGTTAAAATTTGCTCTGATTAAAATGATATTTCAATCAAACTTGAGGAATGGTATAAATCGTAAAAAATATTATTATGTTAAACTGATGTTTATATTCAAATAGTAACAATTTGCGCGTGAGGTTGTGGCGTGTTGCCTTGACCGATTAAGAATGAAAAAAGATGTTAAATAAACGAATAAAGAAAATTTCCCAAGTTGGAGGGAGGAGTTTTCCATATGTTTGTACGGTCAGGAAGTGAGAAATTTAAAATTTCTGTTTGCTCAATTTTTAATGTTCACTTCCTGAGAAATCAGAAAATTTCCTGTTCCAACTCGGGATTTGTTATCTTAAAATATCATAAGTGATGCGTTTAACAGGGTAGTTAAATGAAGTAATAGATAAATTATTATCTGAAGGTCATGCAAGGTCAACGTCATTAAACCAAACAAAAAATTAAAATATTTGCCCTTAAGTGCAACGTACCAGCAAAAAAATATTATTTATCCAATAGGTTTGTCATTTATTATAAAAATTGAAGAGTGGTTGTAATGATTTTTGCACAAAACTGAATTCAATTTTTTCCCTTTTAATGAAAAACCTTCTTGAATGTCGAGCAAAAATATGTAAATAATTTTGTTACTCCTCGTTGAAAAATTTTCAACGGTTTGTGGTTTGGGAGGAAATTCTCTTCATAATGCGAAAAAGTCACGATTTTATTTTGGCAGACAATGCTTGCCACTAACCAAACAAACTTTCGAGTTGATTCTCTCAGAAATTCATGCGATAACCTGGGAAAATTTTAGCCTTGAGGAATTTTTCAGAGAACATTTTCTGCAAAGGTTAAAATGATTTAACGGTTTTTGTGAAGAACTTCTTCTTTAGCGAAATGAACTTCAGCGCTTTTGCCGTTTGAGAATGCAAGCACTTTTATATTTATTACGATTTAAAATTGGAAACACCCACTGTTCTATGATGATTGAAAAAATTTTCCCCAATAGTTGGTTATATAGATTGTCAATGTGCTTTTCATTCAAGTTTAAAAACATAAACTATTTGTTTTTACTGTTTATACGGTACAAAAACATGTGATATTCCACATTTTTGGTGCTCTCAAATGTTGAATACTGCGCTAAATTTTTGTTGGCAATTGAAGAATAATTTTCCGATAATATTGTTCGATATTTTAAATTTAAATTCTTTAATCATTCCATTTTAATTTCAGTTTACGTATAGGTATACTATTAAACACATTTTCAAGGCAATATTGAGCATTTTTCAAGTCTGAGATGCCAAAAAATAAAGTTTAACTGCATTTTAATTTTAAAAAAATACACCTCTGATCTTAAAACTTGCAAATTGATGATGATTTTTGCTATGACATGTAATTAAAAAAAATTCCCATGATCTACCACAAATGGGACATTTCAAGCTATTTTTAACCGATTGTTGTAAAAACACAGTTTGGAAAATTGTGCGAACTGCGAACCATGTTTTAAAGTTGATTTTCTTTCAGAGATTGAAATAAGGTATATTATGGTTTTCAGGGAGAATTTTAGTTAGTAAATAGGATTTTGCCGATAAAACGCTGCAAGAAAAGTGTCCACAACCAATGATTACGTGTCTTAAAATCAAATTGACCAAGTGCGTTGTGCCCTCCCTTTGCCAATAGCTGTTTTAGCAGATTTTGCGACACCGCGTGCCACCCACAAAAATTTATGAGTCTGGAAATTTTTCCGCAGCTGGTCGGGCCGCCGCCGCCCACCAGCTCTTCGGATGGCCCGGCGAACGAAAAGTTGGTTAGCCTTGTGGCGCGAATTAGCACCGAGTCGCAGGACAAAACACTTTTATTTATAATATTTGCATAATCGGCCGTGTCGGCGCTGTTTTCGTTTGGTTTTCTCCGAAGGAAGGAGCCTGGCCGGCCGTGCGGCAGGCACTGGACCTTTCTCTCGCTGCCATAGAAGGAGTGAGCGAGCTACGTAACGGCCCCCACCCTGGCCGATTGCGGCACCGCGCAAAGGGCCTCGTCAGTCTCGACTCAGAGTTGCACGCGACGCCACCTGCGCTCCTCCAGAGCTCCGAACGCCTCCCTCCGAGCATCCCCGGGGGTGCCCATCCCCGAAATTCACGCGGAGCCGCGTGCCGGAGAGTTGAACGCGTGGGCCAGCTCCCAGGATATACGAAAACACAGGTTGGTCATGTTGTTTTGCGAATTTCGCATCGGCCGGACAGTGCGAGTGCCAGTTTGTGTGTGTGTATGTGCGTCCCGATCCATTTCCTAATTTGGCTCTGCGCGCGGACAAAAGTGAATTAAAACAACGAGCAAGCGAACGAGCGGCCAAGACCAGTTTTGCTACACTGACGTCATGTGTTTATTATTAGCCGATCCGAATGCAAATTTGCCTCATTTTATTTTATTTTGCACGGGCGAGAGATGCTCACTCACAAAGTGCGGCTTAATTGGCAGCGTTGTTTACCATTGCCGATGCGCGCGGAGCCATAAAGCCTAATTTTGCTGGCGCGGCCGGGTGAAGCGGGTGAAGCCGCCGAACACACGCGTTATTCGATAATTATGGAAACATTGCACAGGGGGATCGGACACGACTGTTGCTTTAAGGAGGTGCACGCATTGTTTCGAGACAATGAAAATTGGGCCATTCAGCGCGGTATCGTGTGTCGTTTAACTGTGCGCGGACCACACCGGAGGTTCCTCATTAAATATGCACGAAACTCACTGAGACGAGCAAGGCGAAAATCGTCTGCACGCCTCTTCAAAAGATTTGCACTTTAAGTCCAATTTCTTACTTCTAAATTAAATTAATGCAAGTACAAAAAGGAAAATAAATCTCTTACGATGAAATGCAAGATTTTTCCAAGAGTGTATGGCCAGTTTTAAATTATTTAAAAATAATAACAATAATTTATCAATTTTTGGCCAATCACAGACAATGTCTGGAGATTTAACTGCGTAAAATAGTTTATGCCGGTCTATTCTTTATTCCATAAATTAATTTGCAAATAAAATTGGAATTTTAGCTTCATTTCAACATGTAAATCTATTCCCTACCCATAGTAGCAGACCCACAAATAAATCCAAATGGCATTTACAACTACTTTTATCCAGTGTAAAAGAACTATTAAAAACATTTCATTTGTTTACATCTAAAGGTTTTTGCCAATTATAACTAACCTGTAACACGTTGTTAAATTCCAATCAATAATTTGAGTGAGTTTTTTTACTAACACGTGACACATTCGTTATTTTTCTAAAAAAAAGTATATAATAATTGAACTATGCATGTATCATAAAAATTGCAATAAATGAAAATCGCTGCAAAACGGTTTTTCGAAAATTATAAACAATGAATAAAAGCAGGGTATTTGTTTTTTCTAGAGGCTGATTCATTCATGTCGTGCATTTCATTTAATTTTTTTACAACTAGTAAATGGTTGATCAGTTTTGTTTTTAAATTTATGGAAAAAAAACTATTAAATATCGCTGTATAATTTTTATTGTGGTTTTCGGTTTTTTTTATAAAAGAATATTTAACTTGAATCGACCAGAAGGGTATTAAAGCAAATAAAACATAAATTTTAATATTCATATCCGGGGTAATTAAGGTTTCGCAAAAACCAGCATTTACCTCAACATCGCAAAAACGTTCTTTGCGTTTTTTTCCAAAATATCATTTTTTAAAGCACTCAAATTAGTATGGTAGATGACCAAAATATGGGTATTGAAATAATGAATTCTAGTTCGAGATCTGTTATCACAATATACTGGATTTTTTTTTAATTTTAATACATCGTTTTATACTCTTTGTCTAGTTAGGTGCAAAAAATATATTTGTAAGGTGGTAAAAAAAATTGCCGATATTGATGGGTTTCCTGGCGTTTTTTTGTGCAAGGAACCAGTGGTGCACAATTGCGCATTGCCAAATTGGCGAACGTGTCAAAATTTCCCTCTCGTTGGGAGAAACTGAACAATATAATTGGATTGTGCAATATAAACAAAATAGCCTGCCGTCCCGCAACACGAGCTAAAAAATGAATTCCCCGAGAATATTCCAGAAATTTCCACCCCCTGTGAAAGTTTGCCGAAAAAAGGGTTGGTCCAGGAACAAAATCTAACCCCAGTGCGTACTTCTGTTTCGCAGGTGCGGCTAAATGACCAGCAGCAGCAGCGAGTGAGCCATCAAAGGTGACCCCGACACCTGCGGCGCGGCCTTGAGATGCTGCAGAACAGGTACAAGACGATGAACGGCCAGACGGGCGTGTCGGCGGCGGCCGCCGCCGACGGCCTCCGGCGGACACCGGAGCCGCTGGAGGTGGCGTCGTCGGCGGCGCCGCCGCCGCGTCGCAGCGTCAGCGTGAACCACTTGGCGCGGCAGCTACAGAGCCACACGAGGGTGAGCCCTCAGGTGATGGTGACACCGAGCAAGCAGTTCAACCACAACAACAACCGCCCATTCTCGTACCTCAGCCCCCAGGTCACCGAGCACCTGGTGGCCGGCGCCGCGTCCGACGAGGACGAGGGCCTCGGCATCGACGCCGCCTACAAGCCCAGACAGGTGTCCTTCAGCAACAAGTACAGGTGAGTGAGCCGCCCGGCACGGAATGGGCGTCTGCAAATATGCGCCGAGCTTTATCTCGTTCTCTCCAGCTTTTGTTCCTTAGCTCGCTAGCTCGCTCTCCGACAATCGATCGCGCTTTGTTGTTGTCGGCCCCACGCGCATTCGCTGCTCCCTTTATTTCTCGGGACACGCGGAATTCCGTCTTTTTTAATTTTGACAAATTCCCACGGCCAGCGTGACAGTTATTTCTGTATAAAAATTCGGTTGATGAAAAAGATTAGTTTTATGCGCAGTAAAAATGTTGATAAGGGATACGGCTCCTAAGAAGATGACGAAAGGCATAAACTCACTTCTTTGAAATTAATTGTGGATCTAGGAAAAAGTGACGACGTCGAGATGTGGAGAGACAGTTTTAAATTTGTCGCATTCCAAGGTTTATAGGTTCGTTTGGATTTAGCTTTTGACCCGGTTTGTTCTCTTTTTTACTCCCGAATAATTCAAAGACATCGTAGAGTACCATAAAGATTTTCTTCAAGGATATAAAATATTTGTACAGGAAATTATCTGGCCTTCATCATCGTAGCAGTCCAAAATTTGGTCCATATATGGCAAAATAATTGATGGTAATATGTTCTTGACCAGATCTTAGAAAAAAATAACAGGGATTTTGATTACAAACGAGAGGCTAAATAGAGAAGGAAACTGCCCTTAATGCAATGCTAAAAGGGCTCAATAATTTCAAACTGTGTGAGATAAAGAGCGAATTAAATTTAAATTCTTATATAGTTCAGCCAAAGGTTGGCTCCGGTCTCTTAATTTGTCGTGTTTAAAAAGGTTTCATTCATTCAAACATCTGAATTCACTTTAAGCTATAAAATTGAAAAGTCTCCACCCAATACCGTTCAGGCTCATTTTATTTTTGTGTTAAAGCCACAAAAGGGTCATTCGCCATCAAAGCTGCTCTGTTCAAATAATAACAAGTTCTCCAACGCACGAAATTTATCTCGGAGTAGAAAATACATATATTTTTTACATTCCCGGTCGTGTTCGCCGTTCTTCAGTTTTGTCCGCAAAGACTGAGAAGGTGTGTGCGTGTGTGACTTGCACTATTGGGCGCGTGGGACGCACAACAGCCATTTGTGGCTGCAAATGGAGCGTGCTATGTGGTGATAGTGATTAAGTGATTTCGATTGTTGCGCGAGAGTGAAGGCCCTCGTGCCGTTTTTTCGGCGAGTGTGTCGCCGCGCCGCAGCGTTTTATTATTATCACTATCATTTTGCCAGGCTCGCCCTGTCATTATTCCAATTGGCTCTCTCATTCGAGCAGCAGGTAAATTCGCTCTGCCGCCGCATGTGCGTTCTCTATTATTGTGCGATTAAACGACACCTCCGGCCTCGCCGAGTCACGAGACTGACTGGTCGAGATTTCCCTGATTGAATTTCAAAGTGATTTTCAAGTCACTGCCTGACTGCTGAACTTAGATGTTAATGATTCCTCACCCGAGTGTGTGAGCAGCTACCTGTGCCTGCCTGCCCTTGAACACAAAACGCGCACCTTTATCACACCACCACCGAGGAGAAGTCATTACTGTCTCACTGCATTCATATTTCCCACACTTGGAACGGTTGATTGTTTATGAAATTACAATATTCAGAGTTTACGGTTATATGTGCACTGCATCTGACAATGAGATTTTTTGTGCAAATAGTGGTTGGCAGCTGAACTTACTTAGCAAAATAGTTGGTTTCAATTTATTTTTTGCCCCAATTTATTATTATCTATAAATAATATTTATTGAAAATTAGATAGCAATTAATTTCTGGCCGCGAATACCGTTTCGTAACGAAAATACAAAAATGTAATAGATTTTCTTCCAATGATCGCTGCACACAGAGAATCCGGTAGACGAGTTTTTTCGACATAAAAATTTTCAAAAATATATATTTTTTCCAATTATTAATTCGTGGACAACCGATTATTAATCGTTTAGCGCCTATTTTGTATGAAATTTTTGTTGTATTACTTTACATCGGGAAGCTATAATATAGAAAACATCTAGATTATTTAAATAGAAAAATTAAGCGTGTTTAAAGTGAAATTATTATAAATATTTTCAAGTTTTTACGTTACAGCATGTTAGTATTAACTATTAAGCCATTAACCTCGATGTGTGTCAACTCGCATAATTTATTATTTGGGACCTTTTAAATCTTTAATGAAAATACAAAAACGGTTTAGTAATAAATTAGCCTTCTATTTTAAGCTGATTTGCATATCCTTGCATCCCGGCGATAATTGCGTGTATATTCCATTATTTAAATCAACTGTGAGCGTGACTCGCGTTCAAGTGTGGCGTTAAATTTCCAATTTGAAACAAACAGAGCATGCAAAATATGCGCACTGAGCGGGAGAGAGAGAAAGAGAGGTTAAAACAATTTGCTCCGTGTAATCCTTCCAAATGAATGAATTGTTTATAAAATATAGGCCGAGTGCGTGTCGCGCGAACACACAACACACGCTAATTAACATTCAAATCAAACAGACAAAGAGGAGAGAGATAATGTCGACACTCGAGAGCCGCAGCTCTGGGAAATTAATTACGCTGCAACGACGCTGCGATTTGCATCCTAATTAGGATCTACCAGGGTAATTAATCTGGAAACAAAATCCTCTCGCAGTGAACACGCGGAATTGTTATTCCGAGCAGATGTTGGTAGGTTGCTTGCATTTTCCATCTTTGCCGCGCACATCGTGTTTTCGCCGGTGTCACGACGACAGCACTCTCGCAGGATGAGATACGCGGTACAGTTAGTATTCCACTACCTGTTTTAGTCAACTCCGATCTTTTGCGGTCTTATCAATTAATTTCCAATCCGCCAGTTCCTGCTCGTAACTGTCCCATTCAGCAAAGAGAAAAGAAAATGATGCTGATGACTTCATTTTTTATGGCCCGCCCAGCTCGCGTCATTTTACTCCTTTTAAACAGAGAGGAAAGTGCCGTTGATTGTCATGCCGTAAAGTGGATCTGTGCTACAAAATTCTGATAAATAATTTATACCTTACTTTAAATATTATCTGAAAATTGAGGAAAAGCTTAAATTTTCCCAGGTTACCGTTTCAATTTCTGAGAAAATCGGGTTCAAAGTTTACATGCTTGTCCAGCAACGAACGCTGTATACTTAAATCAGAATTAATTTAATCAGAAAAGAAATTTAGTTCTTAATTCGCACACCACCGTTATAGATAATGACGAGAGGAATCGAAATCAAGCGAAAAATCGTTGACAAACCTGTTTGATTTTACGAGAATTCGGCCAATTCTTAAATTTAATTGTTACGTTTGGCCCTGGTTTGATTTTTTGCACATGGAGCATATGCATATTTGCTAGAATTCCACAAACAATGAATTCAATAGACCTCTTTCTAAAGTAAAAAATACAAAATGTTGTTTATTGTTGACCTGTAAAGATCCACTTTAATATTAAGTGAGTTCTTCTCCGTCTGAATTGATGGGGACAAAGGTTAACTTCCAAATTTGCCTCTGCCGACCTCCAAATTAATTTCCAAATTAAATTTTTAATTGAGCGTCACGCCTCATTATGGATGTTTTCGGAATCCAAACTGAGAATAATAAAACGTGTGTGCCGTGCGCGGCGGCAGCGAAATCCGACCGCGAATGGAAGACGAGAACTGGCGGCCTTCAGAATATGTCTATTCTCATGACTGGGCGGCAGGTCCAGAAGGTCTAAACAATTATTATTTTTTTTTTCAGCCAGGATTAAAGAGCAGAAAAATTCTCTCAAACAATTATCTGGTTGTAAAGTAAAAGAGGAATCCGCGACTATAACCATTAAATTAAACTGTCAAGCGCATTCTCTTGCGACTTCATCAACGAGCGTAATTACAGAGCAAGGAGGCATATAGCTTAAAAGCGAGCACGATTAGCTTTGTTACGCTTGAAAAAAATGAGGGAGATTGACAATTTAATCATGCGGCTCAGACTGGAAAAAATGCTTTCAAAAGTGGTTTCTGCTAATCAAGATTCCGCTAAAATCGGCGTAGAGTAAAGAATTTAGAGACCGAAAAATGTCATCCGATCCAGAGAATGAAACTCCCAGAGACTCGAATTTTGGTGAGAAAATAAATTTTACTCGCGTAAATTCTTAGCTTCTGAAGCGAAAGTTTGAAATTCGTTTTGATTTCATATTCAATTCCGTGACTTTGTATTCCAAAACTTCAAGCCTTGGGCCATGAAACATGATTATTTTGAATTTAATTATTGGCTTCAGGCAGCTTCCGAAAGACCTTCAGATTAATGCGAGATTGAGTCATTTATGTTTTTTGGGAACACCCTAAAGAATTAATAAAAAATGACTTAAGATTCGTGGTTCTGATGATGGAATGTCGGCTTAAGTTTATAGCAACCCCAAAACCACCCCTGGAAGACCATTAAAGGGTGGATAATCAATTCTTACTCCCAAAACAGCCATTAATAATTATTTACATTCAGTGGATAATCAAGTCTGCTCGAAACCACGACGAAAAGACAAAATTTGAAAATGATTTACCTCGTGTTTCGCTGCCTGAAAAACAATGCTTTTTTAAGCTTTCACTGAGAATGTATCTCAGATAATTAAAAAATAGTGTCCTCTAATTTTTGTAAGAGCATCGAAAAAATGTTGGACCTTTGATATTGGGCGGCTATTTTAAGGATTCGTCCAAATTTTATTGACTTTTGCTTCCATTTGCCGATTTGTTTCCCACATAAAGATTGAAAATTGCGTCAAGTTTGTTTCTTTTGAACTTCTGGAAGCTAAGATATTCGAATTTGAAGCTGGTTTGTTTCAAAATCCCGCATTTTTTGCCCCGGTCAGATAGGCAATTTTTAGAATTCGGAAAAGTTTGAGGCAATCAACACACAAAGTTTCATTTCAATCGATTGACCCTTTCCAACTTTTTGTCACCTCCATAAATTATTCCAACAAAAATCGTAATCTGTCATAATCGTCTCTGTTCCAGACAAGTACTGTTCAACGAGGATGACTACCCAAAAGCCCGCTACGAAGACGACCTTCCCGTGCGGAACGGCTACGAGGAGGACTACTCGAAGAAGCGGTACGACGACGAGTATCCGAAGAAACGCTACGACGACGACTTGCCAAAGAAACGGCTGGACGAGGAGCTGACGCCGAAGAAACGGTACGACGACGTGCCACTGAAGAAGTACGAGTTCGGACAGCGCGTCAGCAGCAGCAGCGGAGGCGGTGGGGGCGGCAGGTACACGTCGGACCACAGCAGCCGCGATGTCGTCGACTCGGGCATCGAGAACGACCACCCCAAGTACCGCGTTAGGACGTCCGAGAGGACCTCGTCCAGGGTGTCCGAGCGCACGCCGTCCAAGGTCAGCACCCTGAGGAGGGAGACGGCGGGCAGGGAAAGTCCGGCCATGCCGTCAGCCAGGCTCGTGCAGCAGGCGTCAAAAGGTGGCAGCCCCAGACGCAGGTCGCTCAGCATCCTCGACGAGCAGGAAGCCATGGAAAACGACAGGGACAATAATAACAGGTTAGTAATTTTTAATTCTGAACTGGTAAAGATATTCATTTGGTTTAAAATTTAAATCTATTTCTTCTCGTTCAGTAAAAGTTTTAAATAATTTAAAAATTTTACGTGTAGTAATTTTTGAGAAATTATTAAAACTAATAATTAATTTGAATGAATAACATATATTTAACTTGAAAGGCTTGAAAGTAATACAAAAAATAATAAAAATGCGTTCACAATTTTATATTGGCAGCTACAGTATTTCTATCACAGCTTGAGAAATGGTAAAAGGCAAAGCCGGAAGAGTAGGGAAATTTTTTGCCTATCCATGCACCCTATTAACAGATCTGAAAATCACAATATCTGCAAAAATTTGAAACAATTCACTCTCGTTTCTTCGTGAAAGCATGCCCTATGTATTACATTGAAAATTTTAACGAGTTAAAATGGTCAAATCTTAACATTTATATTATTTTTTTCTTATTGTGCCAATCATTTTCAAAAGGCATCTTTTAAAACTATTAAAAATCACGTAAGAACCAAATTATTTTGAAAAAATAAACATTCATAAACAATGTAGACCATTTTAAACGTTTTTCAGTTTTTGATAGGTGAAGATTTTTTGTGAAGCTCGAAAGAAGACTTGAAATTGTGCAATTCATGCTTATTTGGTCCTTGGAAACGAATCAGACATCTAGAAATATTTATTCAATAGAAATTAACTGAAAAAAATTAAATTAACTTATTAAGGTTTGATTGTTATTATTGCAGGACGAAAACATTGGAAACAAAAGAAAAAAAGAAGCGGAAATTAAGGCTGAAAAACTTTTTCATCCGTGACAAGAACAAAAACAACAGCAGCAACGATGAGCAGAAGGAAGTGAAAACGTCGACGTTGAAGCGCGCCATAATCCGGACCAAATCCAGCCACGACCCTTCAGACACTGACCAGGTGAGTGATCTTTATATTTGCATACAAATAGAATATAGAAAGTGAAATTCGGCAAATTGGTCCGAAGGCAACCAACGCACACGCATACATCATAATTCAACCAGATTATTGCTTCCTTCGAGAGGTGAAAATTTACATGAGCACCCACACACAAACACACACATGCCGGAGATAATGTCTGCTGCGATCCGAAAGTGCTTTTTCAAACTTTCACGCGGGCGCGTGAGTGTGTATGTTCAAATGTAACGTAACACGCCGACGGTTCGTTTGAAGCCGCGTGGGCCAAAATTATGCAGAGCTCACGGAATTCGCTGCGAAATCGTGATGCATCGTCCCGCATTCATATTTCCAGCCCACACGTTTTAATACGTAACGATTCCGCGGTTTTGTGCTCAATTTTCGACACAATTCACCGCTAATGCTAATGATGGCCAATTACGGGAGAGCAACTTTAGCCTCGCTACTTATTAATACAACACACACGTGAAAAAGGAGTCAGACAGGCGTGTAGAATTTGCACACACAAGCCGCGTTTATTTGCTGGCAAACCTTTCCTCCGCTCCCTCGGATGCATTCGTCGTACAGAGTGCCCCGCAGATTGGGTGCCAAATAATGCCAGATCGGTCCGTTGACTCCTGCCCTCGGAATATTTTGGCAATAATTTTTGTTCGTAACTCTTCTGATACCAGAGTTGAATTTTATATCGAGTTGGGCTGGAATTTAACAATCGTCTGTCGTACTAAAGATCGTTAAATGTGCTTTAAAAAAAGCCCGGATTATTATGATTGCTAACTTTGGTAAAGTTCTGTCCACCGGTTAGGAGTTGAGTATTTTACTTGGAAAAAACATGGAGATTGTTTGGAACATATCTGAACTTTTTGTTTTCAAGCCCGGGCTGGGGCTCATGGTCCCGACGAGGCCTCACTTGGTCTCTTTGACAAGTTCTATCGCACCATATAGTTTTTTGTTTTCATTATCGGATGATTTTTCGAATTTTTAGCGACTTTAAAGCAAAATCGGTTTAAAATATATAAAACTATTGATTATTCCCTAAATTAACCCCGTGACTTCTGGATTATTTTCTTTGGAAAGCCCTTAAATATTTTTTAAATTAATTAGCTGAAAATTACAATTAGAATGGGAAGCTGGCTATTAATTCAAGAAAGTCTCGCAAAGTTTGCAATCCCGGGTCCATCCTGTACAAACCCGTATGTATATTATATGCGCAAAGAGAAACATCCTGAAAGGCCCATAAAGTGGGGCCTTTTTGCATCTCTCGCTCTCTGCACGCCGAGCAGTTCCGCAAGACAACACGCACGCACGCGGATTTAAATTTGCGGATCTCTGCTCCGCGTGGTCCAGTGTTTTGGTATTATTTGCAGCAAAGTCATGCAAATGAGAAAATCGAGCTTTTCGTGAGAAAGACGACGCGCCGGCCGGAATTTCACACTTGGTTTCCCCGTGCGCTCTCGTGGGCAATAATTCACTGTTTTCAGCGCACGGGTCTCCCACGAGCTGCCCAAGGGGCTCTCGATCTCGCCGCCCGATCAAAACAATAATACAAAACATCGTAATATGCCAGCGCAGAGAAGTGAACAATGTACTCTCGGAATGTGATTGAGAAGTATGTTTCAATTCACACCTCAAAGGTTACTGTGAATGCGTGGCTGAAATTCTCTCAGAGGTGACGAGTTCAAAATGCATTTATTAATTGTTTCGAGAATTATTTTATCGTGAGTCACCACGGTGGAGGAGGAATGTTTTTTTACTTTAAATATTCATTAAGAAATGAAGCACATATATATATCAATCGAGTTTTTTGGTCCCATAATAAAATAACGTATTAAATATCGTCATATATATTTACATTAGAAAAACTGACAGCTTTCCTTGCAGTAATGATGGAATTTTAACATGAAAGAGCAAAGAAATAATACAAAATTCTTTTTTAATTCATTATTCGGACACATGCAGACACAAAAGATAAAAATACGTTACAGGATTCACATTCAACAAGCTCTTTCCATCAATATTAAACAGGTTTTTGACTTTTTTTACAAGAGTTGCATGATTTTTTTTCTCAGGGTAGAGGGTGAAAAGTGGCAACGCAGTGTATAATACTTTTTGATTGTCCCGCTGACCTTGGGCGAACGCGCGGAATGCAGTTTATTGTGCATGTGCAGTGTGCACTCTCTTTTATTGAACGTGCACATCAACATTGACTGCTGACTCTGCATTCCGAAAAATCTTGTCTGCTGGACGAACACAGCACAATTAATGCAATCATCGTTTATCGAGACTGGTGCGTGAGATCGGAATCATTTTAATGAAAGCAGCGGGCTTGCTTTGAGAATCAGGCAATAAATTTTTATTGGTCTCTCTACACAAACCAAAATATATCTGAGCAAAAAATCATGAATTTGCACTTCTTGGTACAAGCATTTGCATATCATTTTGCTCCGAGCTATGAATAAAAAGAGGCATCAGGATTTTTATTGGTACTTCTCTATTGTAAGTCCTCTTAGCTTGGGATAAATTTTCTCAATTTACTGGCAGATTTTGGTTCTTCGCTCGGTGAGATCTTTCCGTCAGAGGGGATGCCGCCTTAAAGAAGCATTATAATTGGAATTTATTTTTTGACAGTACCAATCGAATGCCAAGAGTCAAATTGGGTTAAGCAGACGAATCATCCAGTTGACAATTCGACATGACGTGCTGAAAAAACCTTAAAAACTGTTTCTAAGTTGGCATTTTGGTCTGAAAAAGGTCCACAATAAAGCCGGCATCCAATCAGAGAATTGAGCGGTTCTGTGATTGGCTTTTAGACTAATTGTAAGATGTCGAGACAGCAGTGCCACACAAGGCTATGGCTGTCCGATGGCTTTCCCTGTGGCACTGCTGTCTCGAATTCATGATCTTAGACCTGCGTCAAATCCTAGAAACGCTTCTTGTTCCTTAAATTGGTTCTTGTCACACATTTTGCTAGGCTCTGACAAAAAATCGCTCATTCAAAGGTTATTATGTTTCCGCCAATTTTCGGCACGTCTTGTCGAATTGTCAACCAAGTGATTAGGCTGCCGCACCTAATTCAACTCTCAAGAATCGATTGGCGCTGTCAAAAATGGAATTCCAGTGTTTCATCTTACTTTGATAACCAGGATTTTCTGGGTTTTCCTCTGAAAACAGTTTTAAACTAGACTGAATTGATAGATTTGAGCATAAATTTGTCTCGAAAACCTTTGCCGCACGTTTAGTTTTCTGCGCATTGTTTTCTCGCCTTTAAATAACAATGGATGCAGTACTTATCCTCTCAAAGACCAGTATTTATTTAATTTTTGAAATGCTGATCCTTCAAACAAAGAGATCTCATGAATGATGCATCTTGGAGCCGTCTTATAAAATCCGAATGCAAATTAGAAATCGAACGAAACGAGCCGAGATTGAAAATCTGACAAGACAAAGGCTCAATCGCAGCTGTGAATCAGAATAACGACGGAGCCTCATTCTGTCTGGAAATCTGCTCATTTCATCGCTTCTGCTTTTCTCTCTTTATTATTATTCGTGTGTATGTGTATTTTCCCCATTCATTTGAACACTCGGCGCGGCGTGCAACTGTATCTTCATTTTTTATACCTGAGAGTGTATGATTGTACATAAACGCGCGCGGAGCATTGTATGCAGCCTTTTATAAATGAACTTTTCTGTCGTTTCCTTATTTACGATGCAAATTTTACTCGGCATACTATCATGCATGCATCACAGTGCACATACACAAACACACACACATCCGCCGTTACTCTGTGCGCGCTCACTGCACTCGCACAAACGCCGCGAATACATTTCTCTATACGTCCGTCCGTGGGTTTACGCAGGATTATCCGCGCTTTGCATGCACAACCATCATCTCGGGCATTGTATGAGTCTTAAAGCAAAATAAAAACATGCACTCATCAAGCGAGGCGATCTTCTGCGATGACGCCAGGTTCCGAGGAAAAGCTGCCCATTGATGCAGCCGCCTCTTATTATAATTCTCTGCATCATGAAAGTACATTTAATTTTCTCTGCCGCGGGCGTCATATTTATAATACATCTCTTTCAGCGGGGGATGATGCAGAAAGCAATTATTATTTGCATTTTAAAGTGGATATCTTTACTGAAAAATTGGCAAAAAATCATTCTTAAAATATTTTATGTAAATTTGAAGGTTTGGAAGATATAAATTTCCCGGATTTTTTCAAATTTCTGAGGAAGTTGACTCCAAGTTTTTTAAGTTAAACAACAGATTATTCTTTGAATAAGGACCAAGAAACAGTTATATTTCAGAATTCTTAAAATTTCTCAAAATATGAAACGGATATATTTTACGTATTTTAAACGCTTGATTTCGATTCCTCTCGTTTCAATCTATCTAACGGTGTGCAAATTATGAGGTAAATTTTCTCCTGTTGAAATATAAATCAACATTTTCAATCAAGAGACAGTGCAATATAACGTCCAAACTTTGTAGCTAATTTTCTCATTAAATTTAACGGCAACCTAGGAAATTGTTAGTTATTTTCCAATTTTCAGAGAGCATTAATTAAGGTAAAGTTAAATATCATTTTCAGAATTTTCCAGCACATATCCACTTTAAATGACTGCCATATAGTGACGCCCGCGACTTTTATGCACATGCTAATGACCGGGTATGTAGAGTAAAGTGTTGCGGCCGCTCGCTCTCTGCGCCAAGTCATGTAATAAAAATGACAGCTGCGTAAAATCTCTCTCGTCGGTGTAATATCAGGATCAGGTGAGCCCTTATTTGCCTTGCAACATAATTGAAAAACACCTTCGTGTTGCGAAACGAGCCTGAGAATCATGATCATTGTCTTTTGCAAAGGGCACCTTGAAATCGAAACGTCCGTGTTTATTCAATTGACGCCATTCATGGAAATTTCAAATGCAAAATAAGTGCGCAGAAGCTCGATTTCCTAGATTTTAAATGCGAGGTAATTGTGCACACTGCAAAGCAAGGTAAATTTTAAATCAAGTTTAATAGGTCAAGTATAAATATTTCAAAATAATTTGTGGACGTAAAAGTGCATAATTTTACTCCAAATTGATATGCATCCTTTCAGGAAAATAATTTTACCTTTTGTTTCCTAATTTAATGCAAATTATGAAAACAGAATTGAGACAGGTTCAATCAACCGTTTTTTTATACTTTTCAAGAGGTATAAAAGCATGGCTTTACAACTAATTTTTTTCATTCTTCTCAAAGGATGAAATTTTATACGGGTTCTATCCAATTTAGATGGTTTTCGACTGTTATTGCATTATCCACAAGCGACTTTCTTGTCAATGAATGAGTTGAAATCTTTTTACACAGTTTCAGACTTTCAATACAGATTAAAGATAATTTTACTGGCAAATTCTTTTAGCAAAATTTAATTACATCTAAGAATTTATCTTAGTGCTAATTTTTCCAAGTTGAACAGTAAAAACATACTTTGAAAACCGACTTGCAGCACAAAATATTTGGTAAAGCTTGATTTCTAATTTAAAAACAATCAAAACAGAAAACTAACGTGATGGATGAGGAAACCAATAAAATTTTGATTTGCAGCACAATATTTTCAAGGATATCTTAATGCAAATTAAAAACGGCTAAAATATTTAAGCCTCAATAGAAATTAACCGTTTCTATTTGTTACGAACCAACAATTTTCTATCCCATGTCAAGTGTCAGTAGCAACTTGCTAAAATTGCCATAAAAAGTTCAAGAGTTCCTTGACCTCTGCCGTGGCGTAACTTTTCAACCTCTGCAGCCGAGACGTGCGAAAAGTAGCACTTCCCTCGCAATATGCAGAGAGCTGCCAATGAGCCGGAGCGAGCAAGCGAGAGACTGGCGTTTTAGCACAACACACTCACTCACTCAGCAAGCTCTCTTTCATTTTTATCGGCATTATTAATCGCCCACGCACGTATAAGCGAGCCGCCTGCTTCGACTCGATCATTTCCTGATGAGATACAGCCGAGAGAAACAGGCTCCAATTTAATTAGCCGCGTGTATTTTGCCGGGAAAAATGCTGCACCGCTTGAATAAATTTGGCTCATCGTCCTCTCGTGGTGCATATACTTAATTACCATAAATCGCTGCAGGAATTATCGGCCTGCCACAGAAGAAATTAAATTAGAATATCCGCTGCTGCGCGTCGAGATTTTATTTTAATAATCAGCCGCGCGCAGAGCCTGCCAAGTGATGATAAATTTCGATGCAAATGAACGAGTAATTGGACGGAGAGAAAATTAATTCCATCTCTGGCACTTTAATGGGAAAACTTCACTCAATGCGATTGTTTCGTCAGCGATAGCTCTCGCTGAGGGGAAATCTCCGTTTCGGTGGCGAAAAATCGAACGAAACTCTCTTTTTGATCGGGGTTAGTGTAAATAATTTCACTTGAATGAAACGAGCAGTCGCGCAGCCTCGATAAGCATCTCACTTGCGAGAGTGGAAATACGTCTCTGTGAATTCAGGTTTCCAGGTTTGGTGTTTACCGAGAAAACAAGACACGACAAAAGCGCAAACAGCGGCACACACCGCGTTTCATATAGTTTAATGACGAAATCGTGCTGGCAAAGCACACATACTTTAATAGTGCAATGAAAGGGCGTGTAATGCGCTACGCACGCCGATATATTTTTTCCTGCCCTGAATTTTAATGCTGAAATCGGAGCAACTCTGCCGCCGGAAAGAAATGTCCAAGGTGTTGGCGAATTTGTTTGTGCGGTGCATATATTAACAACGCGGACATTTTTTTCAGATTAATGTAGGTGCGCTCTCCCTGTAAGTGATTCGCATCCATTGTGTCACAGCAGAGAGAAAAATTCTGACGTAGGCGATGCAAATACGCATAACGGTGCTTCGTTATGCTAAAATGACCCAACTTCAATTACTGCCGTTTTTATTTTTGCCACCGTGAACTGCGTGTACTGCAAACCTGCAATTAACATGGAACGCCGCCTCAATGGAGGCCATTAATCAAAAAAGAATGTGCTATTTGCTTTTGTGGCACCGCACGCGTTAAGGAAAGGTGCCTTTTACCGGTGCATGTGAATGAAAAATTAATTACGGCCTCTGCTCAGGGCGTTTACTTGCCATAGACACCCGAGTTTGAAAGCCCAGGTCAAATTTGGAGCAATTTCGAAATCACACATCTGTAAAATTTAGACCTTATGAAACTAACAACTGTTCGTTTGTTTGTTTGTTTGTGAAAGTATATGTGTTCGAAAATAATTTTAGTCTTTACCTGAAATATGTTCGGAAAATTGGAAAAGAGCTAAAATTTTTCCAGGTTGCCGTTTAAATGTTTGTGAAAGTTGGCTCTGGAGTATTCATGCTAATCAAGCAGCAAGCACTGTCTCCTTATTGCAAATCACAATTTATTTCGCCACAAGAGAAATTCGCTTATAGATCGCGACGAGAGGAATCGAAATCTGGCGAAATATCATTGACAATAACGCTGTTTAATTTACCGAAATATTTGCATATTCTGAAATTTATCCGTCTCTTAGCTCTAATTTGATTATTCAATTTGCAATTTAAAGTAAAACGGACTTTTCTAGCGGATTTTTTACTCGCTAATACCGCACGGATAAAGTCCGATCCACAAATATGACAAATAATGTTTAAAATGAGCAAGAACAAGCCGCTACTTTGTTCATTAAACAATTCCTTGAGACCGTGTTTAAATTTTAGTGGGCATCTTTTCACAAGTCTCACCATGATGTCCCTGTCAAAAAAATGTCCGTCACAGTCCATATATGTGCCTGGAAACTAAACCACCGCAGATCGAGGCAACAAAATATATTCGATCCGGTGGGAATTTCGAGACCCACGATTACCATAGAGAAGTGTCACACTAATCCAATTATTTTTCTTGTCTTTTGCCGCAGGCGTCGTGTGACGAACTGAAGCCGTTGCCCCAGCAGCCGGCGCGGTCATCCTCCTCGAGCCAACAGCAGCACCAGCAGCGGCGTCCGGTGAAGCGCAGCAGCAGCATGCACGCGACCCACGCACCGCCACCGGCGCCGTCGTCGCGGCGGGCAGCCTCGCGCAGCGGCTCGTCGGTGCTGGACGCGCCCAAACTGAGCTGGTTTAAGACAGTCGACCGCTTCACCTTCCGCACCAACAAAAACAACAACAGCAACAACAACAACAACACGAAGGGCAATGAGGTGCACGTGCAGCGGCGCCACAGACGCGCCTATGACGATACAGATCCCGAGTCGGCGCCGGAGCCGGCGACGACGCTCGAGCGGCGCCACTTCAAGCCTCGCCAGAAGCCGTCGTCCGGCTCGAGCAGCGGGGGGCCGTCGGGGGCGCGCAGGGGCGTCCAGCAACGTCAGAACAGGCTGCTGGCCAACAGCTCCGAGGAGAGCGAGAACGATCCCAAGCCCATGTACTTGCACAACGCGGCCGTCGGCGACATCCCGGGACGCTTCGGACCAAGACGCACCGTCAGCAGGGAGGAGCTGGCCGCAGCCGCACACAAGCCCACCAGAAACCTCAGCCGCTCTTTCTCCGTGCTCGCGCCCTGGAGGCCAAGCAGGTGAGATTTTTTGGGTTTTTTATATTCGTCGAAACGCAAACCTTGAACTTCGAGAGTAATTAAAAATTAATTATTGTCAAATATTTTTTTTAATTTTCTCTTTTGCTAATAGTTTGATGGAGGATTTTTTTATATAAATCTCTGAAATTACCAATCACACACACAGCATTTTCTTACAAACGAAGTGATATCATAAATTTAATCCAGATTTGAAGGATCCAAAAACAATTTAAAATTCATAAAATATAGGCACAATTTTTCACTTTTGGTAAATTGTTGCAGACGCAGTTTATGCATTTGAATTAATTTAAAAAAAAATTGAAAACATGAAACTATAGCAGTCTATTCAACTTAAAACAAAATATATTTTGAACAAATGACTGACGGAAACGATTTTATCCGCAGGTATCAGGGAAACCCCGAGATCTACTACCAAAACGAAGGCTCCGAGAGGTTCCTGACGAAGCCGCCGAGGGGCCCGAACCGGATGACCGCCTCCATCGAGTCGCTGGGCGGAAGCGGCAGCAGCTTGGAAAGGGGTCGCACCCCGAAGTACAAGTCGAGGACCAACGTAAACGGGCTTTAATCCACGCAAGCACTCGATCAGACTTTTTACGCAAATAATTCTGTTCGCGAATCTTGGTCTGCGGAGCAGACCACATCAGATTGCACGAAAGCTGGGCAATATATTACTTAACAATTAAGTATTGTATCCGACGACTAAACTCAGACAGAAAAGAATGAGTCATTCAAGATAATAGTTTTTAACAAACGCCATAAAATAGTGATGAAAAAGTCACGGGGTTGTGACACACATTAACAGTTAGTGATATCTGAACGGTGATTTTGGAAGAAGCAATCCCAAAGCGATTAACACAACGATTGGCGCCGCGGCACAAGTGGAGCCGCCATGCAGCTATACATATTATTTTGGGGTGATTTACTTTTATCCGTAAAGAATTTGTCCCAAATGGGTGATTTGGAATTTAACTAAAAAACAGAATTGTTCAAAACTTTATTTTTGCAAGGCATCCATTGATCAAAATTCCATTATCCGACAAATTCCGAGTCACCCATGTGGACAGATTCTTTTGGACAAAGAACGCGCTCCCATTATTTCGTCGACCTAAGCGTATTTCTAGCATCTCTCTTTAACGTTTTAACAGGTGTGAACATCCAACTAGTCTCTCAAAAGCGCACATTTAAAGGAGAGTGACAGGGAAGAGGCGCCGCCCACTCCGAAATAGGAAACACAGACTGTGTGTTTGCTCAGAAATGAACTCATCCAGATTTTTTAACTCTCTTAATTCGGAATAAAACAAAGAACTTCAGGCAGGCGTGATTTTTATTATATTTTTTAATTGAAAAGACGAAACTTTCGAACTAACAAGAGCCCTAACATATTTCGCAGCAAACCTGCCACAACTGTGTTGTACAATTATGTTAAAATAAATCTCAAACACAACTCCAGTTCGTTTCGTTGCTCACACATCACACGTGGGACGTCTTTCTCGACGCCAGTTGATCCTCAAATTCTCTCAGCTCTAAAGCCGTTCGGAACTTGTCCGCTTCCAGTTTGTGCACGTGGTACACAAGCAGCTACAAAAAAAATTAGGAAAAATTTTAGGAAAAAACAATCGACTCACCATGCAAAGAAGAACTTCCTTCACTTTATCAACAGCCTGCACTTTCTCAAAATTCTGCCTTGCTTTGCTGAGCAAATCTGTAATTTTTACGCTGTTTAAAATAGTTGCTGTAAAAAAGGGCGTTTTTTTACTTAATATGCTTGAGAGGTCTTCGTTTTCTGGCTGGTCTTGCTGGCACTGGTAAATTTTGCACTTTGCTTTAAAGAACAGGAACGTCGCTTGGTCCAGCAGAGAGCAATGAGTTAAAACCAAGGTTATCACAGACTCGACCAGCAGCAGAGCTTGGCTTACAAGACCCATCCGCAGCTGAAAAATATTGAGTTTTTTAAATCAAGGTTTTTTGGTGCACAATAGATGGGTTCACAAGGTTTTTTGACAAACAAATTTAGCAACATTTACACGTTTTTCACTAAATAAATATTATCTTACGTTTTTGTTGAAATTTTGATATTTTCACTTGGAGAGTATTGCACCAGATGCACAGACTGATTTTTTTAAAGTAAATTATTTTAAAATTGCTTTCAAACTGCATAATTGTAACAAAGAAAACATAGTTGTGATTTTAGTAAAGAATAGAACACCATTTATCAACGTAATTATAAGAATAATTTTGCATTATTACTACTGAAAACCGATAAAAGTTAATTTAAAACTCAAAAATTCCACTGAAAAATTAAATCGCGAGAAAAATTCCCTGACGCGATACAATATTATGCACCATTCCTCAGACCTACAGCCTATAAAGACTATTTAAATGGCTTTAAAGGGTAAGATTCAAGCTCATTTAAATCGTTCTGTTGATTGGAAGCTCAGAAAAAAACTCGATCTTCTCAAATTTAGCCATAAAAATATCCCATTTTAAATAGTTACAGAAACTCGAAAAACAAACTTTTTCTCCGTTCTTTTGGCAAACCCTGAAAATTAGAAGCTCACCTGGTGTTCAGCAATTTGTAGGATGATTTTGTAGCGCAGCGGCGCCAGGTGATGGCTTGACGCCATGCCTAGCGCCTTCACCAAATGGTTGGTGTAAGAAAAGGGACACTCCTCAAGCAGCCTCGAGATGGTCACCATTTTGCAGATTTGAATCAAAGGAGCCAGCTCCTTGGAGACCAGGCCGGTCTCCAACCGTGATAGCGACTTTTCGCGATCTCCTTGCGCAAACTCTAGCTCTGCCATCCTGATTTTTCTCGATTTAGGAAATTTCTTAGTAGCTTTGGTTGCAAGCAAACCTCAAAGTGCTTTCCGCCTTGTCTGTGGAGCTGAGCTGCTCGGCGGCCACTCTCGCAAGCTGCCAAGAACCTTGGTTCAGGAAATGGATGAAGCCCAAAATCTGCTCGCAGCGCATCCAAATTCGTTCAATGTCCAGCTGTGTGAACCGCTCTCTGGCGAATGAAAGCAAGGCTGCACTAGACACTTGATCACCCTAAAAATTTATCAAGCATTATTTTTCTTTCAAAGCATTTTCAACTAAATAAAAAATTTTAAAACATGTAATTAATTAAAAATTCAAATGATATTTTCCAGCATTTTTTAAAAAAGGAAACACTGCATTTTTTTAACAAATATTGTCATTGAAGGTAGCAATTTAAGCTTGAGGATCTAAGAGAAGAAAAAACAGGACATTCTTATCATTGCTTAAAAATGTATTTTTGATTAAATCTGGAAAGTCTTTATAGATGTACCTTACAGTAAAATTTAATATTGCATTTTGTGTAAGTTTTGCTGTATGAATTATAGTTATGTTATTTTAGTCCATGAAAAAGGACTGCAGTTGACAGCCTAAACTGGTTGGAATAAATAAGAACATGGCCTATTTCAATGGGAAAGTACAGTTTTTTCTTCTGTTATAAAAAATACTATTTTGAAATTTTAAAATTCCCTTAATATCGTTTATTTCTTTTCCAAATTAAAAAAAATAGAGCTCTCAACTTACAAATGCCATGAACTGCATGGCGAGGTGACAAACAGCAGCACAGGTCGCTTCAGGATTGTGGTCCTGCGCCTCAGAGTGGAGCAGCAGCTGAGCATACAAACTGGCCATCGCTGGTCTGCCGTAGATCGTCCACAAGCTCGCTTTTTGCGCAAACACGTTGCTTGTTAGATCTTGAAGCGAGTGCTGGCAGTTGAGGACTTCGCTCTGGGACAACAGCTGCAAAACAAAACGGTTATATATAAATAAAAATGACGCCTGATTGAATTGAAAGTACCTCAAAGATACGGTCTGGAGCCAAGGGTTGGTCGGAGACGTGCTGGGAAAGCGACTGGATTGCAAGAGAGGTTAAATATCCCAGATTGAACTCGCTGCTCCTCGAAATCGAACACTCCATCAACTTTTCCTGAAGTAGAAACATTGAATTATTAGAAAATTAAAATTTTTTAAATTATATGTGATACCTTTCCTGGCTGCTCGATCAATTTGCAAAACCAACTGAGGGCATGCTGCAGGCAGAAATTGCAATGCGCACTTCTGGCCAGCATCACGCATTCCTTCAAAGCAAAAAGTGCCTCTTTTCTGGAGAGAAAAATATAACGGTTGAATTAAATAAAACTAGTGCTCAACAGTGCTTAGAAAAATAAGAAAGAATTTAGTTTAAAGCAATTTTTGAAGGAATTTTGGAGGTACAAGAAGATACAACTATTCAATTTAACGATTTTAGCAATAACTTACGGTCTTTGAAGAATAATATCAAATTTCAGAATTGATTTTGTGTACACGATTTAGATGAATATAAAATATTTGACAAAACTAATTGATCAGAGGCTCATTTTTGACATTCCAAGCAAAACTTGAATTTTTATTTACATGTTTGTCTGGGGCTTTGAAAGTCTTTCATGGTTTACCGTGAAGCAAAAAACCCATACATATTCTAAAAGCGGACAGGGATAACAAGCAAAAAGTCCTACTTTTCATGCTGACAAATATTTTCATGATTTTTTTTATATCTGAAAAAAATGACTAAAATGAAAATCTGAAAATTAAGGGAATTATATTTTTTATAATTTTTTTCCAAACGAAAAAAATGGAGTTATTGGACCTGGCACTCAGGTCTAAAATAGTTAAACAATTTGACTACTAACGCTCGATTTTAATTTTCCCAGCCAAACTATAAAACTCATGGGCTTTTCCAGAAAATTAAAAAATAAGAATCGATCAATTTGTCTCAAAATCATCATGATATTATGAAATCTGTCGATTTTTTTAATCAAATTATCTCTTAACAAAAACATGCAGTGTTTCGTTTCCCTACCTGAATAAATTGTTTAGATTTTAACAAAATAGATTGATTAACTACAAAAGAAAAATATAATTAATTACTTGTGTCCAAAGGTGGCATAGAGCATGGCCAGGTTGAGGGCGCCGTAGCGGAAGCTTCTGGCCTTCTCGTCGTTGCTGTTGCCGCAGAGCTGCTTGCTGTTCGGATCAAAGTATAGACCACCACCCCTGTCGAAGCAGTTGTGCAGGCTGTGAAGGGCTGCGGGAAAGTCTCGAACGCGCAGGAAATTTAGGAAGGCCAGGAAGTACTGATGGAATACAAACAAGAGATTCAATATCTTTTCAATCAAATTATTTCGCTTTGACTCACAGCTTCGGCACAGTCAGGATTTGCTTGGAGGAGCTGCTGAATGTTGTTGTGCAGCTTTTTCGTGCTGATGGAACTGTCGTTCTTCTGCAAAAGCACTGACTGTTGAGCCAGAAATAGGTCTGCCTGTCGTCTGGTCCACAGGATAGATCTGAAAACCGTTCAGGAACTGATTACTCTGGCATTAATTTCAAACATGTTAAAAAATAATACACAATTGTAATAATTTTGCTAAAAAATCAAAACCTTAGAGTTTCTTTGTTAGTCAATATTCCGCTCCTTTTGTCAAATTAACTCACTTCTCATGCACATTTTTGAAGGAATTCAATTCTAGTCGGTTCTCCTCATTTTCATCCTCGCTCAGCACAGGAACAGCTTTGGAGTTTGGCTGAATTGGTTTCATGAATTCAGGACAGGCCGCACAATAGGCGCTGAAAACCTTCATGATGGCGACGACGCCGGTGCATGAGCTCTGCTCGAAGATGACCGACGTCCGGCGGATGAAGTGACCGAGCACACTCCTCCTCGTGATGATCGGATTCTGGGCATTTGGCTCCACCAGTAGCTGGGAAACCTTCTTCACCAAGTTCATCAGGCCTTCAATGCCGGAGCTCAATATTTTCAACATGTTCAGCTGAAATTCCGGCAGAAAGTCTTGGAACAGGTTGTGTTGCTTGTTCAACAAAACCAGATTCAGTTCGGCCAGAGTAGGGTCTGGGTCCTGAGATCAAATTAAAAAATGAATTAGAGATATTAAATAAATAAATAAATAAAATCAGTTACCTGCAGTAGTTTAAGAATGAGCATAAAAAATGTTCTCCTGTGTTTCGGATTTGTTACAATTCTCGTTCTCTCCTCTACAGTTGATTCGCCTGAATTTTAAAAAGTAATAAATTGTTTAAAATATTTATAATTTATCATACCTTCTTGCATTAAAAGATTATCGTCTCTTGCCTTGAAGACTCTTAATTTCATTTCTCCATAGGTTTTTATCAGAGTAAAAATCGTGATTTTGTGGGGTGTTATGTATTCCTTTTGCGAATCCCCTTGGAAGAGGACTGTGTCGATGACAGTCGCTTTGTCGTCCATCGCTTCAGTTCTAGAATAAATGTGTCTTGTTTAACAAATTTTAAAAAGGTTTTGATCTATGCAGTGTTTCAAAATTTGGCGAGTTGGTTCCGAATCTAGTTGATTTTAAATCCATATTTTTCCATCATATTTGATCCGTCTTTTTTTGTTTCTTCTTCGAAAAAGATGATTTTCTTTTACACAAAAATTTACGGAAAATAATACTGTTAAAATAAGGAATGGAGGGCTATAAATTGTAAAAGAAAATATCACTTAATTGCTCTCGTTTTGTGCCTTGTTCGACAGGCCTCATCAGCAGTACTTTACCTCCACAGCAAAATTCGTACTGCAGAGGAATTTTAAATCAGAGCGATGAAAGATCGTTGATTTCTAGTTAAGTTTTTTACTTCAATAGAAATAATGGAAAATATGGTAAATATTCCTTGAAATTTCATGATTCGTGCTCATCAAGTCCATTTCTTCGTACATTTAAGAAAATAATATTATCTATAAATGTATTATGTAGTTGGAAAAGCCTGAAGCGCAGCCAGTAGCTCCACATACAGAACACAAAACTATAATAAATCACATAATTTCCATCCACCACGTTATGTCACGGGCCGTCAAACTCGCTAAAATGTAGATTAACACGAAACGCAGCCAACATTACCTGTTTTTTCTTTCAGCTGGATGAAACTTTCAGAGGGAAAGAATATTAAAAATCAGATTTGGACGTAAAACTTGTCTGACTTTCAAAAAAGGGGGTGGATCTCCAAACAACAACAGTTGTTGTCAGGTTCACCAACAGAACGCAAAGGATTCCTGGTCAAATGACGTCACAAATATTGCCGGCTGCGCCGGGCACGAAGGAATTGAAGGGAACATGGATGCTGGCTGTGACGCCTTGCTTTCAAAAATAATGCTTGTTGTTTATGTATTTCGTCATTTTTTTCGTTTCTTCACACCTTATCTTGCTCTTGTTTTTCTGTTCCATTTGCAGCAATCTACTATTCTACTGTAGTTAGTTATATTTTTATTGCGGGAAGCTAGAAAATGTATAATAATTATTTTCACTTTCAAGGGTTCAACGCCATTGGCTTTATTTCCCAGGCCAAACAAAGCGGAAACAATTTGTATGTTTTCTTTTTAAACTTAAAGTCATTTCATATTATAATGCCAGTGACTCGTGGCTTATTTTACAATGAATTTTCCGAATTTTCTAACATATTATCACCAGTTAATGTAAGAGATTGATGCTCATGTACCACTAACAGAATATTATGTACATATTCTCATTTTTCCTATCTTACGAATGAATAAAATCTTACTTTGGTTTGACTGATGCAATAAGTGACGTAAAATTCGATTTGAATGGGCCTGGGCGGGATTAATTTCATATTGCGGGAGTGGCGCCAGACCATCGATTATTATTTACAGGGACGTGAATCGTGACTACAATGGAATAATTTGCAGTTAGCGAAACTATGTAAATATTATTGAATGTATTGCTATGTGCTTCTAAGAATATATTTGGGTGGCCCTGAAAAGGGCCGATTAATGTCGACAGCTCTTGATTTACTTTGAGCTCGTGTACTTGGTGACAGCCTTGGTTCCCTCAGACACAGCGTGCTTGGCCAACTCTCCAGGCAGGAGAAGACGAACAGCAGTCTGGATTTCCCGGGAAGTGATGGTGGAGCGCTTGTTGTAGTGCGCAAGGCGGCTGGCCTCGGCGGCGATGCGTTCAAAGATGTCATTCACGAACGAATTCATGATGCTCATCGCCTTGCTAGAGACGCCGGTGTCAGGGTGGACCTGCTTCAACACTTTGTAGATGTAGATGGCGTAGGATTCCTTCCTGCGCTTCCTCTTTCCCTTCTTGTCAGACTTGCTGATGTTCTTCTGCGCCTTGCCGGACTTCTTCGCAGCCTTTCCAGAGGTTTTAGGTGGCATGTTGATCAATGAGTTTGCTCCACGGGTTGAGAAACGAATGAAATGTAACCGGTAAGGCCGCTGTATTTATCTGAAAAGAGCGGAGTGGAAAGCGAACCAATAGGAGCCTCGCAAGTACAGACACGCTCTCTGATTGGCTCGGAGGTCCGCTACGGAGTCTCGGCTCGCGCTCCCCCTCCTAGGTATATAAACAAGCTCAGCCGATTTTGCATCATTCGTCTGATTTCTTCAACGAGCATCAAATCTCATCATGTCTGGACGTGGAAAGGGAGGCAAAGTCAAGGGAAAGGCTAAGACCCGTTCCAGCCGTGCGGGACTTCAATTCCCCGTGGGACGTATCCACCGTCTTCTCCGCAAGGGCAACTATGCTGAGCGCGTCGGTGCTGGCGCCCCCGTCTACCTGGCCGCCGTCATGGAGTACCTGGCTGCTGAGGTCCTCGAGTTGGCCGGCAACGCTGCCCGTGACAACAAGAAGACCCGTATCATCCCCCGTCATCTTCAGCTGGCCATCCGCAACGACGAGGAGCTGAACAAACTGCTCTCCGGCGTCACCATCGCCCAGGGAGGTGTCCTGCCCAACATCCAGGCCGTCCTCCTGCCCAAGAAGACTGACAAGAAGGCTTAAGTCGATCCAGAAGCCCAATTAAATCGGCCCTTTTCAGGGCCACCCATATCTCTCAGCCTTAAGAGAACGAAAGCAATAACTAAATTTTATTCTAGAGAACAAAATGCTTGGTTATGAAATTCATTGGGAAATACATACAAATTTCCAAAATGTGTACATTGTCATGATGTTAGTCAGTGTTGGGTTCGTGAATCGTTTTGGAACAATTCTTGAAATTTCTAGACTTACTTAAACGCTTTCAGCTTGCCATAGCTGTTGTAAAAGGAAGAGGGTCAAAAACAACCAAACGGTGTGTTTAATAATAGTCAATTAAGACTTTCGTATCCTACTTCTACTTCTGATATTACAAAAAGGACTTCAAATGAGCATTAATTAGTCTGTTAGTCTCGTCATGCCACATAATATAAACCGTTTGTGCCGCTAAATACCGTCTAAATTGCTAGTCAAGTTTGGTTTAACAAATTAAACGCGTTCTTAGGTGAACTAAATTTCTAAATTTAAGCTTTTACTAAACAGTTATTCATATTATTATATATCGATATCGCAGATGATATTTAAATCATTTAAAAAATTGTTAATGGTTCTAGAAATGGGTAAGGAATTTTTTCATCAAGAATTCCATTTTTAGTTTTAACTGCAATCGTCATAAAAATGAAGGCTCTTGATATCAAAATATTTTTCTTTCATCGTGTCTTTTCAATTTTGTTTATAAATCGGAAACAAATAATGGTTGAACTAGATTCGACTATAATATTTTGTGCTGTAAGGGTGGTTTTGAAGGAATTTATTAAGCCCTCTTGCAGCTGATTTCACCCTTAAATAGTTAAATTGGGCAAAGAATTCGGTCTCGCTCGCCCTTAATCAAATTATGCTCAAATGATTTTTTTATTCCTCAACTCCTACATCTGAGCACACAAATAACTAAAACGTGACAAATATTAAATACTGCAAGTCATTTTTCTCCTCATGACTTACATAATATTCACTCGTATAAAAATAAATATCCTCAATTGAACAACGCTACATATATTATTATTCAACTTATTTTCTGGCGAAATAAATAATTATTTTCGAAAACAGGAGACAAGCAACAGTGCTCGCCACTTGATAATCATGTAAACTTTGAAGCCCATTTCCTGAAAATAATTGAGCTCTTTCCCAATAAAAAAGGCATAATTATTATTATATATTTTTTCAGAATTTTGCAGTACTGATCCACTTAAAGAACGCCGAGATAACTTATAAAATCATCATTAACCTCGATATTCATTCGCCCCCAATTTAAGTCCTAAGTCTCGCCCTGTAATTGATATATTGAAATAATCCTTTGGATGATATACAATGCTATTGCTGTAATTTCATTTCAACAACCGAAATGAATTCTAACAAGGGGGCGCGGCTGCGAGGCACACCTCTCCCGCATAGAAACGAACACGGCACGGCAGCGGCGACTGGCGTGAGCGTAACGGACAAAAACGGCCGAGCCAAGCCACCGCATAGGGAAAGTGAAAGCGCTGCTTTGCTCGGCTGTTAGCGATAGCGAGTAGCCAACGCCAAGATGGCCGCTTGCATTGCAGCTGTCGTGCACTGAAATTCAACGAGCCGAACCTTTTTTCGGAGCTTTTTCTCGAACAATTCGACCGAAATGGAGCATTCAACGTGACCACTGCAAACTAAATTTCACGGGGAATTTCGTTCAGAGCGGTTCAGAGGCTGAATTTCATTTTGATTGGGTCAAATTCTGTTGTTTAGCGGGTAAAATTGCTTTGGCCTTGAAGCACGCGGAAGATGAAATTCATGTTGCCTTTATTCCCTTAAAAATTCTGGCCATCAACATCTGTCCTAAAATGGAGTTTTTCAATAATTATAAATAAATGCTATGCGATATAAGTTTAGATATTTCCATGAACATGAAATAGGGGTATTAATTTTGGAAAAAATGATCAGTGCTTCAAAAAACCTTGATGTACCAACTACCAACCAACACACCTAATCGATCTGAAGGCATGAAACAAAAATGTAATTGTTCGTGTAATTTTTCAGTAATAAATATACCTAACTATAACCATGTAGTTCATAAATCCATAGAGTTAATTCTGTCACTTAATTACGTGTTACATAAATATGTGAATTGTGAATGTGCCAGCTCTATACTCAAAAATCAATTTATATTGGATCAATAATGATTGCTTCATCAGTTTGAACGTGAAATATTTGGGTGGCCCTGAAAAGGGCCGATTTTTGCCAAGCCGTGGTGATATAGCTTAGCCGCCGAAGCCGTACAGGGTGCGTCCCTGGCGCTTGAGGGCGTAGACGACGTCCATGGCGGTGACGGTCTTCCTCTTGGCGTGCTCGGTGTAGGTGACAGCGTCGCGGATCACGTTCTCAAGGAATACCTTGAGCACGCCGCGGGTCTCCTCGTAGATTAGGCCAGAGATACGCTTGACTCCGCCACGGCGGGCCAGACGACGGATGGCCGGCTTGGTGATGCCCTGGATGTTGTCGCGGAGGACTTTGCGATGACGCTTGGCGCCTCCCTTTCCGAGTCCCTTGCCTCCCTTGCCACGTCCAGTCATGATGCTGCAGATGCGGTGATTCAACTGATGATAATTTCAGAAGTGTGGGTCGGTTTATATAGGATGAGACGCGGCCGGGGAGTGTGCGGCCGAGGTTGAGCACGCGTCAGCCAATCAGCGTCGAGCGTATGGAATGGTGCAGAAATTGCGTTGGGGGACAGGACCAGAGTAGACGCCATATTGTCTATTTTCTTATCTGATGTGCTCCCGCCAGTGCTGCTTTTATGACGCCAGAAAGAGGGCGTGTCTAAAACTAACATGGTGTAGTCCACCGGTCCTCATTCCATTGTATTTAGCGTAAGGGGAGGAGCCACTAGGAGGATATTTATATAAAAAGGCCAGTGGAAGCTGCCTTGAAACTAAATTCGCTCAAGTTACAACTTGTTCAGCATCAGCAATGGCCCGTACGAAGCAGACAGCCCGCAAGTCGACTGGCGGCAAGGCGCCGCGCAAGCAGCTGGCCACCAAGGCCGCGAGGAAGAGCGCGCCGGCGACCGGCGGCGTCAAAAAGCCCCACCGTTACAGACCGGGAACCGTTGCCCTTCGCGAGATCCGTCGCTATCAGAAGAGCACTGAATTGCTGATCCGCAAGCTGCCCTTCCAGCGTTTGGTGCGTGAAATCGCGCAGGACTTCAAGACCGATTTGCGCTTCCAGTCGTCGGCCGTTATGGCCTTGCAGGAGGCCAGCGAGGCTTACCTCGTCGGCCTGTTCGAGGACACCAACCTGTGCGCCATCCACGCCAAGCGCGTCACTATCATGCCAAAGGACATCCAGCTGGCCCGCCGCATCCGCGGAGAGCGCGCCTAAGACACTCGCAGGCTCGTGAAAAATCGGCCCTTTTCAGGGCCACAAACTTGCTACAAGTAAGAACCTCAAAAGCATTCCAAATCGTATATTTTATACGTATGAAAATGTTTTTTCAGCCATTGATACAGGGCAGCAATATGTAATTTAATTTTAACTGCTGACGACAGTTAGTTGGAAAATTTCAGATCTTGCAAAATATTCGATAATTTAAATTATTGATTCCTCGATGTGCGAATTACGAGCTAAATTTGTCTCCTTAATCTTAATTTTCGATAAGGAAACATCACTCGTCGCTTGATCCACATGAAAACTTTGTATGCTCTCAGTCTCAGAAATTAAACCGGTAACGTGAAAAATATTAAGCTTGTTCCCAATTTTTAAAGCAGGGATAATGATGGCATTCAGCAATTTTTCAGCACAGATGAACGTTAAAAAAAAAGGTGGGAAAATTGATCATAGGACTCCCGCGTTGTAACGGAAATTAGCAATAGGAAACCCCCACTATTTTTCATTCATATGTATTGCATTCTTTTAAGAAATTGCTAAATTTTAAGTGTTTGCTGTTGACCTGCAGCCCCTATTTGCACCAGATTTGTACCTGATTCAGATGCAAATAGTACACCGTAGTGCTTTGCGCGGGTACAAATTTTCAACCCAAACCCGCACCAAACCCGCTTATTTCGTACCGCACCCAAACCGCACCCATATCTTTTTCAAAATTTGAACCCGCACCCGCACCAAACCGCACTACGCCAACCCGCACCCGCAATCCGCCATATTGGATTTGCAAAATCTGGACCCGCACCCGCGGGTTTGGTGCGGGTTTTGCGGGTTCAACCCTCAAACCCGCGACCCGCGCAAAACAGTTGAGAAAACCCCGACTTTCCAATTTTTGCGGGTTTTGCGGGCGTTTAAAGGTCAAAATCTGGGAATTTTGAGTACTTTATAACTTTGCTCAGGGTGGTCCTAGAACAAAAATTAAAAAACCCGTAAACTCGTCTCAACGAGGCAAACAACTTTTATACTGACCTCAAGGTGGTAGGTCAAAGCCCAAGGTCACAAAAATTAATTTTTGGAATTAAAACTTAAATTTGAAAATAAATATATTGAAATTTTTTATTTTTTTCAAAACCGTTTTGTAGAACACATAAATTAAGTTAAAAACGTTAAAATTTGGAATGGTGTTGTTCCTAATTTTTTTTAATTAAAAATGAAAAATTCTAAAACCCTTGTTTGTCGAGGTAGGTAAAACGGTGATTGACCAAAAAATGTAGACTTCAAATCATCCGAATTTCAAAAACCACATACCGTTAGACTCCTCTCGACATCCCTAAGTGCACTAAAGGGGTATAATTCGATTTTATATTTTGTTTTATAATTGCGACAAGATTTTTAGTGCAGAATTCGAGATTTGGTGCTCATCAAGCATTTTATTGCACCCGTCTCAATAAAAAAAACTTTGTACACCCGAATCTCGGATTGTGGTGGTCCTATTTACAAAAAATACGTACCATAAAAAATTTCAATATATTCATTTTCAAATTTGAGTTTAAAATCTAAAAATTAATTTTTTTACCTTGACCTTTGACCTACCACTTTGAGGTCACGATAAAAGTTGTTTGTCTTGTTAAGACGAGTTTACGGGGTTTTTAATTTTTGTTCTAGGACCACCATGAGCAAAGTTATGAAATACTCAAAATTCCCAGATTTTGATCTTTGAACGCTCGCAAAACCCGCAAAAATTGGAAAGTCGGGGTTTTCTCAACTGATTTTTAGTTCAATTAGGGCAAATTTAAAGCAAAAAAATTCATCAAAATCCATCGACCCCTGGACAACAATTTGTTGAGTTCAGAGATTTGGCTCAATTCACCAGTTGCATAAACCCTAAGTGTTTGAAGCCACTAATAGATGGCGCCACCGTAGACTTTCGATTTTAAGGCACTTCCACTGCGATTTCAGACTCAATCTAGCTACCGTGCATTCTTCAATTAATTTGCTTTTTTTTGACGTGCTGAAAACCAAAATCGGTTCAGCCAATCGCCGTAGAATCGTGAAAAACTATTATTTGAAATAAAAAAATATGTTTCAACGTTTCTACGGCGAATGGCTGAACCGATTTTGGTTTTCAGCACGTCAAAAAAAAGCAAATAATTTAAAAAAGCAAAATAGCTAGATTGTGTCTGAAATCGCAGCAAAAATGTCTTAAAATCGCTTAAAACAAAATTTTTTAAAAAAAGTCTGTGGTTGCGCCATCTGTTGGCGGGTTCAATAACTAAAGGTTTATGCAACTGGTCAATTACATAAAAGTTGCGGGTTTGCCGAGTCAACCCGCACCCGCACCAAACCGCACAACACCAACCCGCACCCGCAATCCGCCATATTGGATTTGCAAAATCTGGACCCGCACCCGCGGGTTTGGTGCGGGTTTTGCGGGTTCAACCCTCAAACCCGCGACCCGCGCAAAGCACTAGTACTACACCGTAGCAAAAATTGGTTGCTTTTTAAACTTTAAACCACTAACAAATTTTTTTATTTCCCATTACTGTAACATTATTTTAAAAGAAGAAAATGTCATGAGCTTGATTTACAAACGGACATTTAATTGATGCTGTTTTCTTTTTTCAAAATAAAACGGACCTTAACAATAAATTAGATCTTAAAAGCATCCTGTGACATAACTTTCGGATCATTGTTCTTCTGTACATTAATGAGATGTCTTGAATAGGTTTCGTATATTTTAGCTGCGGTAGTTAATAGTTCTGTTATCTCTTCGCTGATCACTGATAAACAATATTAGCAGAGCGTCTAGCACAGAGATATCCCATTATACGCATTTTATCGATTTCTTTTTGTTATATATATTCGGTACTTGCTGCATGGCCTTTAGAAGACTTAAATCACGTACCTTTTACTTTAAAAATTTATGATACTCTCAAATTCAAACAAATAAAAATCCGTTTGGTGGGCAGGTGCCGGTAGCGCCACGAATTCATAATTAATACCAAAATCCGTTCAAGATAATTGAGAAAAATCTACAAAATTTTCAGTGGCTTTTTAAAATTAGTTTTTTTTTCTAGATATATTAATGCTTCGTTTCTCGTCCAAAAAACATGCTGACATTTTTCGTGAACTCTGGACAGTCATGATTATTTCCTGGATTGAAAAATTCCGAGTCCTATTTACCTTTGTCAAAGTCCGCGTTTTCTAAGTGTGCATCACAATCTTGTTTCTCGCATACGTGTTGATAAAGAAACCTGCATAAAAGGAGTTCAATTTTTCAGACAAGCCGATATCTCGTTTCGCTTGTAATCTGCATGGTTTGGATCTTCAGCAGACATCAGACAAAATTCAGGAGTTGTGGCAAACAAGCCATTATATTGTTGCGGCGTTCGATTTGGATAATTCTCAGGCTCTACTAATTTGACACAAGTATGTAATTCTTTCTTTTTTTCTTTATCCATTTTTAGAGTTAAAATATTAATTGTTATTTATAACCATTCTTCCCTATTGTTTGTTTTGTAAAAATATCATTATAGAGTTGTCTCAAGCAGGTCTGCTTGTTTTGTTCTATTTGCATAAGATATTAATTTTATCAGCAATTTCTATTGGACATATCAGATACAAAATATTCGAGAAGAATTGCCTCGAAGACAATTGCGCAAATTCAAAAGGTTGAAGGTAAAAACTACAAATTAAGTAACCCAACTCATTGATCTTTTATTAAAATTAAAATCACGCGTTTGCCACGTGAAAGGAAAATTAGTGGCCTTGTTTGCAAAGTTACTAGTTTAATTAACGCACCTGGCGCGTGATTTTTCTCACAGCAACATTAAGATTGGCGTTGAGCACATTCAAACAACTTAATAGGAAAATATGGACGGACCAAATGAAGAAAAAACTGAAAAACAAGTAAGACAATGTTTAATACTTTTCTTTTGTTTTAGCTATTTAATATATAATGTTAATTTGCAGAAAACAAAATACCCACGTGCGGTGTTTTTCATAGCAGGATTTGAGTTGAGTCAGCGATTCTGTCTCTACACGATGAGAAGTAATGTATTATATAATTTTCAGTTCAACGTCTAATTTTTTTCAAAATAGCTGTTCTGTCTATTTACCTGGTGTATTGGCTCGATCTGCAGGAGTACGTCGCCACTGTTGTCTACCACTTGTTCAACGTTGTGCAGTACATTACTCCGATTTTAGGCGGAATAATTGCAGACAACTGGCTTGGAAATTATAAGTGTGTGAATTTTTAATTTATTAAAAATAGATTGATTAAAAAATTTAATTCCAGAACAATTATATTCGGCTCAGTGTTCTACAGTTTGGGAATTATAACAATTCTTATAAGCTCCATTCCGGATATCATCATCACAGCGTAATAATTTTCATAAATAATGTACTATTTAATTTAGAATACTATTGATATAAATAATTATTTTGTAGGGTTTTGACGTACCTCGGCCTCTTCATGACCGCCTTGGGCCACGGCATTGTGGCGCCGTGCGTCAACGTTTTTGGCGGAGACCAATTCGTGTTTCCGGAACAGAAAGATCAGCAGCAGACCTTCTTCTCCGTCACCTACGTTGCCGTGTGCGTCGCCAGCTTCGTCGCTACCATCATCTCGCCGATTTTGAGGACGACAGAATGTCTTGGAAGCGACAGCTGCTACCCCCTGTCTTTCGGCATCTCATCCGTTTTCATTCTTCTTTCGTTTGGTAAAAAACAGATTATTTTAAAAGAAAGACGAGTTTGAATTTTAAATGGTTGGCTTTTTTCTAAACGTCATATCTGATTTTCTTTTGAACGCCAAACAATCAGAAGTTACGCAATTTTTAGACTTTGACTCCTGAAAAAATCGTTAAGAACAATCTAAATCGTTCCTGAAGCTGCTATTACATTCTTTGGAGCGGGAATTTTTTTATTTATTCAGATGGCATTGACAGATTTAGATTCAGAGTGATTTTATTGCGGATCAGCAGAGCAATTAAGCTCCATACCTCCCCATATTCAGAACACAACAGATAAAAATACAAAACATTTTTTTTTATAACAGAGGGAAATAAAGAAAATCGGTCAGTAAGTTTAGTATTTGGCAAGAAAAATTTGCCTCACTTTTTGTTTGAATGCACTAGAGTTTACACCTCTGTTTATTCATTAATTAATTAACATTTATTTCTTTGAAATAAACGTTTTATCTGATTCTTTTTTTTATTTTCAGTAATTTTCATCTCTGGAAAACCGTTTTACAAGATTAAAGCACCACATGGAGATATTTTTGTCCAGGTTTCAAAATGTGTTGCGGTGAGAAAATTCAAATTTATTCTTTTTAGCTATTTCAAATTCAAAGATTTTTAGCACGGGGTTAAAATGAGGGTCAAAAACAGGAAGGGTGAGAAGAAGGAGCATTGGCTGGACCACGCCGCGGACAAATTCGATCCGAAATTGATTGCTGACACAAAACTGGGTTTGAAAGTGTTGAAAATGTTCCTCACCGTACCCTTTTTCTGGGCCCTCTACGATCAAAAGGTCCAGCAAATATTATTAATTCATGCACCAAATATCCAATCCATTAAATCTTTCAGGGTTCGCGATGGACGTTCCAAGCGACGAGAATGCTTTGCGACTTCGGCAGCTGGAAAGTGCAGCCGGACCAAATGCAGATCTTGAGTCCTCTGCTGATCATGATCATGGCCCCCGTGTTTGAAGTGGCCATTTTTCCAGTGCTGAAAAAGCTGAAGATCCTGCAAACGCCGCTGAAGAAAATGGTCCTGGGAGGAGTTTTGGCCGGCGTCGCATTTTTGCTCTCTGCCGGAGTAGAACTAGCCATTGATTCAACGGACGCTGTGACTCCGTTCAAAGGAGAGGCGCAACTGCGGCTGCTCAACTCTCTGGACTGCAACATTGGCATTTCCTCTGATGTGACCGGGGATTTCCAAATTCCTCCCCTGCAGTCGTGGCAAAATTTGTATATACCTGTGCAAACTGAGAGGAGATTCAATTTAAAAGCAACGGCTGCAAACGAGTGCGGCATTGGAACGAGCGAAACTGAATTTGAAATTTCCTTGTTTGAGAAGCAGGCCCAAAGCTATACTTTTCACGATGGCATCGCTCCTACAACACTTAAATTGTCCAATAGAAATTCGGACAGCACTGAAAAATCGCGGATTGGCTCATCGAGAGTGAGGTAATATGAAAATGATTAAATTAAGAAAATTTTCTTGTAAAAACATAAAATTAATATAGTCATTTCGTAATACCATGAATTTTCCTGAATGTGTACATATTGTTTTATTTGTTTTAACCGGTTTTAACGTATTCTTTTGTTTGGCAAATACAAGAATCGTGTTGAATTCCAACGTGACTACAGGCGTCCCTGTGACTTTAAGAGGGAAAAAAGTTCACAGCATCATATTTGTGGGCGAAATATCTGACTCTGGTTTTATCGAAATGGACTCTGCTGAGTAAGTGCACCCTTTCAAATATTTTAAGCAAAATTTTCAAATTGAAATTATTATGCAATTCGAAAGATTAGATAAAAAGATTTAGAGTTTAAAAGCCTCGTTCAAGATAACAACTTACGTGACAAAACTAGACTAAAAAATTTTGTCTCATCAAAATTTCCACAGATACCAGATTGAAGTGGACCAAATTCCAATCGGTAAAGCCTCCTTCGGCGGAGGTGGAGTTTACACTCTGCAAATAAATCGAAAAATTAGCAAGGTTGCTAGCTGGAATTTTATTTATTCTCTCTACTAATTCTTTTTTTTTAGTTTAATGTGATCACGATTACGCCAGCAAATATGGTGAACGTGTTTTGGCAAGTGCCTCAATACTTCACGATGGCTATTGGTGAAATGTTGTTCTCCATTACTGGCCTTGGATTTGCATTCACGCAGGTAAAACAATTAGCAAGCCACCGGCCTTTCTAAAAAGTGAAATATTGCTAAAAAATTTCAGGCCCCGAAAAGTATGAAAACGTTGATCATGTCTGGCTGGCTTATTGCGGTTGCGGTCGGAAACATTGTTGTCATTGGATTTGCTGGCGCTCAAATCTTCAGAAAAATGGTAAAATTGGTGTATTTCAATAAAAAATTAACCATTTTAATTTTTGGTTTTAGCTTTGGGAATACGTGCTTTTCGCCGGGCTCATGTTTTTGAGCATGGTTGTCTTCGCTGTACAGGCTGTGAGGTATACATACGTTGAAATTCCGTCTGAGGATGAAGAAAACGAAAAGAAGGACGAAGAAGATAGCGTTACCCCCGAATCTTTACCAGAAAAGAATTAATCACGATCAGGCAAACTTTGAAATTTGATTTTTGATCAAAAAAGAAAAATTGAAAAGCTAAATATTTTACCGTTTCTGGAAACTTATACCATTTAAATTAAAATTCAGGACTGAAGTTCATTAAAAAATTAATTTGTAGCTGAGCGTCATTGATATTTACGATATTTACAACAACTCCAGGGTGCATGTGATATTACCACCCCTCAAACTTAAATGTGTTTGGATCTCTGCTGTTAAATGAAGTATTTTCAGAGTATGGGTAAACGACAAAGTGTTTAAATTTAATTAATTATTTAAACACAAACATGATGTCGTTGAATTTACTAAATGTTGAAAAATAAAAGAATTTCATTTGATACTGATGTATAATGATTATAATGTATTTTTTCATACGCATTCAATAAATTTTATGCCTTTTTAAATTCGCCACCAAAGTTTTATTTCACCATTAAGATTTCATCAAAATCGTTTTTACACTCAAGAAATTAAGCTTGAAACGCAAAGGCTATATAAAAACTATAAACTTACAAATTTACACTTTAAATGTAACAGTTAATTAATTTTAAGAAAGCAGCAATCAGGTCACTTCCATTGTGGAGATTTGGGATACATGAAAATTTTCCCGTTGTATTCTCAATAATTTCTTCGAACTTTATAATCATTTTACTACCTTTATCAAAGGCTGCACAGCTGACTTCTTTGGTTATCTTAAAGTTTCTGATAAATCTGTTGATAATGAACCAGCATAAAAGATTTCGATAATCCCAAGACCAGACAAGCTATAATTAGTCTGGTTGCACAAATCGATATTGATGGAATTCGAGCTGGACATTTCACAATAAAAACCCCATTGTCTGGATCTGCCGAGGAAAATGGAAGAAGCAGCCGTGTGAGGAAAAGTTATATTTAAAATTCAGTCGAAGTACCAAATTAATTTGCACTTGCAGAAAACAAAGTACCCGCGAGCGATTTTTTTCATTGCTGGCTTCGAATTAACCCAACGGTTCAGTTTCTACACAATGAGAAGTAAAATTTTAATAATTATAATATTCTAATTGATTTTGATTTTAAAAGCTGTACTCTCTATTTACCTGGTGCATTGGCTCGGACTCGAAGAATACATCGCCACCATGGTGTTCCACTTATTCACCGTTATTCAATACATCTCGCCAGTTTTAGGTGGAATCATTGCTGACAATTGGCTCGGAAATTACAAGTTCATAAAAATTGTCATGAGATGACGATCTAAAAATTAAAATTAATTTCAGAACGATTTTATTTGGGTCCATCTTCTACAGTTTGGGCATTGGTGCCGTTCTCGTGAGCTCTATTCCGGACATTATAATCACATCGTAAATATTTATATGAATTTTTAAGTGCATTTTCTCGTTGAAATTTAATTAAATTTTTAGAATATTGACCTTTCTCGGCCTCTTCTTGACCGCCACGGGCAAGGGAATCGTGGCGCCGTGCATTAACGTTTTTGGCGGAGATCAATTCGTGCTCCCAGAGCAGAGAGACGAGCCGCAGAAGTTTTTCTCCGTCATGTACGTTGCGGTGAACGTGGCCAGCTTCATCGCCATCATCATTTCGCCAATTTTGAGGACGACAGACTGTCTGGGCAATGACAGCTGCTATCCTTTGTCCTTCGGCATCTCTTCTATTTTCATACTGCTCTCGTTTGGTACTGCCAAGAGTTTATTTTTTTCATAAAAATTATTTTTCAATCGGCGTACTCTTAAAAGAAATGGATTAAACTCAAAGGGAATAAGTTGACAAAGTAATAATTTTGCCATGTCTTCAATAAAACCTCCTCTTTCAACTTTTTTATAATGAAATGAGTGAAATTCCGCTTTTATTATCACGAAAGGTAAAATAGAAATGCCATATGTACTTTTCTGAGGGCTCTTTTTACGGCTGCCTAATTAAATTTGCTAAGTAAATCTGCTGCCCATTGAGAATAATTAAATATTTCTTAATATTTAAGATTTAATAAAAGGAAAATAACTACAAATAAATGATCTAACTCTAATTTGACTGTCAGAAAAATAATCAAAATTTGTTTCTACTTTTCCGCAGTGATTTTCATTGGCGGAAAATCGTTTTATAAGTGTGATGCACCAAAAGGCGACGTCGTTGTTCAAGTTTCGAAATGTATTGCGGTGAGGTAATCCGATTTTGGGCTGAGCTTTCCTTTATTATTCTGATTTTTTACTTATATTAAAATAACAAATTAGCATGGAGTGAAAATGAGGATCAAGAACAGAAACACAGAGAAGAAGGAACCGAAGGAACATTGGCTGGACCACGCTGCTGATAAATTTCATCCGAAATTGATCGCCGACACGAAACTCGGTTTGAAAGTCTTGAAAATGTTCCTAACTGTTCCAATTTTCTGGGCCCTGTTTGACCAAAAGGTTCACTTCTCATTTAAATATTTCGAAAAAGTAACATATTATATTTCGCAGTTTTCCCGCTGGACATTTCAAGCGACGAGAATGCAGTGCGACTTTGGTAGCTGGCGAGTTCAGCCTGAGCAAATGCAGATTATGAGTCCGCTGCTAATTATGACCATGACTCCTTTATTCGAAGTGGCCATTTTTCCGATTCTGAAAAAATTAGGAGCTCGGCCAACGCCTCTGAAGAAAATGGTTGTTGGAGGAATTTTGGCAGGAGTAGCTTTTTTACTGTCGGCAGGAGTGGAAGTTGCGATTTATCCGACGGACGCTGTAATTCCGAATCCAGGAGAGGCGCAACTCCGACTACTCAGCACTTTGGACTGCAATATTAACATTTCCTCAAATCTTACCGGAGATTTTGATATTCCTCCCATGCAGTCTTGGCAGAATCTGTATATCTCGGTGCAAAATGAGAGGACCTTCACTTTAAATGCAACGCCTTCGAGTGAGTGCGGCATTGGAGCGAGCAAAACCGATTTTGAGATTTCCTTGTTTGAGAAGCAGGCCCAAAGTTACGCTTTTCACGACGGTATCGGTCCCAAAAAAGCACTGAAATTATCTGACAGGTTTTTGGACAGCTCTGAAAAATCACGGATTGGCTCATCAAGAGTTAGGTAAGTTAAAATATATTAATATTTAAGTATAAATCTTAAAATGTTTGCCAGAATCGTGATGAACGCCAATGAGGATTCAAGTGTCACCGTGACTTTAAGAGGAAAGCACGTTCACAGCGTCATATTTTTGGGTGACGTTGCTGAATCTGAATTTATCGAAATCGATCCTGATGGGTGTGTAATTCATGACTGTCTTTAAAACTTCATTTTGTTGCTAATAATTACCTCAGGTACCAGGTGGAAATAAATCAGGTTCAAATCGGTCAAACATTCTTTGGAGGAGGTGGCGTTTACACACTAGTTATAAATCAAGAAGTCGGCAAGGTTCTCACACGGAAATTTATTTTAAAAGCAACCATTTCGATTGAATTATTTTTATTCAGTTCTTTGTTCAAACGATGACACCTGAAAACACGGTGAACGTGTTCTGGCAGGTTCCTCAATACTTCATGATGGCGATTGGCGAGATGTTGTTCTCTATCACTGGCCTTGGATTTGCATTCTCACAGGTAAATTATATAAATTATTCATACTGAAAAATTAATTGTCTGCTAGGCCCCAAAAAGCATGAAAACTGTGATCATGTCTGGCTGGATGATCGCAGTGGCGGTCGGAAACATTGTTGTCATCGGATTTGCCGGCGCTCAAATATTCAGGAAAATGGTAAAAAACATTTGAATATTTTAATAGAAAATAGCAATCATAATATTCGATTTAGCTATGGGAATACGTGCTATTCGCTGGGCTCATGTTTTTTAGCATGGCCATCTTCGCCGTGCAAGCCGCCAGGTATACTTATTTGGAAATCGAAGACGATGAGGAAAGTGAAAAAAATGAAAAGGAAACTGCTGCTGAATCTGTTGAAAAAAAGAAGTAAACTATCTATAAAGCATTTGGTGTAGTTCCAGAAAGCCTTTTTGTAGAAGATATATGTATGTATTTGTAAAAAAAGCAAAAAAATACAAATAATGTTTCACATGAAAACATGCTGAAATTTTATTTTTATAAAATTTAGTTGCCGCGGGATCAACTTATTTATCTCTTAGAAAAATAATTGCAATGAAAATTAAAATTCTAGTCTCGTATAGCAAAAAATCAACGTCAGTGCGCCTTGCGCTTAGATGGAAACTGTGCCGCAACGCAGCTTTTCAGTGCGGGTGGCATACACACGTTTTTTGCAGTCAACTTCATATTATTGACACGGGGAGCGCATCTGGATTTTAAGACCTTTTATCTTCAGGGCGATGGTGCAATATTGATAAATGGACAGGTGGTTACTATACCGACAAGGAAAGAGCTCAACTATTGATCTCTGTGATCTCTGTGTGTGCGTCGCTTCTTATTTGAACAAATACTTTATCTCGACAGACTGCTGGAAAGAAAGAATAAACTTAATGCATCGCCAGTGCCCCTCATTGATCGTAGAAAGATGGAGGAGTCAACTGATGCAAAACCTGTAAGCATCAATAATATCCTCCATATGAGTTTTTTACATTTTATTTTTCAGAAAAAATCCAAATATCCATTCGCGATATTTTTCATCGCTGGATTTGAGTTGCTTCAGCGACTGTGTCTGTTTTGGATGCGGAGTAAGACATGGAAATAACAGGGGGGAAAAAGCTAAGATATATTATAACCTATTCAAAAATTTCAGCAATTTTACTTCTCTACCTAGTGCAGCAGCTTGGCTTTCCTGAGGATTTTTCCACCTTGATTTACCACTCGTTCAACGTCATTCTCTTCGCCACTCCCATTTTCGGTGGAATTATTGCCGATAACTGGCTTGGCAGATTCAAGTTAGCATAAATTAGATTCATCGTTCGCTAATAATCCAAACCATATTTCAGAACTTTATTGGTTGGGTCGCTAGTTTACGGAATGGGAATAGTAATGATGTTTATCAGCTCCATCCCCGATATCCTTGGTCCCGCGTAATTAATTAGCCCTCAAAATTTCGGGTGAAGGAGACATTTTATTTACAGGGTTTTGACGTTTATCGGCCTCCTCTTGGCTGGCTGTGGCAATGGCGTATTGGCGCCGTGCGTGGCTGTGTTCGGTGGAGATCAGTTCGATTGCCCTGATCGCAGAGATCGCCAGCAAAAGTTTTTCCCCGTCTATTACGTCTTGATGAGTCTGGCCAGTGCGATTGCGTCATTTTTCTCGCCGATATTAAGAGCGAGAGACTGTCTCGGCATGGACACTTGCTACCCGCTCTCTTTCGGCATTTCCACTATTTTCATCATGCTTGCAATAGGTTTGTATCTGCGAGGAATGACTGCATTTAATTAAATTTGAATTAATACTGAAAAATACAGATAAAATTTCAATGTTATGATTTTCATCATTATAATAATTTGTAAATTACAATTAATTTGTTATCCCATAGGAATTTTCGTCGCTGGAAAGTCATTTTACATCATTAAAGGCCCGGAGGGTAATGTCCTTGTGCAGGTTACCAAGTGCGTCGTGGTAAGAATTCTGCGTGTAAAAATTATTGGCATACGGAATTAATTATAGTTTATTTCTGTTAGTATGCCATCAGGAAAAAAATTAAAAACAGAAAGAATATGGCAAAGAAACAGCACTGGCTTGACTTTGCACGGAAAAAGTTTGACGGGAAATTCATTTCTGATATAAAACTTGGATTTGCAGTGTGGAAAATGTTTCTGACTGTTCCCTTTTTCTGGGCCCTTTACGATCAAAAGGTTAATTTTAAAATTCCCTCTTTGTCTGTTAATTATATGTTCCTTAAAAAAGGGTTCTCGATGGACGTTCCAAGCTTCCAGAATGGACTGCGATTTTGACGGACGGAAAGTCTTTCCCGACCAAATCCAGCTGCTGAGCCCCCTGCTCTTGATTACGATGATTCCAGTTTTCGAACTGCTTCTCTTTCCCCTGTTCAAAAAGCTGGATATTTTGCAGACACCGCTGAAGAAAATGGTCTTAGGTGGAACTCTGGCCGGCGTGGCGTTCCTTGTTTCGGCGGGCGTCGAGTTGGCCATCAATCCGACGGATCCAATCATTCCTTACAGGAGAGAGGCTCAGCTCCGGCTGTTCAACGCGCTGGACTGTCCCATTTCGGTTTCTTCCAATCTGACGTCGAATATCCTAACAGGAGAAATCGATATTGACCCTTACCTCGCCTGGCAGAATTTGCATCTACCAGTTAAAAATTTCAAGACTGTCAATTTGAAAGTTAGACCTGGCGAGCAATGCGCAGAAGGACTGAGAGGAAGTGAATTTAACATTAAAATTTCTGAGGAGCAGGTGAATTTTCAAATAAGAAGCTCTGGAATTTCATTTTGAATGCCAATCGATGCCCGAAGGTCAAAATAGTTAGTCTCGGTCGAAAATTTGACATGGCGCGCTGAAAATCTTCAGAAACACTAAAAACGTAAAAACCAATACCTTATAAGGCTTTTGTCTGCACCTTGCAAATAGTGTAACAAGATCGTCGACGATTAATCATGGAGAGAATATCGAGACAGGAGGCATCAATAGCTGTGTCGCTATACCGTCTCGACCTGGCACCTTGGCGAAACCAAAAAGTAATTTTTTTTAGTTTCGCCGTTTTTCGGCACGTTGTGTCAAATTGATCGAGTGATTGGGCGGTCTAATCTAATTTGACTCTCAAGAAATCGATTGGTTTTACCAAATCAGATTCGAATTTCTATTTTTACGATTTTCAATAATTAAAAACTCCATTCAAGGCCCAAAGCTATGTTTTCGCTGGAGAAAATACGTTGGAGATGTCAGATAGGATCATTGACAGCCCTCGTAAATCTCAGAAAGGTTATTCCAAAGTTAGGTAGTATTGTAATTTATTCATTTAATATTTTAGTTCTAAAATTTTGACATAGGCTTGTGATGAATGCCAAATTACGTAACGTACCAGTTATTGTAAATCTATCGGGAAAACGAAGTGGCTCTAAATATTCTTTCTTTTTCACGGGAGAAATATCCGCCTCAGATATCAAAGAACTTGAGAATGATGAGTATATAAGCAGTGCAAAATATGTTTTCTTCAAATGACACTTATTATTAATTTTTAGGTATGATGTTCAAATAGCTGTTGTAAATAATACACAATTAGGTTCAGTGGTTTTTGGCACGGGCGGAGTTTACACCATGGTTTTGAACGAAGAAAAGAGGAGTGTACGGATTTCATTTTTGAAAATCTTGTTTGGTTTTATGGATTTATTTTAGTTTGCCGTTACAACAATCACGCCTGAAAACTATGTCAGCGTGCTCTGGCTAATTCCACAATATTTTTTAATGGCCTGTAGCGAGATTTTATACGCAATTACTGGTCTAGGATTCGCATTTTCTCAGGTAATTCATTTTTTTTAATAAAAGTCAGCCTTAATGATAATGCCTGTTGATATGTGCATAGTCTCCCAGGAGCATGAAAACTATGATAATGTCTGGTTTGCTAACATCAGTCGCATTCGGCAACGTAATCGTCATTGCCATTTCTGGAGCACAAATCTGCAAAGACGCGGTAAGCTAAAATATTTGTGATTTTCTCATTTCAATTTGCTTTGAATGCAGGTATGGGAAATTTTGATTTACGCCGGAATCATGTTTCTCTGCATGATTGTCTTCTCTATCCAAGCCATGTGGTACCAATACGCTGTCATCCCGCCTGAGGACGATTTTATAATGGAGACGAATGGAGAAGACGGCTCGTCAGCAAAAAAGAATAAGGAGGTCAACATCAATTGGCTCAAAGCTAAGATCATATCAGCAACCAAGGGGAAATATTTTAATTAATTCCTTTATTCAATTGTAATAATCAGGGCTGTAAACTTTAGATAGTATTCTTGGGTGACTGTTGGACTGCTTTTAAGGGCAAATCCATCCTGAAAGTTTAAAAATTAATTAATAAATATCATCACAAAAACGATCAATTTTCAAGAATTTTTAATTGTACGATTAAAATTATTTTTCGACGGGTTAGAAAAACATTTCGCTTCAAATTGAGTTATTGGTGCTCATTTGATGGTCTCATATCGACTGGAAGCTCAGAAAAATTCAAAGTTAATATAGTCATCTAAAATTTACAGCCCATATTTTGTTATAATTAAAACTGATTTACATCCAGGGAAAAAAGAACGTCGGGAAATTGAAGATTTTAAAATTCAATCTATATTTTGTGTTTCGCATTTGGCCCTGAAAAAAATAATTTTTAACAACCTTATAGCTGTTTAATGAATTTACCAGTTTTTGTATGTTGTTCTTTTTTACCGTTTCTGCTGTCAAATTTTTAAACAAAATTATCCTGTTATTGCAGGAAAAGAAATTAAAGCAACTATAACGCAAACAAAATTAATTCTTATTGAAACCTTACACAGAGTATTATTAACAAAAAAAATGATTTTTTTCGTAACTATACACTATATCCTAAAAAGTTTCAATTCTAGAATTTTGGAGACCCTCTACGGCTGTTGAAATCTATATAATTCTAATCTGAACGAGCGAAAAAAATTTCTAATTTGATTTTCTAACCATGCGTCTACATATAATATTTTGCTTTATAATTCAATGGCTATAAGTGATGCAGCAACATTCTTGGCATATTCGGAAAGCTGATGAAATTTGCAATATTTGACATGTTTTGGAAATAATTTCTCCGAGAAGCCGTTTAAAAATTTGACTCGTATTTCCCAGCAAGTTACGCAACCCATCAAAATTAGAAGTAGATTGATTTTATGAAAAGTACCTTCGAAACAATTAAAACCCAATACTTTTTTGCATCTGATTTTCCCAGAACACTTTTCTGTTTTGAAAACGAACGTTTTTAAAAACATGAAAATCGCCCACCATTCGATTGGTCTCGCTGAGCAGATTAAAAATTATAAAGTTTATTGAATTTCGCCCATTTTTCCAAATATTATTGACAGTTTGAATTATGTTAAAGTTTTACTTTTAAACTATGAAAGACGTGGGTCTCTATAGTACCATTATAAATGGAAACTTTTCCTGAGTTTGTAAATATTGTCATGCATCAAACGCTATTGAATACTTTGTTATATTTTTGTTGTGTTCTGGATGTGGATGTATGGAGCACAGTTGCCCTGCTGATCCGTAATAAACCAAAATTTGAATATAAATATTGTCATGCATCAAACGCTATTGAATGGTAGCAAAAACACAACAATTTTAGGATTTAAAGATGCGTTCCCCTTGTCAGTGTATAATTTGGGTTCTAGACCTAAAAGCTCTGTCTAAAAAAACACCTGCAATTTTCTGTCGGTGCCTGTTTTCTCAAGATCTTGAATATGCAAGAAACATGTGCCATTCAAAAGCATCCCCGGCATGAATAGGTAATTTCGAGAAAGGCTGGAGGCGACACCGGTCGGTCATGCAGAGCCCAAACGAAAACATGCGCGCGTGTCGGGGGTTGCTCGCTTGGGGAGCCGGGGGTTGGAGCGGCGGCGGCGGCAGCGGTAGGCAGGCAGCGTGTGTTTTTGCTGGCGGCCGCATCGATCTGCACGCCGAGTGAGCCAGTCCGTCGGTCGGTGGGTCGGGCGAGCTGCGCCTCGGAGAAAGAGAGATAGGTATCTATCAGTACGAGTGGCGGCGGCGCCGAGGCAACACCGTCTGAACAGCACGCACTGCGCACCGAGCAATGTGCACCACGCCGAGGATCGTATCAGCCGCCACCGAGCCACCCTGCCGCCCCTGCTGCTGAGCTCCCAGGTCAGTACGATAATGAGGGTTAGAGAGGATGACCTCTTTAGACTATTTTGCTATTTTTCTCTCCCGCTCTCGACACCCCCAGCTGCGGGGCGTTTGCCTCTCTCTGTCAGGGAATTTCAGCCTGGAATTCTGGGCATCCGTTCGTGCTGGCTGCAGGAATTTTTTCCTGGCAGAACAATGAATGCACTGTTTGTTTCAGTTGCGAGAGGAGATAAGAGCTGAGTGATTTCGAGAGAGAAATTAATTCATTTTGTCACGGCTGATGACTATAGCTCATTTCAAACGTTTTTATTTTCAAAATTATAAATATTTCATAATATTTCTCGTCTTTTGAAAATTTTAAATATCGATCGTTCGAATATTATTCGAATAGAGACTTCCAACACTACTTGCCTTTTAAAAACGAAGTAATTTTCCTGTTGCTTATTTTGATAACTATCTCATATCCTTCACATTTGTGTCAAACTCTTTCACGGTTTATTCGTAAATTATATAGGGTCATTCTTGAAAAATCGTGACGATGAAGGTCCATTATTTACCATGATTTCGAAGAGGAAGATTTTGGTAAATATTAGAAAGTGTGAACATTAGAGACAAGTGTTTTCATGCTGTTTTCAATCCAATTATATTTCTTCCATTAGTTAACTGACTGAAAATTATGGCCAGAATTAATTAATTGATTTTTTTTAATGAAAGCGATTTAGATATTGTAGTTTATGCATCATTAATTAATCCAACACAACGCTTGTCAAAATTAAATTTTAATATTACTCGTGTAGGAATACAGAAAATCAATTTCTGAACGAAGGTTAAAATTTTCACACGACTGTAATGCATTTTGAAATAATTCAAAATATGTTATTGCATTAAACGTTTGGAATTCTCCCTGTTGAATAGGTTTTTTTAAATTATATTACCAATGCAATTTCATTCCTTATTTTCCAATTAAACATCTTCAATTCGTCCGGTTAAAAAATCTAAACAAAAAGCTTTTAGCAAATTAATTTTGACACCATTCGATAGTCCTTGATCGCGAGAGGAATAAAGGTTGATTACGTTTTCTTTTATTGAGATGTGAGATAAAAAGGCAGGCAATCATCCGCAACCCGCCCGAATTCTCGTCAATGACACTGCATACGAGCGTGGCGAAAGAGAAATTCTCTCGCTCTTTGCCTCTCTCATTGCTGGTTTGCCGCAACTCCACAAGATCAAACAGCTGCAGATAACCTTTTGGCGCGTGTTTATCGTTTAATTCACATGACTCGAAGTGCGTAATGCAATACACAATACATTATTTTGCACCCATAACAAATGAGCTCACTTTCACAAGCGAGAAGGAGAGCTAAAAATGGAATCCACATTCTCCGTTTGCACGCGAAACGTAATATAAATTTGATGAAGCGTTTCGACTGACGAAAGACGAGACAAAAGCAGCACCTCTAAACTTGCGCTCGTCAATATTATTTTAGTTCGTGTTATGTGCAAATAATCACGATCGCAGTTATTTCCAAGTGAGCCGAAGTCGCGATTGAATAATTTTCATTGCGTGTTACGCCCTAGCAGCCGTCGTTATGTGAATGCCGCCGCGCAGACCATGCGGATGTGAGTCAAATTAGACAAAATGAAAGTTTTTCGCACTTGACGGGTAATTATTGCGCTTCTCTAGCGTTAAGTTTGAAAGGAATTTATTATTGATGATATAATTAGCTGTAAAATATTTCAAAATGCTACTGGAAACCTTCTCGAAAATATTACTAAGGTGGAGTAAAAACCAGGACTATAATTTTTAATTTTTTATGTTTTCTCTATTGTGTGCAATAATACTCCAATCAGTACCAATTAACAATTAATTACGAGATTTTGCCGAATTACTCGAAAAATTAAACTGCTTATTGCAAATGATTTCTGGTGAAATAAAACCTGATTTTCAATGAGGAGCCAGTGCTGATCTAGGAAAATTTTAACTTTTACCCACTTTTCAGAGAATTTTTAAGGCGAAAGTAAAAATTATTTTTCAGAAATTTGCAGCACATATAGCCATTTTAACTGTTTTTTTTTTTAGATTTTCTGCTCTTTTTAATGCAAAAGCTCCATCCAACCATTAGGTCCGTAGCAAATTGGTGATGTCCAAGCAAAAACAGCTCGACGCACAATTAATTTATGTTCAGTGAGTGTGTTTAAGCTGTTCGGCGGTCCGACAGAATGAATGAGTACAGAGTTAAAGCCAAAATCGATTTTGACATTGACAGAGGGCCTGGTTGGTGTGTGTGTGCGTCCAGCCATCAGCCGATGAAAGTCAACAACATCTCTTTTCCGTCCCGTGTGCTTTCCGAACGACTCGTGCACCAGCTTTTATTTCATTATTTCGTGTCTGCAGCGGTGGCGTTTAGTCTGAATTGTCTGCAGCGGTGGCGGCGGCGGCAATTTGCCATCCTTTGATGTGCGCCTTTAATGTTGTAAAGGGACAAGAGGAAAAACGATCTGAGTGAGAGCGAAAGCAGCACTTCTTGTGCTTGAAAGGTATAGGCTTATGAGGAAAAATGGGCTTCTATGAGCAAACTGCTTTATTAACGCGTTCCTACCTGTGTTAGAATTGTTATGGTTTATCATCTAAACTAGACATGATTGCGCTTCAATCCTTTTTAACTGTTTTTAGATCGATGAACTGAAATTTTTTGTTTATCACTCAGCTCTCAAATTAGGTTAGACTTTGTCAACACGATATGTATTAAGTTAACCAATTTTTCGAGCTGTTTTAGGTAAAATACATTTTGGGTTTCGACATTTGACTTCTAGTTGTCCAGAATCTTAATTAATAATTATCATAACTAAAGGTCTTCAAGCCCCATCAATTTTTGAACCAGGATATCACATAAAATTCAAGCAGCTGATTACACCACTTTGTTTACAAGAAAAACTCATCAAATTATGGATGATTGATTGGAGAGAAGCGTGATTTTCTTGATTAGCAAAGTTTCCAGGCAAAAAATTTGGTGACAAAGTGAGCAGAAAAGCGTATTCCGAGCACATCTCACGCTTCTTCTTGCAGAGGCATCGATCAATTTTATCGATCACTTGTCTTCCTTCTCAAACTAGAAGTGTAGAAAAGCTGCAATAAGCAAAAGGCATATTAATATATTCCCCGGGCACGAGATCCGCAGGGTGCGGAACGCGATTTTTCATTCGGCTCTCTGACAGATACACCCGATGGAAATAAACAAACTTTACGACTTTCTGCCCCCACGCGGATCCATACGCACCAAGGTAAAAGGCTCGGAAATTGTTTTTCATTTTGCAATGAGGGATAAAATTGCGAAGCACTCGTCTGGCTGTTTATTGTTTTGCTCGGCTGCCACCAGAGCGTATCTTTTCCGCACAAGAACGGAAGAGGATTCATTTTTGCAAACGCAGAAAACGCACGCACAGATAGCATTTACGGATTTGCTTTTTTTCCAGCTGGCGAAAACAACAAAAAGTTACTCACACCACCACGAAAAAGAAAAAAAGCACGCGCTAAACATCTTTTTCGCGAAAGAAGCGTGCTGAAAAACAGAGAGATTGTGCGTCTCCAAGATACAAACGTGTTGTAACAACAATAGTGGGGAAATCAAGGCTTATCTATTGCAGCTATTTAACTTTATTTCGTCATGGGTTGGATCAGGACAAAAATGGCATGACGTCTAGCAAACTCAACAAAATTTCCACCGGAAATCAGTCTTAGATTGCGTCATAAAAAATTTTACGGGGCAATTTTCCAAATCTTTGAGAACTCGGTATCTCTTTGGTGAAATTTTAAAAGCATAATGTATACTCCGGATTTGCTCAGGACTTTGTGACTTAAAAAAATGTACTCAAAAGTTGTCCAAAGACATGTGTTAACTTGTGTGAAAATATCATATTGGCATTCTTTGTAATTGTCAAGCAATTCTCCTCTTCAAATCTCTAAATAAAACCACGATCTCGGATTCTAACCATCATAGAATTGCACAAACTTCCAAAAGGGGATGAATTCTCGCAAGAATGATGTTTTTTCTTTAGATCAATCAGGTGTAAAATGTTTTCTTTGATTATCAAAGGTAATGCTAATTAGCCTGCCATTGGTGTTTTCCACTCGTGCCGGCCGACCTATATTTGTTCAAATGAATGCTAAAATATTCATTGATGCTCGCCTTCAATAGATTAAATCAATTTAGACTCCAATTAGCTGTTTTAGAAAAAAATAGTATTACGTCATGTATAGTGTCCTGCCGTGGCCTCATTACCCGCCGCGTAGCAAAAAACGCGCCCTTCGTAAATCAGCGTCTCTGCACGCATCCTATCCGAATCAATTATGCATGCGCACTCGGCCATCATAATGCAATCGACCGCAACCACCGCGAGAGTCTAAGACAATAACCCAGACGAGCGAGCACTTAATTTGCTCGAGTACTTTATTATGGTCTCTCAACAAATGAATTAATTCATTAGCGTGCACGCTAACGGCCATTTCAAATTTCCCAAGAACTATATTAGGCTTGGTATTGGCAAAATCAGTCAAATAAGTTTAGCATTATAATTATTAATTTAAAATAATTATCTCTGTCACGGTTATTTTTTTCCGAAAACAAAAAATAGACTATGTTAAAGATGGCAAATATTTGGTTTTTGCTAAAATCAATATATTTTTCAGTTCTGGACAAGAAATTTACTTGATCAAGCCAAATTAATTAAAAATTTGTTAAGGTTAATTTTCAAGTCAATTTTTCTAAAATAATTTAAAATTTTTGCTTTAACTCTTAAAATATGCATGAATAAAAAATATTGAAATGGAATACTCTGGAAAACAATTTCAAGTCTGATTGTGAGAACACTTTTCTCAACGTTTGAGCTACAAAATAAAAAAAAATCATTTAAAATATTGAGGGGCAGTTTTTGATAATTTTGTCTTAAACTTTTCAGGCTCCTCATGAAGGGCCTAATTTAAATTGGAAAAAGGTTAACGTTTCACTAACATTTTTTGAAGAATACTTTTCTTTTTATTGCCAGTTGTAACTGTAAAATCATGGGGAGCAGTTATTCGCGAGATTGGAGGTCAATTGGACGCGATTTTTCAGCGTAGAAATTTTTAGGTGGCAGTTATATTTGCTTTAAGTACTTGTTAATAGATGGTGAAATTCCAAATTTGAAGCTCGGGAATGGGGGCGTTCCCTATTTTTTCGGTATCTAAAAAATACCCGAAAAACGAATTGTGTGAATGAATTCTAAACTGCAACTCTTGACTGCATTGAGGTATCACCTTGAAATTTTCACTGCCCAACCTAGTTTTTGACCCTGAACAACTTTTGCATTTACAAAAAAATCGCAGGTCGAAGGTCAAGGTCACCTTTTGCGACCTTTTTTTGAAAATTCAAAATTAAGGGATGATAGCCCCCTACGATTTTTTTGGGGTTCAGGGCTGAAATGTAGCCCGTAAAATTCTGCACAAACACACCAAGTTTCATAGGTGCAATCGCGATAGTTTTGCTGCAATTCGAATTTGAAGTTTGAAAACCTGCTCGAGGCCGCTTGACCGCGCATGCACTCAGAGCGGCGAGTTCGCCTCTCGTTCTTCAAGTTGATTTTGTTCGCATTTCACTTGCTTAGAAACACCAATGGGGCCTAGGGTAGACCAAGTAAGGTAAAAAGGACCTTCAGGGTCTGTACCTGACGTGACCCTGAGATCCGAAATATCGAAAATTTCCAATTTCATCGAACTTGGTGTCTTTTCATAGGTTTTCACCGATGTACAGCTCAAATATACAGCCAAAACTGCCGAATTACAATCCTGAAACCGGTTCTTGAAGTAATTGTGGTAGCCATTAATCCAGAATGGTCAAAATTTTTAAATTTTTAATTTATGGAAAGATATTTCTTATTTGCACATACGAAGTATAATATGTGCTGATAATAAAGGATCTTTTGTTTAGTACTATGAAAAAATGTTATTAAATGCAATAACAAATAATTCTACTTTAAAAAACTAAAAAAATTTGTTTCCTAACTTTTTTAAGTAAAAATTTTTAACATTTAATTTATTTGTTATTGCTCTAAATAAATTTGTTTACTTTGTAAAAAAATGATCGGTTTTTTTAAAACTCAAGATATAAATTTCGTGTATACAAAACAGAGGAATCTTTCCATAAATTAAAAATTTAAAAATTTTGACCATTTTGCTCATCACGTCTGGATGAATGGCTACCACAATTACTTCAAGAACTGGTTTAAGGATTGTCATTCGGCATTTTTGGCTGTATATTTGAGCTGTACGGTGGTGAAAACCTATAAAAAGACACCAAGTTCGATGAAATTGGAAATTTTCAAAATTTTGTATCTCAGGGTCACGTCAGGGACAGACCCTGAAGGTCGATTTCGACCTTCCTTGGTCTACCCTATGCCCTCTTGGTGTTCCTAAGCAAGTGAAATGCGAAAAAAATCAACTTGAAGAACGAGAGGCGAACTCGCCGCTCTGAGTGCATGCGCGGTCAAGCGGCCTCGAGCAGGTTTTCAAACTTCAAATTCGAATTGCAGCAAAACTATCGCGATTGCACCTATGAAACTTGGTGAACTTGTGCAGAATTTTACGGGCTACATTTTAGTCCTGAACCCTGAAAAAATCGTAGGGGGCTATCATCCCTTAATTTTGAATTTTCAAAAAAAGGTCGCAAAAGGTGACCTTGACCTTCGACCTGCGAATTTTTTGTAAATGCAAAAGTTGTTCAGAATCGAAAACTAGGTTGGGCAGTGAAAATTTCAAGGTGATACCTCAACGCAGTCAAGAGTTGCAGTTTAGAATTCATTAACACAATTCGTTTTTTGGGTATTTTTTAGATACCGAAAAAATAGGGAACGCCCCCATTCCCGAGCTTCAAATTTGGAATTTCACCATCTATTAACAAGTACTTTAAGCAAATATAACTGCCACCTAAAAATTTCTACGCTGAAAAATCGCGTCCAATTGACCTCCAATTTCGCGAATAACTGCTCTGGGGTTTTCTATTTAACATTCAATTTCTTGAAAATTGCTGAGCAGTCTTTCAGTCAATTATCTACTCTTTTCCCAAACCCCTAAATCTCGGGTGATTTCTCACTCCATATAAAAATTTATTTTCCTCTCAATTTTTGATAAATTTATGCCGTCTTAATATTTAATAACTGCTTTAATACCTTATTCGCCGTCCAAATAAAAACTTCCCCCATCTGCAGTCTCCAAATATTGCAGCGATAAATTGTGCGAGAATATAGCAAAGCGGGAAGGCTGACTGAGAATGAGTGCAGATATGGTGCGGCGAATGCGAATCAGCGCTGAAATGCTGAAAAGGAGCACCAAGGTCTGGCTGGCCGTGTGTGCGAGCCGCATTTTAAGCACTTCTTTTGCCATTTAAACACACACACACATACACATGAGCGGCAGCAACAGTGCAGGCGAGACCGACATTGTCCTCCTCTAATGTCAGGGTCGCGTGCTCTGCTCAGCCTAAGCGAGCATTTGGAATTAGCAGTGTGCTGCGCTGAATGAGCCGCTCGTGTTCAAATTTAATACTCTTGCGTGCCACTGATTCAAATTCTTTTCGTTTTATTAGAGTATGTTTATGCAGCCAAATTGAATCATGCGTATTATTAATATACACTACACGCTTCTGGAATAACTATTGGAAAAAGTCATAAGTTTTTAATTATAATTTAGCTAAGTTAATCTGTAGGAAAGCATGAAAAGTACATAGCATTGCAAAATTAAAACTAAAACCTCAGTAGGTTGGTTTGGTTTTCTGATCACGTATCTGGTATCAACTAACCAAGCGCCTACACCTCAGGAAATTAGATTAGATTTTACATAATAAAAATATATTTGTCTCGGATTTATTAAAGTTGAAGCATAAAAAGTGCAGAATAACAAGGTGGCGCACCATACACTTCAAGTTTTTAAATGACTTAATTTGACGAGACAAATATAACAAGTTAACTACATAATATTGAATATCCTCTTTTCGTTTGTGCTCAGAGATGCGAGCATAGGCAGGCATTTTCAACGGTCGCTGATGCAAAATTCTTTGCATGTTTCTAAATTTTGTTTTGGAGGTAAAGTACTGCTGATGAGGCCTGCCGGGCCGAAAAAGCCGCTGTATACAATGCTATTTTTTCATTTATATATAAAAAATCCTCTAAAATGAGATTCAGTCCAATTTTCTAATTTTTCCAACCGCTAATTTTTCGGAACTGTTGATAAAAACAAAAAAATCTGCTTAATTTTTTGAATAAGTGGAATATGTTGCTCTCAAATTAAATTTTAGAAAAAATGCTATAAGCCTTTATCAATATTAAAATTTTTCTCAAAACAATAAATTCCTCCGAAAGCTAAAAACCGCTGAGCTACATGAGTTCTAACTACACAAAAACATAAAAAATACGTATAGAAACGCTAAGAGTAACCTTGATAGTCAAGACCTTATACAGCCATCTATATATCTATTTATTATTATTTAAGAAAATTCGATTGGCCTAGATATAGTTTCATATTTTTATTATTCGAAAGATAAATATTTTTAAAAGTGTATGTACAACGTACATTATTTCCTTAACTTGTTTTTCACCATAAGTTGATTAGTATATCACACATACGTAGATATCATTTTTCCGTTACTACAATTTGATATCTGTCAAAATTGAGATATTTTATTCAGGTTACTGTAGCAGGAAAAGCAGAGGAAAACGCGTTTCGATCAAGCTCACTGCTTCAAAAGCCCGCGGCGTGTCGTGAGAGCGCAAATTGACAGAGCGCACGATGGTGGGAACCCCTTTCGCGCACCGAGTGCATGTAGGACGATAATTTTGGCGCCTGCGATAGCTGATTCCTCCATTTCCTGCCCGGCGAAGCAAAATTTCCTCTTTCGTCGCGAGGGATGCGATCAAAATGCGCCGGGCAAACACTGCTTTTCATTAATTGAGGCAAGTGTATGAACGCCAGACTTGATCGAGAGGGGAAAGGGTTAAAAATAATACTCGCCGCGCCATTCATGAAACACTTGACCCGAATCCGCCCTGCCGACATTGACCACGCTGGACGCGCTGCCGTTAAAATAGCATTATTGCACCTATTACACACAGCTCTTGACGCGCTATTCAGAGTTTAATTCGAAAATTCAACAACGGTGCGGCATGCGCTTCAAGTACCAGCAGAGAGAAAGAGAGCCAGATGCCCGACGTTTTGCTTCCGCGCAGTTGTTTCAAGCAAAAAGCTATATTTATGATTAACAGTGTTGAGTGGGAAGTGAAATGCAAACTGTGCCACTAATTAAAAACATTAATCCCGAGGGAAAAGGCTTGATTTGCAGCTGGCGGATTAATTAAACGGAATATTGGTGTGAAATTGTATATATATGATTTTGTTGTTTTGAGCGGTCTCACATGGGTTTAAGTATGATTGACAGTAAATTTTTGAAAAAATCCTTCCTATGTTTCGTGCTAGAAAATTTGTTCTCTCAATTTTATTTTTAGTTATGTTGTTAGTTTAATTAGTTTTTTGCATGCAAAAGTGGTTTTGTTGCTGTTTATTTAGGCATTTTTGCTCTCGGTTCTCGGTTTTTATTTATTTGGTGTAAAATACCAACAAAGCAAATGTTGCTACTATATTGAACAATTTAAATAATTCACATATCTTTCCAACATGGAATAAACTAATGCTTTTTGTCCGTTTCCATGGCATGCAATTAGTATTAAAAAAATGGCGTTCGTATGTGAATTCAATGCACCTTGAATTTTGCTCATAACTAAACACACTAAATGCAATCAATCTATTTCTGCAATTTTCCAATTAAATTCTTAATTTAGCATACTGTCATGTTGAGTTTTCGCAGCATGCGGATAGCACGTCATTCCAGCCAAAACAAACAATATTGCGTCGTTGGGTCCATCTTTCCTCAATGTGCAAGCAGGATTTCGTCAGAGAATATTTTGGATGAGTCAGTCGGAGCTCGCGGCTCCTTGAATTGCTATCAAGAGCGTCTGATTAACCTCTGCCCTCGAAAACTGCCTGCGAATGAAACGCCACACACGTTCAAATACACCCATGTCTTCAATGGACGTTTCAAAAATTTCAGTTTTCTTTTGAAAGAATAAAAATATTCGAAGGAGGAGAAATTTTGGGGTTTTCAGCTAGGTTTTACGGAAAAATTTCAGGATTTTATTGCGGATCAGCAGAGCAAATATAATACTGTTCAGGCTGAAACCGATTTTCTATTTTGGTAAAAAATCATGCAAGATTAATTTGTCCTCCGTTGAATTGAATTGAATTTAAGTTTCAGCTTGTTTATGTCAATAAAAAATATATGTATCTTCTCTCTGTATACTCTGGTTTCAAAAAAGACGAATATATAAAAAAATGAACTTCCCGCAAATGAAAATTATACCTCCACGGAATAAAACTGTTATGTGCAGAAATGCCATGAAAGACGAGGCAGTTAAGTGTTATTATCAAGACCTTTTAGCCGCTGTGGAAATGGCAATACGTTGTAAATATTATTGCTTTAAAAATATTAAAAAACGTTTGTTAACTAGGAAATAATTAGCTACCGTCATTTGTACAAAATTTTAGTCTATGTAATATATGACTATTTTAGTCGATAATGTATATTATGTTCCTCACACTCTCTCAGCTGTGTTGTCGGAGAAATTGATTAAGGAAAACGCAACAAGTTTATGTTGTGTGTAGCCGCTGCGTGCGTTTCATTTGAAGAGTAGACGTTGAGGCGGCGTGTCGTGTGACGGAGCGCGGGCCAAAAATAAATTATTGGTCGGGAACTTCGATTGTGTGTCCACCGCTAGTGGAGCGAGAAGGGGTAATTATTCATTTTTGGTTAAAAAAAAAACGCTGCTTGTTGCTTCTCTGTCTCTGTGTTTGCATAATGCGCACCGATGAGCGTAATGTGAGCGCGTTGCGTGCTGCGAGGCGCCCCACCTGGCCTGCGTCGTGTTTTACGATACTTCATTGCAGAAGGTGAAACCGACGGCATGCTCTTTATCACGCCTCATTTATCTTTCAACCCTTTTCGGGTTTACGGGGGTCGGCTAGCTGGTTTATTAAAAAAAAGGGACGGGAGACAGTAGTCTAATTGGATGGATAAACAAGATTCGTCCTTCTCGCGAGGGTGCACTCAATCCTAATTAAAACTTTTTGGAATTGAAAACAAAAACACTAAAATGCTTTCATATGTTGTTTACTTTCGTGTTTTGATGCCGTCATTGGGAACACTTTAACGACGGCGTCAATCGTTTGTTTACAAAATACTATTTGTCCTCAATTTGTTGAGACCGTTGATTTTGTAACTTGGGTAAAAGCTACAGAGAGAGGTATAATAATTTATAATTAAATATTATAAATTATTTATATTATAAATTATAAAAGTTGACCAAGGGTTGTAGAAAATTTTAATCACAAGGTTTAATTTGTTAAAGAAATTTATATTATTTGCTTCGAAAAAGAATCGCAAGAGATTCGAGATTTTTGCTAGTTGGACCATCAAACTCTTTTTCCAGGAAAAATGAGGCAGTAAATCACAAGGCGTTATTTCTTATTATATCCAGCTTCCGATTGCATGAATTGAGTTCACGTTTAGTTCTATTCTAAAATATTTTTTTTATCTCGTGTTTATTTGTTTTAAGAAAATAGTACGGTGCACATATGTATATATACTTACATCATTTCAAATTGCATAAGAAGTGTTATATTTACATAATCAGATATTCAAGTTGATTCGTTCCTAACCTGCAAAATGCTAATGTTATTTTTTATATGAATTGAGAGCTTTTTATCCGTAATTAAAAGTATGTTAAAAATTTCTTCACTTTTATTTGGCTTATTCAAATACTTCGTGCATGCCATCGGAACGGACAAGGCATGATCTTTTTTGTGTGGATTTATTTAAAACGTTTGGGAGTAGCAACATTTTCTTTGCTGAATGTCATCTCCAAAGAAAAAATAATTTTCCACTTTGCCTCGGACTAATTTAAAAGATTTTAGTCTATTTTTAGACGCCTATCAAGACGGTTATTTTAGTTGCAGACGGTTTTACGAGTAGTTTAAATGGCTTAAAACCGGCTCGTTTGATCGTCCCATGATTGAAAGCTCAGGAAAAAAAATAGTTGATCATATAAAAAAACCAAAGTCTCAAAGATATTCCATAAAGTTTTTCAAATACTACAATATCTCTGCCCATATAGACAAGAGAAGTTGTATTGTTGCCCGTGATACACTTCTTCTCTTCTTAAAAATGATTAAAGTATACTTAAGCCCTCAAAAGGGAACCTTATTAAAACGATGAACTTTGATAATTAATTAAATGTGGTTGATAATGAAGCCTAGGCCTTTTCGCAGCCTTTTCCATTTCCTTTTTAATTACACTTCATAAAGTTCAACGGGTGCGCAATTAAAAGCGAGCGTCGTTGGAAAAACGCCAGAGCCGGCCTTTCCGCGAAATTAACGCCGATAAAACACGCATCTGGAAGCAAAACAACCTCGAAAATTCCAAAGGGAATCTTGAGTAAAACCCGATTTCACATGTTTAAAAGATAAAACTGCTCGTCAGGCGTCGGCTGGCATAAATAAATTGCTGCTCGGGTAGACGGAAGAGGAAAAAGGTGACGCTCGTTTCCGTTCGCCTATTGACATACACACAGCTCGCGTTTTTTCGCATCGATCTCTTTTCTGGACGATGAGTTAAGAGCGCTGACCACTTCCAGCAGCCAGAGCACAGGCGCGGATATCAATTCACGTCAGCGCGGCGACGTATTTAGATAATCAGTCACCCGCGCACTGCGACACACGAGCTGCTCGAGTGAGTGACGGCAGGAACACCGCAAAAACCACACGCACTTCGCCTTATTATTTACTTAAAGTAGATCTTTACTGAAATCATTCACGAAGATTTCTATTTATATTTGAATTTGTTCAATAAAATTATTAGCAACCGAAATAAAAAAAAACTGGTTCACAATTAAGGTTCAAATTATTTATTAATTTACAAAGTAACCTTTTTTGCCACATTTTTAAATGAAAATTTTTATTTAAATCATTCTGCATTGTTCTCAATAAATAATTACAGTTTTTATCCCTCCTCAAAAAATCTGCTTCATATAGGAATTTTTGCCAAGCACAAAAAATACTGGATATTTAATTAGGACTTAGAAAATCGGAAATTTTTATTTAAAAGTACAGCTCTAATATTTAAACAACAGCAAACGCTGTCTCCTTCAGGGAAAAGCGCTGAAAATTACACATTAAATTAATGAAAAGATAAATTTCTGCACTATTTCAAAATTTCAAACTGTATAATACGTTAAGAATTATGTTGTTATATTCTATATATTAAAAGATCTTGGCTAGCTTCACTTTTTTAACTGAAAATTTTTGTTCAGATAATACCTTTCACGAACATTTGATAATTGTAAACAAAAAGGAGTGAAAGAATACCAACTTAAAGGATCGCTTCGTTCTGCAGCCAGTGAAATGCAATATTATGCAGTCTGGTTTTCTATGGTATGGGTTATGATCTCTTAATCCGAGCCACGATTAATAACGCGAGCTAGCAGAGTGGAATTACGGCGAAAAGTGCTCTCCTCGTCGTTGGCGTTAATTGCTCGAGCCAGGTGCACTCGCGGAAAATCAATTTCTCCGTGTGTCGCCTGCGTTCTGCAGCAGTGTCGTGTCGCAAAACGAGAATGCGCTCAGCCTGTTCCAAAGGCGTCACTTTTTAACGAGTTCCTTCATGGCACTGACTTTCGAGTTGGTATTCATTTCACATATATATATGGCGCGGGTCGATTGTGAGAATGAATAATTTTAATTGCGGTAGTGAAATTCAGATGTTTTTTTTTTTGCTAAAAAATAGTTTGGTGTTTGAACGAAAATCAGACTCCCATGAAAATAGAGCCGACCTTCTTAAATGTTCGACCCTATAAATATTCTAAAGGTCCAAAATATGCAACGAAAGCGGACCAGCAATGACGCAAGGAGATTTTAATGACATTTTGCTTGCAAATATCCAAAACTCTGCTATACCTTTTCTGCGAGTCAACCCTTATGCGCTTATTATTATTTAGAGGGCTTACAGGAACCTGCGGGACGGAGAAAAGCAGTCCCGCTGAGCAAACACAACACACAAAAGGGTTAAACTGGTATACGCATATACCTATAATATATACATGTTGGTTTGGCGTTTTTGTGCGTGCTGCCTTCGCCTCAACTCGCCTCGCCAGAGCAGCAGCTTTTCTTCGCCCATATCATCCATTCACTTAAATGAAAGCCGACGCAGCCTCTCTCACTCACTCACTCACTCACTTGAGCCTGCTGGAAAATGCTAGTAGATATATATTTCGCAACACACAGAAAGATATAGAGAGGAGAAAAGACTCGAATATCACTTAGGCGCACGCGAAACGACTCATAGCGCCAGAGAGAGAATTAAGCCTGCGCTTTTCCACGACTTCTCTGCATGCTGAGGGAAAAAATGGCTTTTTCATTAATTTTCGCGACTGTCGGACGGACGTCGCGTCGTCGCGTGAGCTTTGACGTGATTTGGATATTGCCAGTGCTGAGCGGGATTAGCGAGGCCAAATAATCCAGTCGGCCAGGCAGTTCCTATATTGGATTACGTTCCGCCAGCGCCAGGCCATGCATAAGTGATGCTCGCACGCCTGCATCGTGTGTGAGAGAGCGCTGCCGAAATTACTAATTACTCTTCAGGGAGCGATTGATCCCGGTGTAATACGAAACTGCCTGATGTTGCTCTCTCTCTCACTCATTAATTAAAAGACTACCAACAAACCATGTCTGATCGATACTCTAATCAATAATTTGTAGCTTTATAAATAAATAAAATTGTAGATTGCATGTAACTTTAACCCTTAACATTATTTTTTTGTAAAGCCAATTACCTTATCACTGGCCACATATGAATCAATAAAGCATAAAACCGTCTAAACTGTGATAAAAATCAGCTATAAAGGGTCATTTTTTGTCCAAATATCGTCTCAAAAAAATAAATATATATATTTATATTTTGAAGTTGATCAATGAAATTTTGTACTCCTTGGTGCTGAATATGGCGATTTTATATATTTTTTCCTTTGCCTGCAGGTGATGTCTGGGCAGCGCGGTTCGTCGTCGATGCCCTGCGGTGGGCTGTGCCACGTGCTGTGGGGGCTGTGCTACGTAGCGGCGGGGGCTGTCCAGCTGGTCGCGGGCCTCTTTGCCCTCAAATGGCTGCCGGTGCTCGGACTCGGAACCAACATCGTTTCCGGATCATGGGTGAGTTTGTCGAGCTATTTAATTATTTCGATCTCCTATTCCACCGTGTAAAAGCTTTTTAATGGAATTATAAGCACACGTGACTCCACCCTGCAGTGACTTTCCCGGCAGCACTAGCTAGAAGAAAATTAAATGCGAGACGCTTGTCAATGGAGCCATCTCCTTTTGGCAACCCTATTCACGTTTCTACTGTGTCATTTTTACGAAGGACAGTTGGGCTCACTCTCCAGGGTAGTTTCACTGCTTTGTGGCGTGCAGTCAGTCAGCAGTCTGATGAAGCGTGTCTTTCGGGGTTGATGCGCGCCTCTATCGCTCTCGTTCGTGTGTGTGGTGTTAGTGAAGCCAGCGTATATCGATCCCGTTCTCCCGCGTTCGCACACGGCCCGAGAGGCTGCACTGAAATAAAGATGAGAACCTCAGAACTCCACTGGAGCGAAACAAGAATAATAATTCGAAAATTAAAAAAATCAACATAGAAATAATTGTTTGGAAATTTTTCCAATTCTTATATTGGTTTAAAAATAAAAATGTGCATATTTCAATCAAACAAAAAATTAAAACTCAATAAATATCCAAATTCCAAGGTTTATTGGCAATAAGGTGGGCAGTGAACGAAAAATGGTCGGGTTTTTTCCTAAAAAAACACCCTTTCAAAAATTAAATCGTGCGAAAATATTACTTCCATTTTTCTCGAACATTTAATCCATTTAAACGTTTTTTCAGTTTTGACGATTTTAAGTGTTGTTTAAATGGCATTTAATTGCATTAATTAGTGCTTATTTGATCGTTCCACATAGATTGGTAGTTAATTGTAAGAAAAAACAGTAAATCGTTTGAAATTGAATTCACAACATTAAACCTGATTCTTTCTAGAATATTTGGTCCAACTTGGTTGTCGTTTAAATTTCACATTTATGACAAACATTGTGCCACAAGGTGCCACCAAACAACCGCACCAAATTCGCACCCTGCTCATTTTCGCACGTGTATGTTGTTTGTCTGTCGGCGGCGCGCGAAATAAACGCCGGGCTGTTCGCTCGTTGTTTAAATCCACGGCAGTGCGACAGAGAGAGCGCAAACACCACGTTTACGTACGTACACGTTGTCGATGTTCTTTGTCAGTCATTATTATCGCCTCGCAAACGCACACGCATTTATGGGCATACGATTCAAGCCGCGTGTTTGAACAAATAAGCGCTCAAAGTGCTCCGTTTTTCCGCTTATTTGCTTGCTTTGCGTTTAGATAGGCTCACTTGCGCCCTGAGGTGCTTATTGTTCCCGTACGTGCTCTGCTGAAATTCGGTTAGAACATCTCAGACAGCAGCAGGAAATGTTTGTCAGCACAATTTTTCCTGTCAATTTCTGGCTGTTGAATTATTTCAGAAAAACAAGTTAATTTAATTATTTAATTTAAATTTTATATGTCATTTGAAAACAATTAACTAACAAAATTTGTTAGTATTTTTTTAATTTTACAACTGCAAAATATGATATAAATGAAAAATCATTTGTTGTATATTCGTTTGAGTTCCTTTTTCGTGTGGCTTAAAATGAACAAAAATTTATGAATTTAAAAATAAAATTTAAAATGATGGTAACTATAAAATGAAATAGTTATGTCACATCATCGGAAATTAAAGAAATTATTCATATGTTTGAAATAAGAACGGCGCACTGATTGAAATCCAAGAAGACATTATTGTCGCAATTTTATTGCCGTATATTTCCTCTGTTTACCAACTACCAGAACACAACAAACAAACACATTGTCATACCTAAAAAAGACAGTGTCATGACGGCAGAAAAGCAAATATAATATCAATTCGGCGGCATGCAGCAGCGGTGAAATATTGATCGCAATTACGCTAAGTGACACTATTTATGGCTGGTGCTATCGCCCAGTTATTGTGCCATAAACCTCTCTTAACAGACTCTTTGGCTGCTCGTGAGGGTCAAGTTAGTGTTGCGGCGAAAATTTCATTATACGCGCGCCTGCCACTGTTGTGTGCCATTCGCCAACTCATTCAGAACAAGTATGAAAAATCGCAGTCGCTCTATCTAGTCTCCATTGTTAGTTTAATGATAACATCAACTATAAAATGAGCTCTGTATGGTAAAAATAAAATGGTAAACTTGATTCCTGGTTTTAATTTGACAAACAAATATTAAAATAACACACACATGGAGGAAAATTAATAATAGGCAAAAATTTTCCTCCTGTAATGTTTTATTACATGAGATTTTTTTAATTTTTACTTGGCTATGCGTACCACTGTATTTAAATTGCGTTTTATGATGAGAAAATATAGAAAAAAATAATGTATGGCATTAGAGCCGTTTAGCCTTTATGAAATTTTATATGGAAAAAATTAAATAAAATTATTAGGGGTAGGTATAACTCCCATTGAAAATTACCGTTCGTAGCTTTTGCATTTAATTCATGGAAATTACGAAGCATGATAACCAAAAAAGAAAGCGAACCAGCAGGAAATTCCCATCCAAAATAAAGTATATGGAATTACACGGGCGCCTGCTCGACCCGAACAAATTCCGCAAAATTAATTACGCTGCTCGAGAGGCGAAATATATTTGTTATATATCGTACCCTTTTCTGCAGGCAAGGACGGGTGGGCGAGTGGGCGAACAAAAGCTCCCTCGCTTTTCTGGGTCAGCAGTTCACTCGAGTGCGGTCCGTCAAACTGGAAAGCGCTGCTGCTGCCCGTAAAATCAAACGCCGCGGCTCGCACTTCACACGCGTATGAAAAAGTTTTACAGCAATATGTACCGCCTTTTCACGCATCACACCCAATTTTTTCCCCGCCGCTGCCAATAAATTGCGGGGGCAAATCGCCTGTTGTATGCGGCCAGAAAATTGATCGGATATCGGGATAAAAGGGTCTTATTATAAACGACGGCTTCTCAGAAAATGCTCTTGCTGTGCTTAAAGAGCATGAAATTGCTAAATTGGAGGCCGAAAATAGCAAACTTGAAAGCCAGGGAATATTATGTAAAAGTTTTATCCAGTTTTTATCGACAGTTTTTTATGGAATAAAGTTCTTTGAGTAGCACGGGTGCTATTTTTAGCTTTCGAGAAGTTAAAAGTTGAAACTAAAAACACGATGACTTTCAATTTTTTGTGTTTTGCAAATATTGTCTACTCCAAGATTTTACCATCAGGATTGCAAAAACTGCATAACGTTTTACTCTTCTTGACCTCCCCGACCAGCTGAAGGGTTTAGAGAGTGCTTGGGCTAAACCCCTCCTTTTCAACCCCCTGCTACTACCTCTATTGCAAAAATCTACTACTCTTATAAGCACGCTTCCTGTGAGCTTCAAAATAATTTAACTGATCCTAAACTCATTCTAAATTACCAACCAAATCAAAACGGTTTATATCGAAATAAAATGCTAAAGAAAAAAGTTTCAATATATTTATCTTTTTCAAAGGGGTTCAAATATATAGCACTAAAATGTAGCTCTAAACCCTTCAGCTAGTCAAAGGAGGTCAAGACGAATCTAATGGTTTTCAGCTTTTGCAATTCTAAGTTTGCAATATTTGCAAAACATAAAAAATTCGAATTTTTTGTGCTTATTAATGAGGATTTTCTTGAAAACTGAACAGAAAACCATTCTGAAGTTTTCACACAAGTTCACACATGTCATAGGAAAACTTACAAAATTCTGAGTTCAATTCCAAAATTTTGATTAGAAACCAAAATTAACAGCAGTGACCTTTGACCCTAACCCTAACCTAGGACATCTAATTTGATGTTGATTCGATTGGACTCAGTGAGAAAAATCCTATGCACATTTCATTTTTAAAATTGTAACACAGGGAGATGAGATACTGAGATGTCAAAGTTTTCAAATAAATGTCCGGTAATAATAAACTCGTGAAAATGAAAATTTCGTCAGAAATTATTTAAGACGCTATCTACTAGTAGAAAATGATTTCTGTATAAATTTGTTGAATTTGCTCGACCTTGTGCTAATTTTGTCCTCCAACTCGTTATATTTCGTCAATTGAATCATGAAAATAATTGAAATTTGATATGACCTGTTTTTTTAACATTTGCACAAACAGTACGAGTGAAAGCAGGGAAGATTAATTTCTCAGAGAGAAAATAAAAATATCTCGACGGCTGCATTACAAATGGATTTAATTTCTGCATGAAAAAGTCTCCTTTTTCTTAAAAAGTAGAGAGCTGCCATTAATCAAATCCCAGCGAGCACAAAAGGATATTTTTTATTTAAACAAATCGCTTGCTTTACACCTGCCATAAAGGCAGGGAGCGAAGAAAGGCTAGAATTATTTATGAATTCGTGTGCAGAGGTAACAACACGTCCTAATGCCGCCAATTTTTCATCCCTCATCTGGCGCCGGATGGAAGATAAAGGAGCACTGATGTTTTTCTCCCCCGTCGAGCATGATGGAAATGATTTGTGCGAGCGCGGACACCGCAATTTGTTTCCGCGGATTTGTTTTCGCACGTCAGGAAAAAAATAATCGCCTGGCCTTTTGGTGGTGCGAACGATGGCGGTTTGAATAGCAAAACTGCTGCCGGCGCAATCGAAGCGCAGGGTGAAAAAGGAAAAGTAGACGCAGACGGGCGCGCGCCACGCACACATACAACACTCGACTGCGGCTTGATTGCGGCACACTCACACAAACTACACAACAATAAGGCCGCCGGGTCATCGGTCAGAGCAGGACAGTGAAAAACACAGTTTCTGTTAATTTTTTCTTCCTGCCTGGGAGACTAATTTCTCAGAAAAATTAGGTTTAAATTTTAATGCAAGTGTAGAGTCATTATTATTAATTAAATTTCATGTCATGTCTGTCTGAGAGATGCAGAAATAATTTACCCAGAGAAGAGCACACATTGTTTCACTTTTATTTTTATTAGTTGCAGACTTTTCCTCGTTGCAATCCATCAATCAATCCATCATTTCACAACGCGGAAAAAATTTTCAACATGTCTGATAATTAATCATAAAGGGAATTTATTGCAATAAAAACATCTCAATTACGTTCACTGAAATGAGAGCAATGTCAATTTAAAAATGTACATATGAACTGCAAAATTCTGAAAATTATTTCCTGTACTTTGAATATTCTCTAAAATTTGGGAGGAAGCTCCATTTTCCTGGTTGAGACCGTTACAATTTCTGAGTAAATTAGCTTCAAAGGTGGCATGGTAATTTAGCAGCGAGCACTTTTAGGCAAAAGCTGCGTCAAAGAGCGAATCAGGGATAACAGTAGCTCGCTTCTTTGATTGGTCGCCGGCGTTCTTGTGACACTTTTTGCTTGGTTCAGACAAGAAAAACCGCCAGTTAAAATTCCGTTTTTATACGTTTCAACCAATTTTTTGTACATAGAGTTGAATTTTAACCGGGTGATTCGTTAACTTAACCTAATTCAACCCTCAGAAATCGATTGGCACAGTCAAAAATAATATTCTATGGCTAATTTAAGAATTGATCACCCATTTAAAAATACCATGAAACAGTAGTCATTAAAAAGAAAATTCCCATCCAAACCTCAACCGTTTGACCCTTTAAAACTTTTGTCGTTGGTTTGGGCACCCTTTTTTCATTCAACAGTTGTTGTTGGAAACTTGCTCGGCATCTTCTAGCTTCAAACAGACATTACTCCAGCAGTTTTTCTCTCTTCCCTTCCTCAAAGCGAACAAAGTTGAAAAGTGTCACGTGTATGTGCCGCAACTATGCACACACTCAAGCTGAGACTTGCACTTGGGACCCGCCGGCTTTGTGTGCGCATGCATAATGTACACCATATTCGACGTCGGATTTAAATATTGAGACGCAAACTCCCCTCGTTAAGCAGCATTTCTGCAAACTCAGAATGAGCAAAGTCAAAGCGAGTGTGTGCTCAAACCCCGGCGTGCGGCTGCTGTGAATTTGGACCAGCTTGTTGTGGGAATGGCAGAGGCCATCTGTTTACTATTTCATTTGAAGCTGACCGTTCCGAGTCCATTACCTCGCACGTCAGACTGATAAATAGAGAGCAGCGCGTGTTGTGTTGTTGGTAGAGAGTGTGTGCATTAAAAAAGTTGTTTTGATGTGTGTGTGTCAAAGAATGACGTGCTCAGCTGGCTGACTTCTTTAAATTGAAGCAGATTTTTCAAATTCTTTTACAAAGTTAAAAAAATGAAGTGATGAATTTACAAATTTGTGGGACAGAACCATTACTTAGCAAAACTGTGTCAATGTGGTATTAATGTAACATTGGTTGTTCATTTTTGACAGTACCAATCGATTCTTGATGGTCAAATTAGGTTAGGAAGCCGAATCACTCGCTGCAGTCGACAATGCGTCACTATGTTGGGGAAAATCGGCGGAAACGTAAAAATCATCACTTTAGCGGTTTCTGGTCTGATAAAAAAGTATTATTACACCATACCAAGGGAAACGCATTAAGAAAAGAATTGTAAATAATTAAATTATGAGATGTTTGTCAAAATATTTGTAGCAAAATTAAATGCTATTAAAACAGCAAAAATCACATTATTTGGGAGTTTCAAATTAGGCAAGAATTTAAAATTAAAATTAACCCGTTCTGACGGAACTTTACTGGAATACTGACTCTTTTGCGAATTGAGTGGCAATAAGTTGCAAAAAAATCCGTCCTCTGCCCGCAAGCAGCACAACATGCTACACTCGAATTCAACACCAGCGCATAGCAAGCAATGAAAAGGAATAAGGACGCGCGGCTCGAGTGTCTTCGCATTAAAATTCAAGTGCGGGCCAGTAGTTGCCCTATCTCATCCATCAGTCCACTCTCGCGGAAATAAAGCAAAAAGCTGGCGGAATAAACGTGTGAGAGCAAAAGGGTGTTTTCCTACCCGGCTGGCCGTGCGTGTAAATCTCAAGTGTGCAGCGTAAAAAGACGAGCGGAGCCATTCCGGGCACTTCCGTGCGTGTATTCACAGCGGTGTTTTCTAATTTTAACGCATGCATACTCGAAAAATACGAAGCACAGCGCAAACTACAAAAAAATCATCATGTGATTTGAAGAAGCATGAAATTGAAACCCCTTAATAAACTAGTAAATTCTAATTCAATTAAATCTTTTTTAATTTTTAATCTTTTTAAAAAAAGTTATGCATTAATTGGAAAGTTTAAAAATGGGGCCAAAAACCCATTGATAGTTTGCATAGACCTTTCCCTTGAGAAATATCAACAAAAGCCTCAAGAGAATGTCAATTTTGCTCCATAATTTTGGGTAGGTATGCCACATAAAAACAAGACAAATTTGAAAGCTATTTTTTCAGAAATTCCTTCGGCAATCCAAATGATAAATTTTGTATTTGGTTTGCACAAATTGTGTTAAGTAAAAGGTAAACAAAATTTCCCGCTTTTATATATTCACCCCGAATTTCTGGCATTTTCATCACGGACGCGTCAGGCCTTGGAGATGAAAAATCTCTTTGAAATGGAAACGCACCCTTCCGATCTATTAAGCAAATTTCAAGCGAGCATGCACCCCTCCTGCCAAAGCCATAGCCTGACTGGGAAAAGGTCGAATTAATTCCGGCTCCCGGAGGTAAACAAGCCGCAATTTATTTATTCCGACACGAATCTAATCTACACGGTGCGTTTCACTCGGACTGTGCGGCCCATTCATCCGCAGACACGACGCGTAGGCAACCGGCTCGACGCGGCACCACATCACGAGACTCGTCATAATAATTTATTAACGGCCGTAATCGTTCCGCGAAGATGGACGCCTCAAGGCCGACTGGCGCCTGGCCAAACCGTCGCCTAACTAGCGGATTCGGATGGACTAATTAGGGTCGCCTGATTGTGAGCGAAAAAGGATTTTGTGCTAACTAAAACTGTCCCGATGTTTTAATTGAGAAACTTGTACATGGAATAAAATATTTGATATAGCCAAAATAAAACTTGATTTTATGAAAAGCAACTAACTAAGCAAAAATCAAAAATCTGTTGGAAATTTTTGGAACAATCCCGAACGCTGCCAAAAATATAAAAACGACACATCATTTAGGATTTCTGTAAATGAGCATATTCCAAAAATTTAAGAAATTTAAAGTTGATTGCAACCAAGTTTCAAGAGATTATAGTAGATCACGCAGGTAAAATATTTAAAACGATTTATAAAAAACGTTCGCTATATTTGCCATTTCCTGCATTATTTTCTTTTAATGTAATTACCGGTAATTACTGCAAGAATAAACAATTCAATAATTTTCAAAATTATTTCAATCAGTTTAAATTCAAAAAATAGCTTATTTCTATGACAAAAGTCTATTCGGGCAAAGTACGCATCCCCCGCATCCCCTAATAATGGTTTTCGTGCATGGTCGCACCGCAGGGCAGACAACAAATGCGAAGAGAGAGATGAGGCGATAAAAACGGGGCTGTGGGAGAATGGAGAAAAATCCGCGAGTAAACAATGAGGACAAACGACGAAGCTCCTACTCTTTTTTTCTCTCTTCCCTCCAGTGGTGGGTGGCGAGAAGGGTGTGTTGGGGAGAATTAGAGCACCCCCTTTCCCCGGGGGTCTCTTTCCTTTTTCCTGCGGGCGTGCTCGTCTCTCACACGTTCCCAATCCCCCTTTATTGTGTTGGAATCCAGCTTGTCGTGCAAATCAATAATGCCACCCTTTCCCTTCAGCTTTGACAGAGTAACTGAAAATGTTGGCTCCCCACTGACTTATATTTTCTTACCTTGGTACTTTATCAACGTGGATTAGTTTTTTACTAAAAAAAAATCTAACGTCTAAAAATCACATCCCTAGTCCTTATTTCCAACCTTCAGCTAAAAATTGTAGTAAACAGCCGAAGAAAAATGCTTAAAAATTGCATTGCATTTTCAAACTTGAAAACTGTTATATATTTTGCCTCCAAATTTGCTTCGAAGCTGTTTACAACACTCAAACGACCTCCTTCAGTATAAGCAATTTAAGTATTCGTTACACTGACGAGAAGTATCTAAAATCTAAAAAAAATAAAGGCACTCAAAATTCGTTGATCTTTTAAATATAATTGAATAAACTCTAGTAGCGATATTTTCAAAAGCAACTCACTATAGAAATCAACTAAAATTTTCATAAGTGAAAAATTATGAATTTTTGTTCACGGTTGTTTGTTTTTGCATTTGAAATTTAAAGTTATGGTCAACCACTGGAGGGTTGATAAAAAGTCATGATCTCCTCGGGACATTTTAAAAAGCTACTCCATTAGAATGAAATTTTCATTTTTTTTTCAGTGCAAGAGGAAGATAATTTAGTGCGAATATCATGGCCACAAAAGTTATAACAATTCAAGAGAATATATATTGTAATCCATTTTAAGCATATTGACAATATTGAACACAAAAATCTGCGTTCGTCGATTTATTTTTATCAGAAATGCCTCTGTCCCTATGGTAGCAATCTTCTTTGTGAACACACACGTCATATCAAATGCCTTCTGCACTGCTCTATTATTTGTTAAACCAAGAAGAACATAATATTATTTCTATGGAATAGCGATCGGGAAAAAGTAATCTGTACCCGTCAATCACACAAATGCCAGAAACACAATCGCATACTCGTATTAATTCTCCTTTTGGCTGCATGTCGCGTGTTTCAGAACCTGCTGGCGGGAATCACGTGCGCGCTGATCGCAGGCCTGGCGACGGAGCTGAACGCGGGCCGGCTCAACGCGCTGCTGTGCATCAGCATTTCCGTGCTGGCCGTCGACGCGGTCAACCTGGCCATCCTCGAGCTGTACGAGTGGCCGTTCCTGGTGACCAAAGCAGACCAGGACATCATCAAGCAGCGCAGCATGGAGAAGCTCGTGTGCTACGGTAAGAGAAAGCAATTAAATCGACCCACCCGCGCACCCCGCGTCCTACCCCTGGAGAAAATTTGCTTGAAGCCATGCACCTATTTAATGTATACGCGCCTTTACCTCTGCGAGCGAGCAATCGTCGCCCCTGTTCGTCGTCTCGCAAAATTTGAAGGTGCTCTCGCTATCAGCAGCGATGTGACTCCATCAAGGGGTGCGCTAAAATTAACAGTGGCAGTTGCGCCCCCTGTTGAACGTCTGTGCTGAAAATTCTTTACGATACACAGTTTGAAACTTTATTACGTACTTTCATTCTTGTATTTGTTTATTCTCACTTAAAATCTTGTTACATCGTAAATGTAAAAAACAGCGAGAAAAGACAAACATCATTCTGGCAAACAACTAGATAAAATCTTGCTCTCTGGAGAGCCAAGTCGAAATGGGCCAAAACTTGATGTCACAAACACATTAAAAACTCGCGAAAGGGATGGAAACAGTGCTGCAGAGCATGCTTTGGAGGTATATCGTATTCCAATGTTTTACTACGCGGAAATCAAACACATTGTTGCTGAGATAAATGCGGACACGTGACAACCAATTTATCAATAAGTTTTGAAAAATATAATTAAATCTGAATTTACTCGCACTTACATGGGAATGCCACACAATCTTAAAAATTTCCCACATTAGTTTGCATTGCGTGGGAAAGTGCGATTTATCATCATGATTTTTTATAAATTCAGTTTTGGGAAAATGCTGAAAATTTCCCAGGTGGCCGTTTCTAAGAGGATAAACCCGAAAGTTTTCTTTATAAATAGTTTATATCAAAGCAAAAATAAAAAAAATCACTGATTTAAACGCGATCAAAAGAGAAAAAATGTATTTGGCCATGAAAAAATGGGGAAAACATCTAAATTTTAGTCGTCCTTTTTCATCAAGCAACGTATTTGATTTGCATTTTAAACGGATGACGCTGTTCACACTGCAGAGAAAGTTTTGATTTGTGCAATTTTTTCGTCTCCGAGATTAAGTCACTTTAGGATGGATTATTCGCATGAAGGGCTCGTCGTCGGCCTAGGCGGAATTGGCCTGCAGAGAGGCCCTTCATAAAGTCAAATTTATGCGGCTCTCGCGCGCGTCTAAAACCTTGCGCCGAGAAATGGTGTACGATTCCTGTGTGCTGTGAGAAGAGGAAGCCCTCGAGAAAAATTGCGCGTCTGCCCCGAGATCGCTGCAAATTGCTCCTCACGAGGAAGAAGTGCTTTCGCCCGGCACCGTGCAGAATGAAATTTTAGCAAGGCGCTGCTAAAGTGCGTGCGGCGCAAATGAAATTCCGCCGCCTATGCCGATGCGGCCGGCAACACGTACAAATAGAGAAAATCGATTTCGGAATTTTTTATTGCTGGTCTCGGGCCTCGGTTCAAAGTCGCATTTTACCCCGAACCTGCATACGTGTGGCACGCCGATTCCTTTCATCCAGAGTGTATTTCCAGACGTGATCCTGATTTATTTTTATTCTTTCTACAAATGTCTCGTGTTTTGAAATCGAGCAAGCGGAAAGAAAATAAACGTCAGCCTCTATAAAAGAGGTGAAGCTGATATTGATACTTGCGACGTCAAAGCCTGATGGAGCTAAGGAAAGACTGAATATAGAGCTCAATTGATTTTGGATAAGCCCGCGTTATCTAGAATTTTCTGATACTCTGCAGAAATAATTCCTTATTAAAATAAATGGCTTTCCACCAGAAAGAAAAATTTTCTATTTCAATTTTTTTATTATAATTTGATTGAGATGAATTTTTTAATAGGAGTTATTATTTAAAAATTATTGTCATAAGTGAGTTTTGAAGTCTTTAAAACATTTTTAGCCCTGAGGAGGCATGCTTAGTAGTAATTTTTTTTAAATTTGTAGAAAAACGGAAGAATTTTGTTTTACAAATTTCACCTATAGTTTAAAACTGTGTGGGTTGGCAGTAATTAGAAAAAACTTTTTGTTCTCCTTGTTAGAAGAAATTTCAAATTTAAAATATAAAATTGTTGAAGAAAAAAATATCCTCCTATACCAAGTACATATTTTTACGATTCAATTCACTTTCTCAACCTCTACTAGCATATCTTAACGAAAAAATCCATAAAAAAGGACACATACCACTTAATTATCATGCCATAAAATTATTGTATTTCAACAAATGTGGGAATAAACAACGATGTATATCCTCCGTATCACTTTGTCGCAAAGTCTGGCTTCAAGTTTGATCGCACTCGCGTCGTCACAGCGGAGCACCCTCGTCGTGAAATAAATAATTATGCATTCTGTTTGTTTGTGTGTGTTGCAGCTCGGCTCTCGACCAGCGTGAGTAGCTTCCTAATTGTAATCATAGCCCTGCTGGATACCCACATATCATTTTGTGTTCTGCACAACCGTAAGACGAGCAAGAGAAGGGCCGAAACAAATAACGCAGCGCCAGACCCCATCCTCAACGACATGGAGTACATTTTGCCGAGGGTGAGTGCCCTCCACTTCGGACGTGGCTGGCTTTTGTTTCAAATCAGAGATTCGCTCGAGACATGCCCCTCGGTGCTGATGATGCGGCTGAGGGGCTCGTTTCAAGATCGTGTGTGTGATGATGATGCAGGGTTGGCTAAAAAGGGCGGACAATTGAAAAAAGAAGTGTTTTTTCGTTTTAAAATATGAGGAAAACCTAATTATTTTACAATTAATTGGCTATTTAAAAAAATTGAATCGTAACTCTACCAATTTAAATATTTAGCTTAAAAACTCAACAAACGGCCAAATTACCAAAGTCTGGCCAGATTATTCTAAACCGATTTTCTTTTTTGATATTGCTGTGTTCCATTTGTATTAACATTAAAAAATAATAACATGACAATACAAATAAATATTTTAATCCCCTTGACGCATTTTGAAAATGGATTATTTCTGCGAAACTAGAATGTTGATAATATAATCTGGATTATAACTGTAAATAATCAGAGATTTTTTTTTATTTTTAAACCGGACGTTGTGTGATTTTTTTATTTTTCTCTCCAACAGCGTCCGACCAACCTAGACGATGACGACGATGAAGAGCAGCACCACCTTACCAGCAACCCGAATTCGGCACAGGCGTGGGTCTTCGACACCGGACCCATCGGCGGCTGCGCCACTGAGGTTAAAACCCGTCTGAGCACAGATGAGCCCCTAAGTGCCTGCAACCGGCCAAACACGTACCTGCTCAGCCGGACGCCTCAACAAGTGAGTAAAACTGACCAAAAATGTAGCTGGATTTTTTCCTTTTTTTGCGTCTTATGCGTAAAAAATTATTTTAAATTAAAATTCAAACTGATTTATTTAAATGAAAGATCTGATATGTGTTACATTCTTCATCAGTAATCGGAGTGTGTTTAAGATTATATCTTAAATAAGAACTTTTCAGTAAATCTTTTATTAAAATCTTATGATTGAGCTGCAATTGAGAAAAAAATTATGCTGTAACCAGCTATTACAATGCTATCCAGGATGATTTCAGAAAGAGTTTGGTAAAAATGTCTTAGACCAAGAAAAATTCCCAATAAAAAAATTATATTTTTAAGTGAAACCCTTTTAGATTTTACCTGAAAACAGTATAAAACTAAAAAGAAATGTAAACCCCCCTGGAAATGGGATTATATGCTAGAAAATGAGTAAAACTGTCTTCACACATAGAAGTTGTCTTTGTAGCGTCCAAAAACTGTCTGTATTTATTTCCTACCCCTAAAGTTTAAAAATTACTCTTTGAAATATTAAGAATCAATAAATAATGTGAGTCATTGAAGACAAATCCAATGCAATTAATTTTTAGCCATCCCAAAAACATTTTATTTCTAAAAATTTAATTTTGGAGCATTCATTGTTACAACAAATCGTATTAGTTTTTCTGACAGATAAATATTTTATTTAATATTTTTAATTCATTTCATTCTATTTCAGTCGAACAAGGTGGTGGTTAAGTTGGAGGTGCCGGCTTACGAGGACCGCACGAGCCTCAACTTCATGCGCAGTTTTTCGCGGACGCCGTCGCCGACGTGCAGTCTGAGTCACCCAATCTACGAGAGCGTGGACAAACGGACAGCCACTGTGTCTCCGCGCGCCAGACTCTACACTGCAGACTACGCTTACGCGAAGCACCACCGGCCTGGCTCGTCCACAGACACGGCGCGCACCCACAGACGCAGTGAGAGCTGCGACACACGACCGCACAGGTTACTTCACACTCGCTTAAATTATTTTTAAGATGAATTTCAGAATTAAAATTGGTCTGGGCTTTTGTCAAATTTGGTAAAAATTTGAATTAAATCGAATATTTTTGGCATGATTTTTAGTATTTTTTAATGATTAATCCACAGATTGAAATAGTTGCTTGAAAAACAAAAATTAATTGTGGGGTGCTAAAATGAAAAACAGAAATTTTCAGACTCATCATCTAGCAATACAAAATCTGCAAAATAATAAAGTATTTGTCTACCATATTGGTTTAGTAAAAATGCAATGTTTACTTTCCTATAATAACTATCATTTACTGCTAGTCCTCTTTGAATTACAGTCCACGCAAAACCGGAATTTTAGCTTTATTTAAATGAAAAAAGTTAAAATAAAGAAAAAACTAAATAAATATATCGCGAACTCTGAATAACTTTAGAAAAAATCCCTAATAAGCGTCCTAAGTAGCTCACGTGGGATAAACGAGGAAAACATTTGAAATAGGTTAGGGAAGTATAGGGAAGCTGCCGCCAGGTTGCGCGCGCATGTAAGTAAGTGAAAACCAGGTGGCCAGGTTGTAAGGACGCATGTCAGTTGACAGTCTACCCCCGCCGACAGAGGAGTGAAGATTAAGATTATCTCGCGTTGCAGCCTACTTTTAATTTCCTCTAAAATATTCACTAGTGAGAGCCATGGGTTGTTTTTGTACAGCTTTCAAAAGTATTTTCAAGTTAGTATTTTCCTTTATTATTATTTTTAATGGTCCAATAACTAGGAATTGTGTATTTTTGCTACATTTGTACCACGTGTTTGTTGAGAAAACACGACTTAAAAAAACTGTTGGAAACGATCATGATTTGTATAAGAAATTTATATATAATATTTGAAGGTGAATTTAAAAAGTAAGTATCGAAAACTCGAATCAATTTTTCAGGAGGACTTGTGTTTATTTTACCAGATTAACATTCTTGAGGTCCTACTGCTTTAATCAAAAAGAAAAATCTCAAAGACAATTTTTAATATTTCCGCAGCTCCATTTTTTATTTGAACACAGCAAAGGTCTGTGATATTTAACGATGGACTGATTTACACTAACTTCCAAGAATGTATTTTTTGACACAGTCAAAAAATTAAACGATTTGAAATTTTATAAATCATGAAAGATACTTTCCAAAGTATTTTAAGGACATTGATTCGGAAGAGATATTGCATTTGTTCCGTTTAAGGATTTTCTTCCTTTTTTATCGCGCAAAATAATTAAATTTGAGGGTTAAGTATATTTGATGTTCACCGAACAAATTTTTCCGGAAAGATTAAATAAGTGCCAAATGCTCGTGAATTGAGTCGCTAACGGCCACCCGGAAAACAGTGTAAAATATAACTTACTATTTTACCCCAAATGTGTCCAAATACACATAATGTCGACTTTTTGAAAATATAATCGTCTTAAATTCACAGCCCTGACAAAAACCCAGAATCATGCAAATTTGAATTAAGATTGCGATAAAGATAATAACCAGTTTCACACATCCAACGTTTCTTAAAATTTGCAGCGTGAGCAGTTTCCACCCTCCGACGGTGGCGAGCAGCACGGCGGCCACTCCTTCGGGCAAGTACCAGTACGCGTCGTTGATGATGGAGCTGGAGCAGGCGATCCAGAACAAGAAGGATGACGACGAGGAGGGCAGCCCGGTCGGCAGCGGCTCCACCGACCCCTCCACGCTCAAGGACAACAGCGACACCGAGTTCTCCAAGGAGCTGGAGGCAGCGTTGCAGATGCTGCAGGACCTCGGCTCGCCAAACACGATCGAAACGCCATCCGAACCGAGCAGGTCCATCACCACAATGCCCCCACCAGGTTTGAATTTCATGTTTTTTTGTAAATGTAAAAATATCATTGTTATAAATTCGCTCATTCCTCATATTAATGCAAATCAATCGTGTGCATTATACGTATTTTGTCCCTTTGTTATAACAGAGTTCATCATTTATTTTTTTCAAATTAGTTTTTTTTAAATTTTATGGGTTTGGGGCTCTCTTAAAATGGTTTTAAAGCCAATATATGGATGAATTTTACTCATTTGCGTAAAAAAGCTTTAGAAATATTTTTTCTGAGTTGCAAATAATATTCTCTTCAATTTTCTACTTAATTAAATCTACAATTTATTGACTAATTTTTATTTGTCTAAAGGAAACGTAATCGATTAAACTTTGGCACCTGCTTTTGTGTTAATATAAGAGTCAGGCTTTCCCGGAAAGTTGGGCAGAGGAAAAATTTTCCAGACAATATGTTGAAAGTCATAAATTTCATCAGCTCTCGCTTCCATAGAAAGTCTCCAAAATTCGAGATTGCAACATCCATAACTTGAAACCTGCGAATAACCGAAATTTTGCTATGGAAAATACTCCTCTAATTTAATATTTAAATTAATATCATAACTTTAAAAAAATCATTTTTTGGATTAATAAATAGGGGTGTTCTCCGTGTGATTTCTTTTGCAATTAATTTGGTCACTGAAAATTGATAATTTAAATGACACTCTACTAACTATTACTATAATTATTTTAGCAAAACTCCCTTCTAACAAAAATTTTAAATTTTGCACGCCTAAAACGGCAATTAATTGTGGAATGCACGCAGCCGTGGAAATGAAGAAGCTTGCAGTGGTGCACGAGGGTCGCAGCAGCCGGGCGTCGTCGTCAGGCTACAGTTCCCCGACCCTGACAGGCAGCTTGTCCCACCTGTTCCCCCCGCCGCCCCCGCCGCTCCCGGGGGCGGTTGGCTCCTCCAGTTGCAGCATCCAGCGGCGGGACGACAACAGCACGGTCATCACGGTGAACAGTTCTGACAGCGCTGAGAGCAAAGCCGTGTCCACGGTGGACCTGAATCCAGACCCTGTAAGCGATTTCTTCAAGATCGGCACGTGGGGCACCGGCACCAACAACTCAAGGACCTCGTCAGGCATCGGCCACGACTTGGAGAACGCGCTGCTGCAGACCGAGAGTCTGGCCTGTCTGTCCGAACTCGAGTTGCTCGCCCGTCATTGCAGGCAGAAGGCGGAGCAGAGGGTAAACACACACAAAGAATTTTTCTCTTGGTGAAGAGGACTGCTTTTCTTTTTCTCTATTTGTGGAGTCTTTGTTTTGCATGTGCTAAACTTTTCTCTGGTCCTATTTATAACTCAACTAAAACCTGGACTTTTTCAGCTGCTCAGCAACTTCCAGCTCAACTAACAAACTTTGGTACTAATTGGATTTTATTTGATTGGTGAAACGAATATGACTCTTACAGAGCTGTGATGTTTTCAGCTAAATTTAAAACCTGCACATATATACAAATGAACTCTTGTATGTGCTGCAAACATTGTCGTTGTTGAAATCAAGTCAAATTCAAATTTTACCCGCAAGGCAATTTAGGAAACAAAAGTTGTTAAATAGGAAAATAAATCTCTAGATTGAATGAGAAATTTCGGCATGAGTGAAATTTATCAGCTTAAGATGTATCCTGTAAGAACTTGAAAACAAAATTATATAAGAAGATATAAGCTACAAAACTTCACAGTCCTGCTTGTCATTGAATTTCACAGTGCGTTGCAGGATTTAGAAAATATGCTTGTTGTTTGTTTATAACTATAATATTTTTCTGCAATGAGGTATTATCATATTAGGGCAAGAGGCAAAATATTTTAGTTTTATCCGATTTTCTCGAGAAATTAAAACAACGATATTTTTGTACCTGATTTCAAATTTTATCTTCATTTTGAGAGAAAATTATCCATTTAGCGAAATAAATTACGATTTTCAGCAGGTATGAAGTATGTTATGGGGCAATTTTACATTATAACCTGGCTGAACTTTTCACCTCATTTTCATTCAAGTGAATTAAATTTAATTTTCTAAATATTTAAAATCAATCCACACATCAACTTTAGAAGACACTAATAATCTTACTAACAATTAACTGCAATTGTTTAGAGTTTATGCAGGTTTTGGGGTAATTACTAATATTTTCCCTTTTCATTAACTATAACCTTACATTTTCATCTTGCATATTTTGCAAATTAATATTTAACGCTTTTGCAATTTCCTTTCGCCAGAAAACTGTACGGATTCTATGTTTTTATTTTTGGTGATTTATTTTAAATTATACATCGATCGATCATTTATTTATTTTTATTTTTGGACGAGCTAAAACGAACGAAAATGTCATATAAGCATATCTAATATGTCATATATACTTTTAAATGATCTGGTTCCTTTGTAGCTCCATAATTTGCTAGTGTCGATCGTATATATACAAAATCTGGGTATTCTTACATCATTGAAAGCGCTCGAATTGACAAAATTCTCACCAGAAAAGAAAACGTAGGTTCCTAAGAAATCCATTTTCAAACATTTTTTCGTGATATGGCATTTGAATTGAATTGATTGCTTATATTTACTTCCATTCTCTGTTGCAGCAAATTGAAAGGAAGGTTCAAAGACAGATGTCAATCAGAGCCAGCTCGATGCGGGATGCGCTGAAAAAAACTTTGCCCTCCTATTCAGTAGACGGGTATCAAGTGAAGGACTCTCCTGCTTGAATATTCTGCCAACAAGAAAAAACTGAAAAGTGAAATTGAGCGCGCGCGTTTGTGCCGCAAAACAGAATCCAAAGCAAGTTGCCATTGAAAATATTAATAATGAGATATTTAATTGTTACAAACTGATGAAAAGAAGAAAGTATTTTCCTATCGTCAGAATAACCATTTGATTGAAACGATGATTTTTCCCGATTGCCGGAACAAAGCACGCACAAAAGCTTAATATTCAAAAGAAGCACATATTTCTCTTTAGGACAGTTGTCTTCGCTGTGATTTATGTGAAATCTCTTCTACGGACGGCACCAGAACCAAAAATTCAGCCCTACATGTATCATGTGCTATTTGTTGGAATATCAAAATCGTGTCAGGAGGACATTTTAACTAATTATGTCAGGAGTGTATGCTGATTATATACACTGATCTGCGTGCATATTATGGGCGTCTCCTCCTAAATGGCCAACGGTTTCTCTTTGTAAGAGACAAAATAATTTCACACACACACAGAGAATAAATAAAATAAATATATTTTTTCAAATCGAAGGAAATGTTACAATGTGAAGTCGCATACTTTGTTAGAAGCCAGGTTCCGTTAATAGTTCTCAAGCTGCGTGTGCAAAAGAGGGTATAAATAGGAAGATCGTCTCAAGTCAAATACGAAAATGGAATCACGCCACGTGAGAGTTAAGTTTTGTGTACCTACTGTGTAACGGTGTGAAAACCATTTCTACATTGTATTTAAATCGCTTTTTTGCATTTCACAAAGCGGAATGATTTTTTTTATTATTTTTACACCGTTACACCTCCATTTAATAGCAATACCAATTTTGTTACCAATAAAGAATCTCTACGCAAAGGAAAAATGTTTTTCATTTACAAATATTTTACACTTAATCATAATTCATAGTGGATTAAAACAGGGCGAAAATTAAAAATTATTCGAATTACTTTTAGATGATTTGCATTTTTAAAGCTTCTAACAGTCACAAGACTATTTAAATGATTTGGCAACTAATTCTTGTTAAATTTATACGTAATTCGATTTGAATTGTGTATTTCCGAATAAACTGACGTATTTGATGAAATTTCAATAAAAATGTCATTTTTCCAGGGATTAATTAGCACCGAATGCACAAACCAAAAAAAAGGTTTATAAAAAGATGGTGAACCTAGGTCTGTGTTTATTATTTAAAAAGTAGGTAAACTTTACTGAATTTTTACCACGAAGATATCGGTTCATGACGGTCAGAAGCTGCGAAAAAACTGCTGTCAAACATTCCCAGCCCGATAAATATTTTAAATTAACGTAGTTTTAATGTGCAAAAATGTATTAAAATTAAACGCTGTATTCTGACCAGCTGCATTGATTGTACGGTGCGATTCCGGTGCTGCAACCTGCAATACGCGAACGTGGCGCCAGTTGCATAGATGCTCTCATGACGTCATGGTCGTCTCCTTTTTAACGCGCAGCTGGGGAGGTGGGAGTGGAGAGCAGAGGGGAGGGCGGTATTCGCCCAGCGCAGGAGGAGAAGGGACCTCATCATCTGTGATGTCTAAACATTCGGGGTGAAAATAACACGATTCGGTCGCTTTTCTGGTGCTCGAGGCTGCGATCGGAGCACACCCCTCGGACGCGAGCGTCGCGGACAACCTTCGGACATCCTCGGCAGGCAGACGGCGTCCGCGGGACGCGAACACGGCCGTAAATGGCACATTAAAGTGGGTGAGTGACAGCAAACTCGAGCGTGTTGGCCCACTAAACGCGCCCCTGGCCCCCTTTCGGGGCTGCTGTGGCTGCCTGATTGGGCTCGAGTGACCTTGGCCGCGTGTCGCCGTCCGAGTGGGACACGCGGCAGTCTCGGACGCTGCTGTCGCCTCGAGTGCTGTGACAGCTTCCTCCGCTCATTCATTTCGCATACATACTTTTCATCCTATGCACTGATTTTGCGAAATTCTTGGCTAGCCATTTGTGCGTTGCTCTAGTTTTAATTGACACTTTTCTTGGCGTTGTCACAATTGCAACACGTTATGCTATCCCTTTTCTCCCACATTCTCCTGTAATTTCACAATAAAAGAAATAAATAAACCGTGCACACGTCAATTTATTCTCTACAATTGGGACTCTAATTTCCAGATTGAGCTCCGTGAGAAACAAAAATGCTGGCCTGCCCGATTCTGATTAACGAGGAGACCCCAGAGGCGCTCTCCTACATCTGCCTCAAATACATCTGCACCTGCCTGGACAGCATTAGTTACCGCGATCCAGTCAATCCCTGGATGCACCACCTTCTCCCAGGGGTGATCTTGCCAAATGAAATTTGTGAAAGGCTGCTACAGGTAAACCAATGACCGACTGGAAACAGAAATTCCTCCCTTTTTTCACTCTGGTTTTTACACCAATCTTGCCAAAAAAATGTTGGAAATATTTTTTTTCATATCAAAAATAATTATTTTAAAAAATTGCTCTCACAGGTGAACAATTATTCTCCTTTGCACAGCCAAAATTTGCAAAATTCTATCTCTGCCTTAAATTTTCTGTTAAGTGGATGTCTTGGCCAACTAACCTGCATAGTAAATTATCTTTCTAAATTTGCCTGAAGGAAATGAAAATTAACTGCTTAAAAACTGCAGAAAAAAAGAACTTAACAGTTTGACAGAAAGGCGGAAATATGAAAAAAGATGATGCATTTTTCAATAACTTCTCTTTTCTTTAATCATTGTTTTAGACGTTTCAAATTTGTAGAGCTGAAAATTTTCCTTCGTCAAAAATTATTGGAAAACGTTACCCTTCCAATTAAGCATCCTGTGTTCTACATGAAAATCCAAAAACAAAATAAATGTATCCTAAATATTATATACAAGTCGATTTTTCGGGGTTTAATTTTTTTAAATCAAAACGTTGAGGACTTATTGTTCTCAGATTTTTTATTTTCCCCCCAGAGCCTTCCAGCTCAAAATATATCTAATATCCAAAATTTGACTCTGAAGTTAATTTAAAAGAGATTTATTTGCTCCCCTCTTACAAGAAAATTTTACTTAGGTACTTTTTTGATAAGTAACAAACTCATTGGATTCAATTCGAGTAGCCTGTTTTAATTTTAATCAGTTACAGAAGTAGAAATTTTTTAGCTTTGTGCTTCTCGTGCTTCTCTAAATATGCTTTGAAATTTTGAATTGATTATCGCAATCCATTAAAGAGTTACCTGGATCCAGTTGGACAACCAAAAATTGAATCGAAAGGGAAAAAATAATTACCAGTAATTGAAATATGACGAACAACCGATCAATTGGTCTTGTCAAATGGAGAACGCCAACAAAAATCATCATGATCGGATGAAGTTTGGCTTCAAAATTCGATTTTGAAACCATCTTTATGATACATTCCATGATGATTTTTAATCTCCACAACTCGCCTCAATGGCCGGATCAAAAATGTTCACCTGGTAATCTTAGTTTACTTCTTTGAGAAGTACTCAAATTCGGTAAGTATACATTGTTTTCCCAAAAAAAGTATGGAAGCTGACTTTCCTTATGAGCTTTTGATCTGCATTATTTGGTAGTTTTTATTAATACAGAAGGATAACATTGCGAACCCCGAACAATTTCAAATTTCATTATTTCCATTCACATTTTGTGAATCATATCAAATTTAAAACCATATTTCAATTAGCATCTTTTTTGATCCGACATTTCGATGTTTACATGTCTCAACAACCATTACTGCCCGTTCATAACTATGCCCAAGCTGATTTATCTATACTATAGACCCGTTACATTACCGTTGTTTCTTTTATGAAACTCATGTCTTGTGATTAAACATCAAGAACAAATCTAATTTGATTTTAAATATTTTTTAAAAGGTATTCCAGCAAGAGGGAAATTCCGTGGACGATGGCTTTGCGAATCTCTTCAGCGACTCGCGGTGCATGCCCTTGAAGAGACTGAAGCTGCGCAACTCTACACTGGGCAACGAGGCCCTGAAGCGGCTGTTGGGGGCGCACCGGCTCACCGAGGTGGACCTGCAGAGGTGCAGCCGCCTTACCGACCAGTGCTTTGAGACCCTCAACGCCACCAGCGACCAGTTGCTGTCGCTCTCCATTGGCGACGACACCGGCATTTTCCCAAAAACTCTGCACTCAGGCTCAGACGCCAGGATGACCAGCGCTTACGAAGCCAGAGGCTTCATGCTCAGGGCGCCCAAATTGAAAAGACTCAGCCTCAGGATGCAGGTAAGTCAAGCATTTTTTATTCAATTCAATTCTGTTTATTTCTCCATAACAATTTATTTAGTAAAGCTCTGCTATTCACTGCATTTGTTTGCTCAATGGATAGAGACTATACAAATTTTTTTACTTTAACCTGAAATAATATTATATGAAAATTTGGCAAGAGCTTAAATTTTACCATGTTTACTTGTAAATTTCTGAGAATATCAGCTCCACAAATGTATGCTAATTAGGCGGTGAGCACTGTCTCCTTATTGAAAATCATAATTTGGTTCGCCAAGAGGGAAATTAACCTCATGATTCGCAAATTGTTGGAAAGGTCGTGACGAGAAATATTGAAACCAAGCGAAAATTAATTGACAAAACTATATTTTTTAAATGTTAGTTACAATTTTAAATTAATGATTGTTTATTTTGCAAATTCTACAAACTCAACAAAACTTTTCGAAGTATTGTGAGCCACAAAAATTCAAGATCTCATAACTGATACTGGTTCAATTTGTGTTCATCATTGGTTGGGTATCTCGTTATGAGCATTTTAATGTAAATAATAAACACAGAAATCTTAAAAGCTGAAGGGGGGGGGGGGGGTGAAACAAGATTGAGTCTAGACAATTATTTCTTCATTCATTGTTTCTAGCGTCTCTTAGAAATTTTTCTATTGAGATATTTTGTCCAAAGTTCAAGGATTTCAACGTTTTATCAAATATTTATCATAGCAATTGATTTGATTTCCCCCTCTAAAAATGTAGAAAATTTATTTTGAACCGAACGAAGGGTCAAAGTTCATCGATTCAATTCTCTAGGAGAGATATGGAACTGGATGAATGATGATAGCTTCTATGACAGAGTAAAAGCCAAATAAATTATTTTGTAGTTTTCTATGTATAACCAGATTTTTTATTCGCGCACCATGATACTGATGTGTTTTTCTTCGACCAAAAAGTTTGGGCGTTTGGCGTTGGGGAACGAGGGCGAGTAGGGTTAGGGTTCTCAAAATCATTTGGGATGCCTTCGAAACAAGCCCTTCCCATGTTTCAATGTAAAATAAATGGCTTTTTCCAGGAAATTTTTGAAAACCCCGAAGTCAATTCCGGGTCATAGACGAATTCAAATTTTTACGGGTTTTACGCTTGTGCGTGCTTGGAGGACGGCGAATGAGCCTATCCAACGCAGAATTATATGGAACGCAATGCTAGCTATTGTTCTAGAACGAAGAGAATGGGAGAAATGGGAAAAAACGATGCCCTAAACGACGAGTTCTCTGAGGCTGTGTTTAGTTTTTGAAAATGGGATCATTATTAACATTCATTGGCTGTATTTGTTGTTTTCAGTGTGAAAGGAAATATTTTCTAACGCTGTTGCGGCCGCTGAGAAGCCTGACTCACTTGGACTTATCGTGTTGTGGCGGCCTCGGGTGTCTAGACTACCTGGACGAGATGCAGTGTCTGATGTCGCTCGTTCTATATAACGTGCAGGGCGTCCAGTCCATGATTCCAGCCATCTGTTCAATCAAATCGCTCAGGTGCGTAGTTTAAGAGTTAAATCTCGTAACAAAAATACCAAATGTTTGATTTTCAGGCATTTGGACATTTCTCAAGCCAATGAGAAACACGGAAAGTTTCTTGACGAGAACCAGGCGCTTCTTCTGCTAATACAAAATCTTCCCAACTTGGAATCTCTTGACATCTCTGGCACAAACTTGGCTGGAACCGGTAAGTAAAAAATTATATTGTTTGTGTACATAATTTTAAAAATGAGCATATACGAAGCTTATGTGTGGTACTTAAGGTTGAATTGATTTTTCCAGAGGCTCCAATCCAAAGTCTTTACAAACATCTTTCATGTAAAAAGTTTCTGCCTTACTCACCAGACAATTCAAATCTCTTGTTGAAAAATATCCTTTTAATTAAGTTACCTTGAAGAAGATTGTGATTAAATTCACACCTAAAGTAACTAACTGCATTTTTTTCATTTTTTTCAAACATCAATTGTACAATTTTCTGGCAATTTGAATTTTTTCAGGTGCTGCCGTGATGCACGAAGGGCCCGTGAACAGTGATTCAGGTGTGTCAGACATTCCTGGACTGAAATCCAGAGCCTTCAGGCCATTGGAGTTTCTCGGCCTGTATGGAACAATGCACGGAGCTTGCCACCGGCACGACATCCCAGCAAAAAGGGTAATAATCAAGATTTTTTCATCTAGGCATGTATTAAAAAAATTCTACAGATATCTGGAGATGCAAACGAGCAGCAGATTTTAACAGCAGCAGCCGCTTACCTGGACAGGCCGGAAATTCTGCAGAAAGTTTTGAACGACTTGTACCACCTGTTCCGATTCGAATCGTGTCAAGACTTGAACATGGCCTTAACTCTAGTCCTCGGAGCTATGGATAGACACAGAACGGAAAAGCACATTCAGATCTCAGGAAGGTGCGTTGGCAATTGCGTGGTTATATTTTCGGAATTCTGACGTGCTGCTTTCAGTGCTACGTTATTTTACATCGTGAAAGGCAAGGAGAAGCAGGTGTTTGTGCCGCATATCAAGAAGAGAATCGTCAGCACATTGCTGAACGCGATGAGCGCTCACAAAGACGATGACACCATGATGCGCAACGGCTGTCTCACCCTTTGCCAATTCAAAATACCTCAGGACGTGGTAAGTCTCACACAAATGACTGAGATAGCAAAGAATTTAGATTTTAAGATGAGATATATTTTGTACTTGAGTTGGAAACCAGAGTAACGTAGATAAAAGAATACAACAGATACAAATATTGTGTGGACTTGTTCTGCAAGGCAAAGCAAATGTAAGATAACAGGGCGTAAAATTAAAAAAAATTAATAGTTGAAATTCCATTGGTTTCGACAACATGTTTTGGCTCCAACTGGTGCCATAATTTGCATATTAAATGTCGTTCCTTACACTACAAAAGAAAAATAAAAACTTAGAGGCCTCAGCTGCGTAGTTTTAGTTGGTAGCTGGCGCGGCAGACAAATTTTTAAAATAATGAAGTTTGATAATGCTTTATGGGGTGAATAGCTGGGACCAATTATTGCCTGTGCCTTACTTAAGTCACTTTGTGTCTGTTTCTGATTAATTATATTTTATATTGCCCTGCAGCTCTTCGAATATCAACGGCTTGTTGAGATTCTTCTCCACATTGTGTCGGACATGGAACAAGAAGGCTTTGTGCAGCGAATCGGGATTTACCTTCTGAACAGCTTGGCCTGCCAAGTAGATGGCACACAGAAGCAGCTTTTGGGTGACATGGGCGCGATGGATGTGAGTCTAAATAATCCCAGGGCTGGAAATTTTATTTTGAAAAAGACAAGGTTTTTGAAACCAATACAAACGGTTTATTACTGTTTTTAACTTTCTCATTTTTCCATGTATAATGGAGACGTGTTTATCCTTTTTCAAGGGCTGAAAAACTTTGAGGGCTATCAGATTTTAAAAACATTCACATTCAAATGGTTTTAATCGCATTCTGTCCTACTTTTTTTATATATAAATCGTTTTTGCAGTCGAACAAGATTAATTGGTCGAAATTGGCGTCTAGCTATCTGCTCCTAATCACAAAACTAACAAAATTGATGAGAGCAAGGGATTTTTTGTAAATATTTTAAACAGATTTGATACAAACGTCGAAAACGTTAAGTTCTTTTTTAATTAGTTTTAATTTTTAACAGGGAGCAAATTTTTTATGTTGAAAATTTTATTCTATTTGTTAAAAAAATCTTCAAATTATATCATTTTCCCAGTTTTTCTTCATATTTCTTGAGCTTAACACATGATATATTGAGTTTATTTAAGTTTGTTAAATTTGTGTGTTTTTCTCTTGCAGAAAATGCTGCGGATCATCGAGGACAGGCTTCAGCGACGGCATTGCGATGACGTGCTAGAAGTGGCGTGGTCCACCATGTGGAACGTAACTGACGAGACCGCTGTCAACTGTCAGCGATTCCTCGAAGGCGGAGGCATGGATCTCTTCCTCAGATGCCTCAATGTAATTCATTGTCTTGAACTTTAAATGTGTGATTTAGCACAATTTGTTTTTACAGACCTTTCATGAAAAAGAAGAGCTGCTTAGGAACATGATGGGCCTGTTAGGCAACGTGGCCGAAGTGAAACACTTGCGGCCCAAGCTCATGACCAGCGAGTTTGTCAATGTCTTTGCCAATTTGCTCGACTCTACCAGTGATGGAATTGAGGTTTGTTTTGCCGTCTTTTTGATAGTTGAATTGTTTAGTTGAAATTTTATTCAAACAGAAGTGAACTTAAAGGCCTGGAATAATTTTAATTGATTTTTGCCTAATTTTTTCTTTATAAAATGCCATTTTAAAACAGTCCACTGTTCAACTCTGACACATTTTTTTATCCAGCTTTATTATTAACAAAGCTGGCTCTTAAAAGAAACATTTTTCCTATAGCTTCTTCTGTCCTTCAAACAAAGAATACGATTTTTATTCAGTTATAAAGATTTGGTGGAAAACTGCGGTAAAAAAATTTGTGGAGAAATTTGAAATTAGAAAATAAACTTTAATTTTTTGTTTATCTTTGCTTTGTCATCATTGAATAAATTCTTCAAAAACATCGGAATTGTCCTCATTAAAATATATCTCTCAGGTGAGCTATAATGCAGCTGGTGTGTTGTCGCACATGGCGTCCGACGGTGCTGACAAGTGGACAATGACCACGCCACGCAGAGAGGATGTGCTTTCAAGAATGGTCGGTGCCGTCGAAAAGTGGGATTTGAACACTGAAAGAAATATTAATTACAGGTTAGCTTGAGTTCAATAAATTCAATAAATAGACAGCTAAAAAATGATGTGGAACATTTTTCAGATCATTTGAACCAATTTTGCACCTTGTTAATGTTAACCACACTCCGGAATGCCAGCATTGGGCTGTCTGGGCGTTGGCCAACCTAACCGAAGTCTATGGTGAGTTTTGCCATTTTCAGGAGCATTGTTTATTAGAGCAGTTATTAAATTAGAGCATGATGTCAAAGTGTGTTTTAAAGCGAATTTTTTATTCAATATTTTCATTCTTTCAACTTAAAAAATTAATTGGCAGTATTTTCAGCCTTATTATATTTTTAATTTACAGGTTAGCGCTTTAATTTTGGCTCTAACTTGAATCAAATCTAGTTCTCAAACTCTTGATTGAAACTTTCAGTCTCCATCCTTTCAATTCCTAATTTTAGTGGTTTTAAAATCTTTAATTATCTTGATTAAGGAAAAACCAGTGATATCTATAAATCCGTTGCAGCAAATAAATACTGCCAGCTGGTGATCGAAGAGGGCGGAGTCCAGCTGCTGTATGCTCTGCTGGCGCACGAGGCGCCATACCCAAGAATAAAGGAGCTGGCAACCAAAGTGATCGACAAGTGTCGTGAGCAGTTCCCCGAGCATCCTGTCTTTGCTAGCTTTCCCAAATTTCTAACGCAGCCCATCAACAAATAAGCAGCTGCCACCGCCTAGATATCTACTTGTAACTCTAAATAATATTCGTCACAGAAAATTTTCAAAATGTGATATTAAAGCGTTAATTTGAGAGCACAATTCTAAAAGAGAACAGATAATTAGAACCCTTCATTAGTGCGCATTAATTCAATAATTGGCTTACAAACAGCAAAAGAAATAAATTAACACTCTTCTCAATTCTGATCACGTTTTCTTCGGTTCAAACAAAGTATATATTTTTGTTGGTTACTTTTTAAGTGATAAATGTTTGTGTGACCGATAGGCTATTTCATAGTTATCCTCGATCGAAAGAGAGGTTGAAAATATTTCACTGAATCCTAAAAAAGTGGCCTCGCGAATTGCATGCAATACTCTTATTAATTTGAATCGGAAAAAGTGCACCTTGGTGAAATAAATGCTACACATCAAGTTTTTGTTACTTTGATATCATTTAAATTGGTTGAAAGTGTTATACGACCGTAAATATTTTACCTCTCATGTTTACCGATTTGTAGAGATATGCCAGAAAATAGTTTCCCGTTCCCAAGCTTCGGACAAATATGCTCTTTAAGTCTTAATAAATGAATTTTAATAATAACTCCCGTTCTTTTATTATTAAAATTACCAGTATTATAAGTTTAGGACTGAGAAGACTGATGATTTATAGAATTAAAAGTGGCATGTCTGCTGGTTAGTAAATCGAGTTTTCTTTTGACCAGATACCCAACCAAAAATTTGCCTTCTAATGGTGCTTGAAACAAAGGCCTGAATTGCATCACATTTGTCAACCATCAAAAGAATTCATTTATTATTTATCTTAATGACCTTTGTGAACTAATTTTCTTTGTTCGTAATTTAAAATTAAGGAATTAATGGAAATCAAACTCGATCAATTAATTATAATGTAACAAGCATTTTTAATGTGTTCTGATGTAAATAATGCTTACTCTTCAACCAGAAATGCGATCGTTTTCATATGAACAGTGTCATGCAGGTAAATACGTAAATATAAAATTTTAAGCCTAGAGCAAAAGATATAAGTTCCGTCTCACAACTCATTGTGCATTTTGTCAAGAAGATTCGTTGATAACATAAATGCAAAATTTCCCATAACTACAGGTTTGTTCGGTGGAATATTTTCACTTAAGCTTAGCAGTGGGTTACATTCCAAAATGATCAAATTCTCTCACATCCGTTTTTAAAAATATTATTTTAAGTTTGATATTGCACTGATATATTTCCAAATTCACAGCATCGGAAGGAATTTGGCAGAACGTCCTCTGCCAAGGCACATAAATCGGGAGCTTTGAGCCCCGTTTTCCACTCAAAACTTGTGATAATATTGTCGCGTTTAGAAAGAAAAGGCTTGTTGCTAAAACTAAATAACACTCATCATGCAACGTACAAGCTAGTAAAATCGGTGTTTAGCGCAGATAAGTTGTAATGAATTGCTTATCGAGTAGTGGAAGAAAGAGTTTCAAAGTCACAGGAAGGTAAGAGGTGCAGTGACTATAAAATGCAGTTTTGCAGATCAAAAAGTGACTTGTCAGGCTCGAGAGGAATTGAAATCGGTGAAATCGCCCATGGTCGGCGTGCCATTCACGGTGATGTTGATAGCGTTCGGGATGCCACGGATGTTGGTGTTTTCAAACTCTTGCTACAAAGAAAATAATCAGAATTAAATTCAAGAAAACCAGATTCAGCATTTGAAAGAAGAAGTAATTTTAATTCCTGCCTTGACTCATATTAGGGATTTTGATTTTCATATTATTTAAGATTTTTCTTCTAATTATAACGTATGCAGACTCCTTGATAAGACAACAACAATATATAACTAATATATCAAAATATTTTTTTTAGACAGAATAACCTGGATTATTACGATTTTCTATGCGTTTACAAATTTAGTGTATAAACAGCCAACAAATTTAAATATTTAAAAAATTATTTGTTTCTGCTATAAATTTTAAAGTTAAGCAACATTTTGACAATGCATACAATTAATGTAAAATATTATGTTAAATTTAAAACAGATTTAAATTGAATTCTTATTTATAAAGATTATAAAATAATTCTTCTCCGTTTTTTAAGCTTAAAGAAAATGTGTATTATTGTATCTTAAAAAAAACCGTTAGAGGCGCCTGAAATATCTATTACGAAATTATCTTAAGAGACTTGCCACGTGGAATCTTTTAATAAAAAATCATCACGAGTAAACAAAAATTAGATTTTTAGATTGTTTTTCAAGTTTTTTTTGTACCATATCGTCCAGACTGTAACATTTAAACAATGCTAGATTAAATCTTTTGACTATGGTGGTCCATTTATCATCACAAAAGAGAACACGATGGCAAAAAATGTTATGTTCCAGCGGAATAAACCTGCCTTGTTGGATTAATTAAAATAAAACTCACCACTCGATAGTTTCTAATCTCCATGTGGACCAAGAGTGAGGCAAGTTCAAGGTCCTCGCTGAAATTGTTCTTGAGAGCGATGCTCCTGTATCCAGTGCGAATGGCCATGATCTGCAGGAACCAATTCTCAGGGTCTTAACAATAATTTGAAATTGCCGTTGAACTTACACTGTACGTGCCATGGCAAACAAAATTCGAGTCTCCGAAAACATCCTCATCATATACAACGAACCGCAGGAAAGCTAGTTGCGGGCACACGACCTCAAACTGGGTCGTTTCGTTCCACACAGGATTGAAACCGTTGTCAGCTGATATTCATTTATTTAGGAGTGGAAAGATTTATTTAATGCGATTCTTACAAATAGCTTTGGTCCTCAGCTTCACGCCAGAGTCGTAATCAAGACCGATCACTTCAACCTCGACAAATGGACTAATAATTCCTTTCTTCTGCCGGCTCAGGTGCCTGGCACCAATTACCTGAGGGATTTGCACAAAAATTAGCGATATTTTTATATTTAAAAATTGTTTCAGCTATTTCTAAGTAAATAATTATAAGTTTGACTTATTTGGATTAAAATCAAGATGAAGCTTAACTATTTTTAAGCTGATTTTCTAAATTTAAAATTGACATCTTGAAATTCATTTTTTAACCCCTGCAGCGAATAAATTGCTCGAACAAAGCATAATTATCCTTAAGAGCAATTCGAATTTTCTATCTGAAAAAACAACCCTCTAATTTTTCTGGTCCTGCATGACTATTTTACGCGCTTGGAAAACTCGCATAAGTCATAATTTCATGGTTACTATCAATTTCAAGAAATTTGTTTAAAACAAATGAAATTGTCTTAAAAATGATTACTACTTTGGGCTTAAATATCTAACATTACAACTATCACAACTAGAAAACACGACGAAAATTGTCAAGTAGACATCAGTTACCTTTAGTTTGACCTGCATGAAGGTGTTTCCCGCCATGCACGCCTTGTCGTAAGGATCGTATTCATCTCTAACCATAAATTCAGGCTTGAGCAAGTAGCCGCAGTTTCCGTTGGCCCGGAATTTTGCTTGGTTCAATTGCATACACTTGTCTCCAGTCTGGAAATTGAGGGCCACCATCTGCGAGCCAATGTTCCACATGGGCACGGGATTGTAGTTGGAGGAGTCCAGTCTTTGTCCTTTGGGGTAAACACGGCTAATTTGGTGCTACAATCGAAATAATTAAAATATTACACCCGTACATTTGGAAAGAAAACTCTAGAAATTGACGCTTTCATTTTTGGTAAAAACATTGATTTGATGATTATTGATGTTTTATTAAAAAATGGACGAATTTTCATTCAGATTTTCAGAAATTTGGTAAACATGTAAAAAAATTAAATTGTACATTTGCATTCAGAATATTTATAATTATTTGCTCTATGGAAAATTATTTAAAAAAGCGTAAGATAAACAATTAAAGGAAAATTCGTGTTTTTTCTTGCAATGTCAAAAAAGATCGATTGGTCACATCAAACAATATCTTAGAACCAAACTTCATCAAAATGGAGAGTAATTTTTTTTAAATCAATTTTGAAAAAAAAAATCAAATGCTCCGTAAACAGCTAAAATTATCATCTCGATAAATGGACTCAATGGATTGACCAAAAACAAAAATGACACATTTTCAGTGGCAAAAATGTTCAGCCTCTTACCTGGTGGTATTTAAGAAAGAACTTCATTTCATTGGAACACATGATTTTCTCAGCCTTATTCTCAGGGAACGATGACATCTCAGTGAAGTCGAAGCCGGCCTGGAATTTTTCCTTGTCAAATGCGACCGACTTGCAGTAGATGATGAGGCTGGAGATTTCAACAGCCACCCGCATGCTCCTCTCCTGCTCCCGCTGCCTGATGTCGCGGTCGTTGGCCCTGGCAGCCGTGTCTCGAATGCAACTGCCCCATTCCAGCGCCACCTCTCTCGTGGGGGCGGCGACCTGAAGGGAAAAATTACAGGGTTTCAACCAAATCGACAAGGTGTAACCGCAATTCAATTCACTCACCACAAAAGGCAAGGTCATCCTCGAGTTGGTGATTTTCAGCTGCCACTCATGGCCGGGAATGCTGGATGAGTTGTTTTCTAGCTCGACCACCACCCCAGTCAGGTTGATTGCGCCCTTTTGCAGGTTTCCCAGCAGCATTGAGTCCGAGGTCTGTACAACATTTAGTATAATTTACTCAGGTTTGACAAAAGGTTTCAGGAAATTACCATCATTTCCTTTAAAATTTTAGGGAAAAGAAAGCACAAAAATATACAAACGGCAAAATTGAAAATAAATCGCTTTAGCTTAAATGTGTTAAATACAGTATTTTGTCACTTTTTAAATCAACTAACGTAGAAAAATCGGAAAAATCAATAGCTTTCTCGAATGTTTTTAAAGAGCTTGTCCGCTCAAAATTCATTCATTGATGCACCTGGTCAGGAAATGATTTTATTTTAAACCCGTTTTCAATTTAACTCTCATACATTTTTCAATAGTCTTAACCAGTAATCTTCTGTCCAGAGATGGGATAAAATTTTGAGTTAGCATAAAAATATTTTTTGTTCTTTAGGCTTTTCACTTGCGCCTGTGGTAATTTTTCTTGGATTTCGGCAAAACTTAAATAATATCTATCCGCTGGGGGAAAAACATAATTTTTTATTATCCAGCCAAAGGAAAAATTCGGACAAACCCTGAATTTACTGCCCATAAAACAACTTTTTATACGTTACCTCATTTTGATCGTCGACCGACGCCGCGGTGCTGCTAGAATTATTGTCAACCTCAACGACGTAATTGCTGGGAAACATTTGCTGATGTCTGCCGCCGTAGTCGCCACGCCACCATCCGCCCTGTTCCATGGTCACGTTCTGGATAATGGCGCCTGTTGGGAACGACAGTTCGTCTGACATCTGCGCCTGATAGTCGTACCTCGCCATCACAGTCAACTGTAACAATGCCCGGAGAAACGGTAATTAAAACCGGACAGTGGAATTTTTCCAACACCCTCAAATCTTCGTGCTTGTCGGTTTATTGGCCATAAATCCAAATGTGAGGTGGGGGCTCGCTTTACGACGGCTGTGGTCTTCCCAGAGAAAGAGAGAGGAAACAAGCTCGATTCAGAAAATTATTAACCCCTTTATAAAAATTATGTTAATAATTTAAAAAGAAATCCCCATTAAAATATCCGTTGAATTTTTTATTGCGGCCCGCACGGCACGCTGTGTAAGTTTTATTGCCACACTGCTCCAAGGGGAGGAGATTTTTGACTCGTTTTCCATCAAACCGAGCCGAGATTTTCTCTCATTGTGTGTTATTTTATTTAACGATTGCTAGTACTGACCGTCGAGGTGAAGACGGACGGGTCCGTGTAGCCGGCGCTCGCTCCGGTGTCATCCTCCTCTACCTGAAACACAGACGCAGCAGCGAGAGGAATTAGATTAATCATTACCAATGCCTGCATGTGAGACACACTATACAATTAACATCCATCACTGCGTGGACAAGCCAATGCCCTCTCCGCTATCAGTCAGACAATTTTCCTGTCTTTTCAGGAGAATTCCCGCTTGAGGAGTTGGGATAATGTGTGAATAAATCTATTGCTTTAGGTTGTCTTTGACAAAAATAGAAAAGGATCCATGATATATTTATTTGGACCAATTGAAAAAAGATTAGCTATTGGCAGGGAAATTGGGATTTTTAAACGAGGCGCGGCTGGGGATACGCAGTTACCCAATAAATTACTTTTGGTTCTCATCTTTCACTGACGCAGGAAAACAAATTTCATTACTGAAGTCTGTGATCGCATAGGTAATTGGGTCCTTAAAATGTTAAAATTTATTCATAATCCCCATTCCTTTTTTATAAAAGATTATTGATTTGATAGCGGTTGAAAGTTGACTTTAGATTACAAAATCTTTTACTGATAGCACTGGGAAAGTAAAAAAGTACGCGGAAGCTGACTTATTGTATGGATTTGCAAAAATGTGTACAATTTTCTGTATTTTTCCCAACAGTTAACTCGTGAAAATAGATCATTTATCGTTTAAATGGAAAATAAACCAGCACTCAAGGCAGTTGGCAAAATAAATTAAATAATGCTGAACGTTATTGTCTATTTTTGATTCATTTGAATGATTTAAATTCGTGTTAAAATTAATAAAACACAATGCAAATTAAAATTTTGACATTCCTTCCTCTATTGAGGCTCTCAACTAACTAATATAGCAGCGAAATAAATATCCCATTTAAGGGGTTACTAATTTTCTTTCCACCCTAGGAATTATTCACCGATGATGCTTCTGTCTCGTCGAGGAAGGATTGATGAAAAGAGCCCGGAGCAACGAAACGAATTAGTCAAAATGAAAAATGTTGGGGTCGAATGTATACGATGAAGAGGTAAGCAGCAGCGCTCTCAATTTGTCTTTGGTGCCCATGAATCACTCGTCACTTTTTGAAAAGACCAAAGCAAAAAAAGGGCCGACTTCCCGTGCGCCGGTGGGATACGCGGCGTTAATCGCCGTAATGATCGGGAAATAATTTTTCGAGCAGGCTGACAAGAAAGAAAGAAAGAAGGAAAGAGCGTCGCTCTCTCATCATTCAGTGATTTCTGTCCGTCCGGTGTAATTTCGAATTAAAAGTGAGAGGATGGAGAGAGAATGGGAAGAGCCGCGCGCAGAGGAGATTCGGCCAGATATTAAGCAGCAGCACGTAGTTATGCGGTTAAAGGTTCGGATATCAACATTTCCCATCAAAGAATGCCGAGCTGGAAAAAGGTCACCTTGCCTAAGGGAGGGTGTGAGGGGGAGAGCGCCCGCCGCTTAGTTAGAGAAAAAACAATGCGCGCCGCCGCCGATATCACGAGAGCAGGGCAAAGAAATGAGCCGCGTCTTTCCACCTTTCATCCGCATTTTCACTCCCACCCGCCATCTCTTTCTTATATGCAAATGAATTCGTGTTCTCGCCTGGCTTGTACCGTTATTTTATGACTATTGCACCCTCATGATTTATCTCTTCCCAATAAGTTTTTGTACGCAGGGGAATAATTAAGTTACATCTCGGCCGTTGAATGAGGTACTGTTATGCCCGGCCCTTATCAGATTACGACTCCTTCGGGTTTTTCCTGTTGAATATATCTTTCCTTGTTTAACTGCTGCTATCAGAGTTTTCACGCATATCAAATGAGCGTTCCTGGATTTACTGGAGAAAGAAAATATCAGGAATTACTTTCAAGATTTTTATCTTAGTTGGCCGTCAAGAAATAACAAAAGTTAATTGGTAAAAATTTAATTAAAACACCAAAAAATATTTTTTTTTAATGCCACGTACATCTAATAGTTTTCCAGATTAGTTTTTCTGGTTTAAAATTATAAGAAAATAAGGTGTTTAAAAACTTGAACGGACTGAGGGCGATTTCTTTTATAATTGGTGCGTTTTACCTGTGGATAAAATTCATAAATCAAGTATATTGAGTGTTAAATAATATGATCGTAATTGCGGCACTGATAGAACGTACCAATTTGATATACGTCTGATTGAACTCAATCCTGTAGTACAACCAATATGGTATTTAATAATTATTTTGCTCCAATTTTAATAACTTAAGACTGTGAAAGTAGCTCTCACGCGATTTAAATTATCTCAGAGTAAAAAATGAAATGAAACAATGTAAATATGGCTTCACTCCTTGTAAATCAATTTCCATTTTTTGTATCGACCCAAGGCTAGTTTTGTTAAATTGTAGTTAAAATGCTTAAAATAATAAAAATTTTGTACTTAATTGCCAGTGGCGACTTATTGTCGGCGGCGTTAAAATTAATTATTGATGCTCTAGAACAACATGACGGTGCACGATTCAGACAGGAAGCTTTACTGCCCGATTTTGACCGGCGTTTCCCTTTTGTGCCTCAATTCCCACGGTTATCATCCTCCGCTTTGGTCACTGACGTAAAGTGCTCCAAAAAATCAATAAAATCAACAGGAATTTAACATGTTACTAGCCTCAGTTGTAGCTCAGGTAATTTTAACCAAACGACTCCGCGGGAGACGAGCATGCCGTGGTAGACAGATCGAAAAACGCCTCATCGGAAAACATTTCAATTAGCTATCATGAAGAGAAACACAATTATCTTTCTTCCACACTGCACGGGCGCGGGATTGTTTATTTTTGTTTTTTTTCTCACAGCTCCATCAATCAAAGATCACGAGAGTACAATCTAAACTTGATGAGTTTTCCACAGACCGGGGGATGCGGATAGAACAGGAAAATTAACTGTAAATTTGGTCTGGTGGGTGAACGGAGTAAATGTCTGATCCGGAAAGATCCGAATCTGAGTAATAACGGCCACTGTGACTATATCTTGATTGTAATTCTCTTTAAGTAGACCCGAGGAACCATGTATGTATTCCCATGAAAAATTGGATTCTCACTAAATAATTACAAAATATTAAAAGCTTGATTTAAAGAAGTATTTTTTTATCGCTGGGTGAATGAAGACGCGCTCGATTTTTTTAGGAATAGCAGCAGTTATATATCAAAGTTAAATACACCGGAGAGACCGTCGGGGATGATTTATTCCGACAGTAGCCAGCCGGCGTTTTATTGGTACGGGGGTGTCGGGGAATCTTTTGATTAAAGAGGTGGTAAATACTTTAGTTTCGGCTTGCATGATCGCCTCAAGTCGCACGGGAAGGTGCATGCAACACGTATTAGGCGGCTAGTGACCCTTCTAAATTATTCAGAGTATTTTTACAGCAGTATTTTAAAATGGAAAGAGCGCACTTTCACTATCAAGCATTTGATACAATGTTATTTAAAGCATTTTGCTAGCACCAAAATAAAATTTGGATGAAAAGTAAGACAGTACATTTTGATCTTTATCTCATCCTCTTCTTATTATTGATTGCGTACAAATTTTCAATTTGCTTTTCCTTTGAATTACATTTTCTCTTACGTTTGCCCGTGGAATTGGGAGCAATAAATACAACTACGATCGAAATAAGTAAAAAAATCAATGCGTGAGTTTTAGAAATTAAATCAAAGAGCAACGAGCCGCCCAGCCAAGTCATAACAAGCTATCTTTAGCTTTCAGAGTTCGGTGCAGATACAAATGATATGAATTATTCCAGGATGCCGGCAGAGGTAATAATTTCAAGCGCTTCTGCCAGCCACGAGGGATGGGATGCCGGATGCATAGCCAGCAGGCAGAAGAGAGCCAGGAGAGAGATGCTGCGAGCCCGCCTCCTGCTGCATCCCTCTCCTCCCAATATAAGTGACTCGACAGTCGGCTGCCAGACTAGTTTTGTCTAGCCAGGTGCGTGAGAAGGACACCATGAGATCCGACGGCCTTGTGTTGCGAGTGAGTTCACATTAATTTTATTAGCACTTCTTTTATGTCCTCTAAATTCCTACCCCTGAATAGCTTTTCACTCCTATTGAAGCCACCTCAAAGAAAAGCGTCTATGAAAAGATGCTGTTACTGACAAAAATTTCACAAAATAAATCTGGCCTTTGACTATTGGTACATTAATGCACGAATTTTTACTAATGAGAGTGAATATGGTACTTGCATTTTTAATTTATAGTAAGTCGTTTTTTTCTGATTTAGATTTTGGTGGTGTTCACCTGCGTGGCCGCCTGCTGCGCTTTCAGCTTCAACTTTGGCAGCAACAAACCCGAGCCACGGGTAAGTTTCCTGACACAAAACTTGATCCATTTGGAATTCTTGACATTTCGATAAGCGAGAGAGTGAGCGACGTGACAACAATTATTCAGCGATGCATCACTTGTGTGGCTTAAAAAGGAATGCACTCAACCCTTCCATTAAAATAAGGCAGCCAAAGCGGGATCAAAATAAATTATTCTTCTGATTTGGATGCCACAGAGAATTTAGATAAAATTAGACATCTTGGTTCTCAATCATCCACTTTAAGGAGAATAACGGAACGATGTAAATTAATTTGATAGCTGCATTTTCTAATTGGATTTCTGGTTCCTATAATGTGTATCTTTTTTTATTTTGTTGGTTTTGATCAGAAGCAGTTGTTTTAGTCGTAAATTTAGTGTTGTATTTACGATTTTAAGAGATTATTTATCCTGCTGAGCTGACTTCTTACAAGCATTAAAAAGGTTTACGGCCAAGAAAGTTTACCAAACTTTCGTAAAGAGTTGCAACCCCCGAAAATTTTATATCAATAAGAAAGGGAATATCTAAATTGGCTTTACAAGTTCCTAATCCTAATTCGCTAATTACAACAAATTGTTTCACAGAAAAGCACGGTGCCAGACCACAGGGCGAGGGCGCCTCCACCGCCTGCGCCTTTGCAGTTTGCCCCTGCCCGCATGGACGGCACGCCTAACTACGACTTCCGCTACGCAGCCCAAGACGCGATGACGGGAAACTATCAGGTACAGGAGGAACACTGCGAGGATGGCAAAGTGAGCGGCACCTACTCAATGAGCGACCCGAACGGCGACCTGCGAGTGATCACTTACGTTTCGGACAAGAGGGGCAACTTCCAGTCCGAGGTGCGCATCGAGCCAGGCGGCGCCGTGCTCACCCCCGACAAACGCACCTTTGAAGGCTTCTTCAGCCACCTGAATTCACTCGCCTCAAAGCCCTTCTTCACCGGCAAGCCTCCCGAGGTGGGCAACTCGCCAGTCGCTGTGAGGCCCGTGTTCAGCACCTACGACCCCACGCAGGCCGGTTACCACCATGGCAAGGAGCCCAAACGCCCTGAGCCAACGGCGGGATTCAGACCTGAGGACATTCCCAAGCGATCCTCCACGCCTCCACCTCAGCTGGTTCAGCACCACGACGGCATCATCACAGCGTCGCCTGCGATCCAGCAGCCTGTACGCAGACCTTTCAGCCCGCAGCCGACTAACCCGACCACGATGCACATGAAAACATCGCCTCCGTCTACTGCGTCCACCCCAATGGTGATCACGCCGTCGGCCGTGGTGGCCAACATGGCCAAAAACCCATACCTGACCGCGCGCCAACCGCAGATACCCTACATGCACCAACCCCAGCAGCCGGTGTCCTACCTCCCACCGCTGAAACCCAGCCAGCAGCCCTTCACTAATTTCAACCCCATGCCCCTCGTCAAAACTCAGCCTCAGCAGATGGCACCACCAGCTGGATTCAATCCTACGACGCATCAGCCAATCATAACCGAGTTCCAGCAACCACAATTCGTCCAAGAAGCCAAGCAACCCTCGCAGTATCCACAGAACCAGGCGCAATTCACCCCCACGTACAAACCCCAGTTCGTCCAAGAAGCCAAGCAACCCTCCTATCCACAGTCCTTCACACAATTCACCCCTTCGTACCAAGGGTTGCATTCACCCTTCCAACCTCAACCCCAACAACAACAACAGCAGCAGCAGCAGCAGCAGCAGCAAACGTTCTGGAATCCGTATGATGCAGCCGCCCTCGGAGGCACTCCGTACATGTTGGTGCGCACGTATATGGTGCCTATCCAACCGACCTCGGTGGTGCCCACCACCCTCCTCTTGAGCAAACCCCCCACGCGGGTGGTGCAGCAGCCGGAGAGTCCTCAACCCACAGTTAAAACCAACGGGACACCAGAAAACAACGCTCCCGCCACCGAAGCTCCCGTCGAGGAGAAAGAGGTCACAACAGCAGCAGCAAAAAAATGAACAAGTCGCACGATTTGCAATGACTGAACCCTGGAGACTCATTCAAATAGACTGAAATTGAAATTTATCTCAAACAACTTTGGACTTTTTACAAAAAGACTGCATTTGTTGCAATTATTTATGAAACTGGTGTAGGGTATGTTATACATTACAGAAATAAAAATTATTTAACTATAATTCCCGTGCATTCTATCTAATTTTCCCACGTCTAATAGTTATAATTTAAACCCCTCATATAAATTAAAAACAAAACTTAACAACTTAACGAGATGGCTACTATTATATGCACTTACACGGAATATTTCCTTGTAGAATTCGTGATATTAGAAGCAGAATTTTCACTCTTTATAGTCGATTCAAAATTTTAGGATTGTGAATTTTTTTAACGGTATACAAGTATCTCTTAACGTAGCTCTTTGCAATTATTGCCCAGCATCGGACATTAACAACAAAAAATGATTCAGAATTCTCTGCAACTAATACTCTGGTATGTATTTTGTTCCGAGAGTAAATACTGCTGATCGGAGGCCTGCGGGAGCGTGGGATTAAAGAATTTGATTGATAGCCCCCATTTTTATTAAGATTAAAGCTGAGAACTTTAACCATTTCATTTTTACCAGTAAAATTACATTGAATTCCATGAAAATGATCACTCACCATGTTTTGGTTATTGCCGACGGTAGATTCGTTGACGGGGTGGATGAGCTTGACCCTGTGGTACAGAGGCGTGCGTTCGTAGAAAGAGACCAGTTCGACCAGGCTTTCAAACTGGGCTGCCCCGATGGAGTAGAGACGGCCGTCAACCTTGATCCTGCAGTGTTTGATCCTCCTGTCGGCTCTGAGAACAAATTGTTTTATGTCAAATTATTAAAAATAGTTAACACGCCCATTGGGGAAGTTGTTGGTGTTTGTAGCTACCAACAGATGGCGCCACAGTTCATTGGCAATTTTCAGGTTCTTCAAGTCAAATATTTTATATTCCCGCTTCTTTGTATTCTTGGCACAGAAAGACTTAATTTGACTTGCTGTAAACCAACACTTGTCAAGACAGTTGCGGTATAAACCTAAGAAAACATTATATGTTATCGAGTCCACCGCGATTTGTTTAACCGAATTTGGTTTCCATAACGTTAAATCATTTGTTTAGCGCAAAGGGTGCATAAATAGCAGGACTAAATCTTAATATTTAGAAACTGGACATGAACGGTGGTGCCATATATATGTTGAATGTCCAAACACTAAGCAATTTCCCATTTAAATTAGCGATTTGAAAGAATAATACCGGAACGAGATTGTGAATGAGTTGGCGTCCTGGTCGCTGGGTCTGACCAAGAAGGCGCCGTCTTGCGGAACTCTCCTGAGGAGCGTTTCCGCGCGCTGTTTGTTGCAACGCCTGGCGAACCAAGGCATGCCCTCGTGCTTGTTGGGTTGCGGCACGGGCTCCTTGAGCGTGATCAGGAACTCCTGGGGACGAGGCCAGGGTAAGCGGCTGAATAAGGAGCGCCCTCTACCAACCTTGACGAACAGCGAACAAGCCCAGCATGCACCATGCAGTTAATGAGCCACTCCGAAAACGGAAAGGTTAATTTGCGAAAAAGCTTCTCTACACGGCCAGCCACTAGCGGGAATTTAAGTGAAGAAAGAGAAGACTACTATCTACTGCAGACAGACGCGCACGTACCTGGCTTCTCAGTGAATTGTTTTTATAGTAGGTAATCAGACTGTACAGACTATCGAAACCGACTGTGTCGTGGAGGTAGTATTTCGTTTGGCCCCGGTCTTGCCTCGATTTGATGTGACAGTGGTACACCTTTCCTTGCCTCCTGTAATAGTAATATATTTGGTTCCAAAAGGTTACCAATTCCCATTCATGGTGACTTAATTGAATTCATAGCTAGATCCGATCAGAACTGCTTTTAACAAGGTTTCCAATTTTTTTCGAATTGTCTCACTGGAGAATGCATAAATTTAAAAAATTAAGTTCAAAAACTGAAATTTTAATCAATTTATAAATTTCAAGCTATTTTCTAAAAAAATTTTAAACTGGTAAAATAAAAATTTCCATATTTGTTTGTGGTTCATATCAAGAAAGGCTGCATGGATTAAAGGTTTCATTAAAAACTAAAACGTCTAATTCTAAGAGTTTCCTCATCAAAAAATTAGAAAGTGCCCAAACTTAACTAAACTTCAAGGAATATTAAAGTTTAACCTTGAGCAAGGTATCTCGACCAAAATAATTGCACAACGATAGCTTCATAAGCTCTGAAAGTGATAAAATTAAAATCTTTTCTAGTTGGTCAATCTTAGTTTTTAAAAATTCCCAAAAATTATTCATCAAAAATTTTTTCAGGAATAGAATTAAACAAAAATTAATTAGCTAACCAAAAGGACAGTGAATAGTCCCCAACAAAGATGTGGCTGTTGCGAACAAGGAAAGTTCCATCTCCCAAATGCGAGTACGTTTTCAGCAGCTCTTCAGCTTCCCTTCTTCCATCTGGTAGTCTACCGTGGAACCACTTTTCACTAAAATGAAGTTCGTCGTTGTTTCCCTGACAAATTAAGAAGGTAAAAACCATTTTTCTCCACTGAAAATGCTACTCACATCTCTTACACCGAGATTAGTACTTTCACACTCAGGTTCTTCCTCTTCCTCGTTGTCTTGCTGTTGGTCTTGATTGCAGCTGTCTGTGTAGATCAGGGAGTTTTGGGTCAGCACAAAAAAGTGTGGATACCAAGTGCGGTCGACGTTGTCTTGCAGGAAGAGAATTCCGTTTTTGACGGTGTTTCGCAGGTCCATGTCTCGAACTGCGATCAAATTATTGCAGCGCGTGTTGAAAACATAGTTAGAAACTAATACCTTCGTCATCGCGCACACAAAATTCGCCCTCTTTCAGTTTTTTGTGCTTTAAAATTATTTTCCTTCGCAACTTGAGCGGAGACGGCAAGCAAGTTTCATTTCTGTCCACTGGCTGGGTGAGCAACATGTCGCCAAAGACCTCCTGGAAAGCTCTGGCCATGTTTCGTTGTTGGGGCAGAGAGCAGTTATCCTCAATAGAGAGAATCACAGGATATCTAAAATTGATTTCAGCAAATAAATTTCAGCGTCCCCCAAGCAGTGCAAAACCTACTCAGAAGTGACAAACGCGTGCTCCTTGATGGTCTTTATGACGTCGACAAATTTAATTTTGGACGTCAGCGTGTGCCCATGGTAGATGAAGGGCATGTCATCCGGGCCGTCCCAGCAGTCCAGCTCGATGCAGCGGCAGCCCATCCGCAAACACCGTGCGTACGCTTCCAAGGACGATTCGCTAGAGAACTGATCGCCCGTCAGGTACCTTTAGAGAATGGGGAAATTTTAAATTTTGTTAAAGAGATGAAACCAAAGGGCATTACGTATTGTGGGAGGAGGATATCCAGTAGTGAGAGAGCGGGCAAGACATGTCTTGATACACAGGAGAGAATGTGCTGTCCCAAAGATCATTTTGCTTCGAGTAGAGAAAATCCATGAACTGTTTAAGAAGGACAGACGATGGAGTTGGCATATTAAATTATTTCTCATCGGATTATAAAGTGGAGATGAACTGAAAAAACGAGGCTTGACAATTTTACACAAAAATCCACAAATGCTAATATATCAAAGCAAACACCCCAAGAATATCCCCAGTGGAGTCAATAAAAGAAAGATCTCAAGACCTCATTTTCAGTGAAGTACGGCTCCTGGACGTCCCTCAGTGGATCCTGGAGGTAGTCTCGCATGAACTGAGAAACAAGCCGCTCGTCATTGCCCATGGTGTCCTTCTGCTCCATGTCCATGAAGTTCTGAAAGTCCTGCAGCGACATGACCTTATCTGTGCTGTACCTCAGAAATATTTCTGCACCAGCGGCCGCCTGCAAGAGAAGATTATTTGTCAAGTGATTAAGTTTAGAAAAAACGTACCGCTTCATCGCTGAACATAAGTTTGTAGTAGAGAGCGGTGAAGTCATCAAAGCCTAATTCCTGCCGCAACCTGGTGTCGACTTCTTGAAAAACTTCACCAAGTCGTTTCGTGGGAATCTTGCAATTCACTCTTGGCAAAAAACTTCGGACTTCTTTCAGCGTGATCCTTGGTAAGACAGATTGTAATTGGATGATCTGTGAGAATTAAGAATCTTACTTTTCTCTTGCATTTTCCATGGCGTAGAATTCTCTCCTGAGCCACCTTTCTACCAGCAAAGGGTATGAGGCATTGGTGGTGTCCGTGATCATGTATTTCAGCCCACGGATCCAATTCTCGCATTCTCTCTCAGACCATGCTGGAGAATTTAGTAATTTTAAAATTTACCTATGCCAAAAAATTGTAAAAATCATACCAACTATGGACAGGGATTTGAGCTTGAACTCAGTGCCATACACGACTACAAAGCACTTGGAGGCATCCTGTCGTCTCGAGTCATCAGGCCATTTCTCAAAATCTTTTGAGCACTTCCCTGGTCGGATTTCTTTCACCTCAAAAAGGTTTACTGAAATTGGAGTTATAAAATAATTATCAACGAACATGAAGGTTATATTACCACTCCCTTCAAAGGATTTCGGATTGGTGTTGTTCCTGCACCAGATAATTTGCCTCGTCTCTCGCCGGAGCATCAGCGTTTTTTTCTCCATTCGTTTTCTGTGGTAAAACTTGTGGACCACAGTGCCTCTTTCCAACAGAGCGATGATTTGCTCCTCCTCGGGAATGATGCTGGATGCATTCCCAGAGGACAGGATGCCTCCCAGTTGGAAAGACATTGCTCATAAATTACGAGATGATTCAGACAGACTTGAGCTTCATTCTACACTCCTTCAGGACGAGCTGTGAAACACAAAACACTGTCACCATGAGGTGGAAGGTAGAAAACGTATGCATATGCGTTTCAAGTGAGGGGAAAAGTCAATTTGCTAGTTTAACATACGGCCTTTCTTCAGAAATGAAAAGAGCGCGGCCTCGTACTTAGCATTTCAGGTCAAGCAATGTCAACGACAGAATACCTCTGCTTAAATTATGTTTGCGGTCAATGCAGAATAACTTGCACGATTTCGTCAGTGTCAATCACGCAAGGACCTGGATTAAAAGCCGTTAGCAGGACCGTGAGAAAGGGCACCTGAGGCCCAATGGGAGTGGATGGGATTCAGAACCATACAACTCTTACCTAGTGGCAAGGAAGAACCAAAAAATAATTAAAAAGTTCTCCAGCAAATCTTTTCCTGATCCTGATTTCTCTAGTGTTTATTTGTGTCGCGAAGAGGCAGCACTGAAAGCGACCATATGCCAACAAAAAGTTGCTTTGATTTGCCGGGAAATTTATACCGGTTTGTCAACTTGGGCGTACAGGTTATAGTTGATATTATATTATGAAAAATTATAAATAATATTATTTTCATTTCTGTAACATGTAGATAACATTTCAAACTGCTTTTCCAAACGAAATTTTGATCAAATTTACAGTTCACGGCAGATGGAAACCGGTATATTTGAATCCTAGATACAAAATTCATTGACATTATTTCTTTAAACTGGCTGAAGAGAACAAACCGGTTTTGTTTACTAAAACACCGAGCAAGCACAGGTGTTTTGTGTTTGTTTTGAATGTTTTGGACTCGCCCGTCGCCCGTCATCGCGACACTCGGCCTCGGCACTCGTCCAATTTTCGTTTGATTGCGCCTGTTTCGTCCAGTGTCTCGCCGATCGGCGTCCAGGACTGTCGAAATGAATGTCCGCCACGCTGAGAGTCCGTGGCGCGAGAACATTTTGCTGCAGCTGAACGCGCGCAATAAGCTGCAAAACCACAGCTTCCAGGAGCTCATCTCATGTCGTAAGCACTTTCGATTTTGATTGCTATATGTTTACAATTCTCTGGAAAAATTACGCACAAGAAAACACCTCTATTTTCGTAAAATCATTATTCACATCATTAGTTTATTTAACAAAAATAGCGCAGGAAAGGGATCATAATATGCATCTTAACTTTGGTGTTAAGTTACTTGTACCTTTGCAAAATGCTGAAAATTTGCCTAAATTTGGACGAACGATCCGAACGATCGTGTTTTTCATTATAAAAATGTTTTTCGTATCATTACAAATAACCATAATTATAATTGTGATGTATGTAAGTTTTCCTTTATGCTTATTGTCAATTAAATACGTATAAATAAGTTTTGCACAATTGTACCATTTTTTCTTACAATAATTTAATGCTTTCACTTTTTTCAAAATCATAATTGCATCGATGATTCTGCGCGTTTTTACATACGTAAAAAGCGAATTATTTGGTTTTAGGCTGCTCAAACGGTTTACTATGATTTATAATGTGGCTCAAAAGCCTTAATATTACATTCATGATTCTTGTTATCTATGGAGTACAGAAAACAATATCCGAACGTTTTAAACCATATTTAATATTCAATCCTAATATTTTCCCTTGAGAACCATCAATCAATATCATTCTTTGCTTGCAGACAATCGGATTTTTGAGAGTGCAACCGCCCTTCGATCAGAGAACCTGCAACTGAGCATCAGAAATGAGCAGCTGCGACAGGAGGGCGCCGAGTTGATGCTTAAAGGTGTGCCTGTGGACGGGAAAGCGGCAGACCGCATACAGACTCTGGAGCAGAAGCTGCACAAGAAGCAGGAGGAGCTCACCGACCTTCTGCGTGGAAAGGCCGAGAATGCGCAGGCACTAGTTGAGCTCAACCGCCGGCTGAATGAGAAGGAAAAGCTGCTCGCTCTCAGGGACCAAGGGTGCGATTCTACTAATTTATATTCCGCAACTTCTCAAGTTCTGATTTTTCTAGGCTGATGGAGGCCGGCGAGAGAGAGCTGCACCTAAAGGAGAAGCTGCTAGATACTGACGCAAGGTGTACCGAGCTCCAAGCGTCCAGCGACACTCTCAAAGACGAGCACTACGCCCTGCACCTGGCCTTTGAGGCGCTGCAGGATAAGCTGAGAAAGGCTCAGGTGTGTACCTTTTGGTCTGGTTTATGTTAATAAAAATGATGTTCCTCACTTTCACCTCGCATCAAAAAGTGGCATCATGATTTCAAAATTTTTAGAAATAAATTAATCATGATAGGAAAACCAGATACGTATGAACTGGCCATTTCTAAATAAATATTATGTTGATTTTTTTCTCTTTCTGAGACAGTTAAGCAGATTTTTAAGTACGCCTCTTTTATTGATTTATTTTTTTTATTGAAAATTCTTTTATGAATCGACACATCAGACCATTTTCCGCGTCTGTGAAGATGTATATAGGAGCTTCATTAGCAATTTAAACAGATTACGACTCTTAAGACGGATTTAGACCATTTTTAAATATAGATAAAAAGTCCAACCATTGCGTTGTTCATGCTCATTTAGTGTTTTAAATTAAACCATTCACTAACGGCTTAGAATGTATTGTAACTGCCTCAAAACAGCTTGGTTTTAGTTTTTCTCAACCAAGAAAATATTTTCCTAGTTTATATAAAACAATATTTTAAAGTTAAATGTTCTTCAAAATGGCCTGTTTGAGTATCTTTACTCTTTCTGTTTTTAAATATAATCACTATTGTTTTGTTTGCTTGAAAAAATCAACATAAACCATTTGGTAAATATTTTATTAAACTTTTAGGAGGAAAATGCAGTGTTAGTGGAAAAACTGATGAAGATCAAGGCCAAAGATGCCGAGAAATTGAACGAGGAAAACGACAATTTCGTTAGGTGAGTGTGAGAACCCAGTTCAATTACTTCTTCATATAAAACCAACCTAAAATTTCAGAAAGAAGCAGGCTCGAGTGGCCCAAGAGCTGGAGGACGCTGCCAAAGAGACAGGCAGCATCTCCCCTGAGAGAGGAAGCTTTCCGGGCGTCGAGAGAGACATTGGCGCCGTTATGCCAAGTATTGGCACCTGCTTGCCGCAGAGGGTTGTTCTTAGATTCGTAAGTTGTCCCTGATGTGTTGAAAATTTGATGGAAACTGACTGAGATTTGCAGGACGCGCACGACGGTGAGGTGAACGCAGTCAGGTGGAGCCCTGTGGACAGAATTGTGGCCACTGGCGGACAGGATAGGAAAGTCAAACTTTGGGATATCAGTAAAGGTGAGTTTGTTTTTTGAGTGCTTTGCTTTCGTGACCTTCTAATCAATTTCTTGGTTAGTATTTTGGGATCATTTTTTTGGCACCAAATGACTAAACTCGTTCCAACTGTAAGAACCACTAGAGGTCTCAGCCGCAAGATTAAAGGTGGCGGCTGGCGGGATCAGCTTAGCTGAATATTTTGCCTGGTGGCGGCGGTTGGCCATTTTCACTGGCAGCTGGCGCGGCTGACAATATTTCAAATATGAAGTTTAATAGCGGCTTGAAGGGCTGGAATATTTTTTTCCTTGCACTTTTTTTCCTTTTTCACTGGTAGCTGGCGCAGCTTAGCCAGATTCACGCTGCGCAGCGCTCCTGGCTTAGACCTCTATGAGCCACATTTTTTCAAAACATTTGTGGTGAAAATTCTATTTTGATTTTAATAAATTGCCTTCAGTTGAAAATAGTTGTTTTTTATTTCTGTAAATTAGAATTTATGTCTCCATTGTTGATTGTAAATGGGAGCAAGCAATGATTAAATAATGTTTAAATTGTATATTTTTTGCTAAATTAAACCCTTGGTAACAATTTTGACTAATTTTTAAAAGAAGAATTTCCAATACATTGTACATAATTTTGGCAAAACCTATAAATTATTTATTTTGTATTATGTGGATGCTGTGAATTGGTTTAGAGTCATTACAACAAGATTTTAATGCCAGTTTGTACTATAATTTTTTTATAATTATTCCCTTTAGTTGATTCAAAATTTAATTCTATAGTTATTTGTACTTGTTTTTGGGTGATTTTTCATGTTGTTTAATTTCGGTCTAAACAAACAATGAACAAATCTTGTTGCGTCAAATTTGGGTCTTGATTTTAGCATAGCAAAATGGAATTGTTCTCATGAAAATATAATAAGTTTGCAAATAAATAGTAGAACTTTATATTTGTTGAGCGATTGTAATTAAAAAAATACAAATATTTTGTCACAGGCTCATGTGAGAGTAAAGGAACGCTAGTGGGCAGCAACGCAGGAGTGACATCGTTGGACTTTGACTCGACAGGTACCTTCATTCTCGCCGCGTCCAACGACTTCGCCAGCAGAGTGTGGACAATCAACGACGAGCGACTAAGGGTGAGTACAACAAATGAAACGTGTGGATTTAAAATTACTCATCGTTTATTAGCGTTTTTGGGAAACAAATTTGGCGCATCACCTTGGTACCACAAATCCTTTCAATTCCATTTTCAGCTCAATCTTTGAAACAAAGTGATGAAACATTCTTCATCAACAAATGACATTCTGCGTTGTGTGCAATCCTGGGTAGCAATACAAGGCGCCAAAAGCTCTCAAATTCGTCGGAGGACGCGTGCAGCTTGATCATTATTGTCAGGCGCACGTCCACCGACGGATGTTAGTTAATAAAGTACAAAAACGGAGGCGCCCGACCAGGGTTTGTTAATCGATCAACCTGTCGGGGCGCCGCGAGCTCGGAAAAGAGACAAGTGAGCCGTAAACGACGTGAGAATTGCTCATTCACTCGGTGCTAATTCAACATTCTCTCGAAAAAATTGGCAGCTTCAATAAATATAACTCGTGAGGCTCATACACTCTAGAAAACTAATGACTCGTCTACGGCTTCAGTTATCAATTCTCGGCGTTGTTTCTACATAAATTAATAAGTAGTGTACCGTGTGTCAGTTGGAAAAAAGCGAGATTAATTAAAAGTAATCCCTCGTCGCAAAACTACGAAGCTGCTGCCGTGGGAGCACCACACACTACTTTTGTTAGTTGCCTTTTCTACGAGATTGAGTCGGTCTCTGACATGTTTTGTCGCTCTCCGACGGAGCGGTCAGAAAGGGTTAAAAAGTCTCACGTGAAAGTAAAGCCTTGAATAAATTAACAGGCAATAAATAGATAAAAGTGAGGGGCGGGCCGCCCTTCAAACTATCAAAGGCACATTCTTTTTAGATATTTGCTGCTGCGTTCGAATTCACCGGTGACAGTCGATACCTAAATTTTGTATCTATTTTAAATATGGTGAACTCAAGGGGAAAGCAGCAGCACCACCATCACGACATTCTTGAAAAGCAGGGCAAGAGTGTTGGGGTTGTTAGGTAGGGGAACTAGAAGCGGCGCGCGTAGCCGGTGTCGTAGAGCTTGCCGAGGCTGTCGGTGCTGACGGCGTCTATCGACTTGGCACCGCGTCTGGTGCGCACCATCACCCAGCTGATCAGCAGCAGCACCTGCAGCATGATGAAGACGGCACCGGCGATGAGGAATCCGGCCAGGTTGTTGCACAGTCCGCCGAGCAGCAGCTGCGACTTGTCCACATCGTGCTCGTCAATGGTCTTGTTGGCGGTTTGCCGCTCGAAAGCAAACGTGTCCGTGATGTGGATCGACTGCACCAGCAGCAGGTCGCTGGGGTTGCTGATCTCGTTGCTGCTGCGACGACGGCGCCTGCGTCCGTAGCTCTTGACGGTGCCCTCGTCCTCAGAGTCGCAGATGACGGGCTCGCAGTGCGGCATGCACGGTGTCACCAGCGCACGGAACTGAACCATTTCTGATGAGGGGAACTTGAATGCGTCGAAGTTGGCCTTCAGAACCTGCAAAGAATGGTGCGATGATTAGAGGAATCCTGGGATGTTGGGGTGTCACATAAATATGTCCCAAAATAAATAGAAGTATAGAATGAGGATCGTCAAAGCCACCTATAGATGGCAGCACTGTTTAATTATATATTTTTAAAACTTTTGCACTTATATTTTAGAATCAATCATGGTACTGCAAGAAAAAAAATCAGCTGTCATTTCTACCGCGATTTCCTAAACCGATTTTGGCGATTTTGGTGTACATCTTATAAAAATGAATCTTTTTACTTTTACTCCCAAGAATGCACAATAGGATTGAATCTGGAATCGCCGAAAATTGCAAATGAATGGCTGCGCGACCCTTGGCATCTCCAAAAACTAAGGACTTTCCCATTTGATGAATTGGAAGATGTGTAGATTTTCAAGCTCAAGAACCGTACCTTGCCCATTTTGACGAGCGGGCCCATGATGAAGCTGTCGGTGGGGCAGCCGCGTTCGTCGATCAGCTGGATCTCGGCGCCGTCGGCACCATCCATAGCTACCAGGTCGCGCACAAAAATTTCGTAGGGGCTCTCGGGGTCCATGATGACGAACTGCAGCGCCAGTGGGTCTCCAACGCGCGCCTCGGGCAGTCCATCGTTGACGGGCATGTCGGCCTCGGGTCTGGCGGGGTCTCGCAGCAGCTGCGCGTCGAAGTCCTCAGAGGTGACTCGCTCCTGAATACATCAGTTAAGAAATCTACGTTTCTCAGCAAAAATGGTCAAACTCACAGTAATGCGCATGGCGACGCTGGGAGAGTCGACAACCACTTCGTGCGTGAGACCAGGTCCATCGCCAGGCTCGGGGTCCTGCACCTTGAGGTCGAGTTCGTTGGCCACGGTCATGTTGCTCAGATCATACTGGCAGCTGACGGCAAGGCCCAGATCAGAGCTGGTCACGATGTTCGGGTGGTGTTGGATCACGACCGCGTTGCCAAACCTGCGAAGAAGTTAACAATCAAGGAATCGAGAAAATCAAGCAAAACTCACCTTCCGAGTCCCTCCCTCTTGACGTTGCAGTCTACATCGTCGTAAGGCATACGGAGCTCGAACTCGAGACTGCGGCTGACGTCCCTGGCGCAAGAGTTCGGACTGCCCTTGACGTAGACTTTTCCGTTGAACAGCTTGGTTGTCTGGATCTTGGCCACCATGCCGGACGAGCGGCACTCGACGCTGACGTTGTAGCATGACCACAGCTCGTAGGTGTTGGCCTCAGGAACCATCAGGTAGGGTTCACCCACTGAACCGCCAAGGGTGGAGCGCGAGTGGTGCGACAGACGGCACACGTTCTCACCGGTGTCACCAAAATCGTAGCTTCGGCACTTGAACGGCGCCGCCAGACACAGCTCACGGCATTCCTCCAACGAGTCAACGTCCTGGTAAACGGCGTCCACCGTCTTGAGGATGCGACCGGCCACCTGACACCAAAATAAATTAATGAAATATGCTCAAATATAGGCTTCACGTTCCTCAATTGAAAATTTTATGATTGATTATTTTCACTCACCCTGCGGAAGTCACACATCTTGGACGGCTCGTCGACGCAGTTGTTCTCAAGGTAGTCAAAGTCCATGTCGAGCTCGATCTCTTCGGGTACGTCCTCCTCCTGGCGCTTCTTCTTGATTGCGGCCCTCTGGAAGGCTCCGGTGCCACTCAACGTGATGCGGTCCATGTCGGAAAGAGCGCACTCGCCGGTGCCATTGTTGTAGTTGGCCGACCTGCGGATTTAAATGGCAATCAGCCCACGTCGATTCTCGGCCAGATTCTCGGTCAGTCGTTAACCCAGGCAGTTGAGAGCCAGTTTCCGCGATTTTGTCGCGCCCATGACTCACCGTGCCGTGCCCACACGCGCGCGTGGCCGGCGTCGTCGATTCCAGTTATGTCTACGCGTTGCATAACTGAGTCTTTGGGTCAAGATCGAGACGAGTTTCCTTCCTGCTTTGCTCGTCCGCAATTGCATCGGTACCGCAATCGAAGTTAATACACTCGACGGTATAATAAAGTTATTAATATCAATTAGGCAACAGTTACGGCATCGATTTAACGGTAAACAAAGGCGACTCAATTTATATCGGATGGCAAAAGTGCCTTTTTTCGACTCGTCACTCTTGAAAATTGCCGCTCCTGCAGATACGCGCAAATTGCTCGAAATAAGCAGGTTTGCACTTCAATCAGGCTTGAATTCGCTCAACAGATGCCCTTAGACGTGTGTCGCGCGGAACAGAGCGACAAAAAATTGAAACGAAGACTCGTTGTGTTTGGAAAACCGCAATTCCAGCACCGCGGCTACGTACGCAATGTGTAGCAATAAGGGCATTAGCCTCGCGCCCGTATAAGGATCTCTAAACAGGAATTTCGTCTGCAATTTCAGCTCCTCGAGAGACGCAAACCGACGAGTTGCAAAATCCCATTCATTTGCGGATTAATGGCAATTTAATAGTCGCTCTGATTGCGCTTTTTGTGCGGGCAAATTAGAGAGAAAAGGAGAAAATTGATTTTGAAAGTTTATGGAGGCGGAAATCGATCAGTTTCATTAAGCAAACAAAGGTCGCGTGCCCTTTTTTGCCGCCAGCAGCTCTAACTGTTTTCACTGCTGATAATTCTCCACATTATTCTCCGAAACTAGTAGCAAGCAGACGCGTTGAAATCCGGTTTTTTAGCGACCGCAGCCGAATTCGCCCACAAGAATGCACCCTAAGCGACGTTAAGAGCACACTGATGAATTATTCATGGGATATTTAACCGTAATTCTAAACAGCTTTTTGGAAACTCCTCTTCTCTGCACTTAAGCTGTAATAATTGAATACTAGAATTACGAGGACTGTTAAAATTTCGTATGAGACTTAAAACGAAATCGCGCGTTCTTTTTTTGACTGTCTGATTCGTATTGTTGCGTGAGAAATGGATTTAAAAGGAATAATAATTAGTCACCTGCAGGGGAAGTCTCGTTCACCAAGGCAAAGCTCGAGGCACTCCTGGCGGGAGGCTGCCTGATGGGTCGCCCTGGTGTAGCCTTTCAGGGTGTAGCCAGGTACCCTGTCGAAGCACCACGCTCGCTCGCACGGCTTCACCATGAAGCAGCTCTTCTGCGCGTAAATCGTGAAAACTGGGAACTGTGACGAACTCAGCGCCTCTGAAAAACGAAGGAAAATATTTTTACAGTGTTTTGCAACAACCTAAAAAATCTAACATTGACGAGGAAGCCGCTATGTATTTAAAATTCTTTTTGATGGTTTAAAAACCGTGTGATTAGACTTAATTTGCGATGAAATTTTGGCCATAAAATCTCGTGCTCCTGCTCGTGACAAACGCTCGCCGCTTTAGTGTTGCGAATGATTTTTTTCTCTCCACTCGCCGCGAGGCTTAAAATCTCAGAATCGGAAACGAATCCCGCAATAAACATGAGTCGGGACTCGTCATCAGGCACGCACATACCAACAATTAAATAGATGCGTCTGGTGCAGCCGCGGGAGGTGCATCCAAAGCTCGAGAGAGGATCGAGTATCACACAATGCAAATGAGCCGGCCGATTGAGCGTCGCTTGGCCGTGAAATGCCGATTTGAATGCGCCTGCAGTCGAGCGTGTCCTCCGCAAACACACTCGAGACGTCTCAATCGGCTGCCGGCCGGTCGGGTGAAATTCTAGCCCCTGTTTGAATAGGGCGGCAAAATTTCTCCGAAGGGTGTGTAGAAAAAATCGACCTTTCGCGTCCTCTGCTGCGTTGATGCCTGGACCATTATCTCGTGCGTAAGGAAATATTTGCCTCTCTCATTGTGTTTTCTCGGAAGGAGAAGACTTTGACGTTGCTGGCAGACGCGAACAAATTGCGAGGTAGCCAAGAAAACAGAAAACTCGTATTTGGATTGAATATGCGACGGGAATTTCAATTCATGCAAACAGACCGGGTCTATAGAAAGCTTATGAACAGTTTCCCGAAAAAATACATAAACAAATCTAAAAAGCAGGCGCCAGAATTGGCTTTTATTTAGTGAGTAGAAAATTCTGACCTGGCTGCTGGTCGGCGGTGCTGGAGAAGAGGACGCAGAGTCCAGTCTCGTAGTTGACGGACCTACATTGTTCATTGGTCTGACAGGCTTCGAGACAATCGGTGAGCATCAGGGTGCCGGGAATCGAGTCGAGCAGGTCCTTGGGCGACGAGTACACGTAGCCGGTGACCATCTCGAAGCCCACCATATCAGGGTCGCACTCCTGCTGGCCAAGTGCTGCTCCCGCTATCAACAATAGCACCAACGCTCCTTTCAACGTCATTCTGAAATGCAAAAATTGACGAATTAATATTTCATCTTAATTTTTAAGCCGAAAAATAAATATTTTGTGTAATGCGGATAAAGAGCAAAAAAATAAATATAAAAAGCTTAATTAAAATTATTGAAAATAGCAAGGAAAAATTCACATTTTATGAACTTTAAATTTAACTTTAATCATACTTGTTCATAAACTCAGTGACCTTAAAACGATCTTATTGTTAATAAAGACATGAGTTCATTGCACTAAATGCTGCTATGTTCGTTTAAAATTTTACGAGGCTTCAATTAATCGCGCATAGTCGAGACAGGATCAAGGGGCAATTTTTGCTCAAATTAGCGTCCTCGGCTCAATTTAGTGCCCAAATTATCCGCGTCTCGTGATTATCGAGGAATTAGTGCCGCGGCCGGCGGACGACGCACGGGTCTCGTGCTCTCTCGCGCCGATAACATCTCAGGCGAACAACACTTTCGGCAATAAAAACAGATAATTGAAACGAGAAACCGTACAGCGGCGCGCATAATTGCTCATAATTTGCCTACGCCGCGCAGTGAAACCGAAGCTGTTGTTTTCCATTTTGATAAGGATCCCTTTCCCAGCGAATAACGTGACTTCTTTTCCCTGATTCGTCATGTCTGCGTTTTCGCCTCCAACTGCAAAAACATTCTTGCTATACTCAATCCGACCTGATAGATATTATTTCCTGGATTTGAAAAGGTCAAAGAACCTATTTTTGTCTTCCTCTTGGTCGCATGTACCATTTTGAACTTCGTGAAAATCGAAAGGGAACTCGATTATTAATTTTTACGGCCTTTCCATTTCGAGGCGCGAGATTTCCTCAATCTCGGAGGGTCGTAAAGGGTTTATCGCTCGCGTTGGACAATTAGCAGAAAAAGAGTGAACGTGTATGGATCGAATATGTGTGAAAAGGGATTGTTTCGCGGCGAAGAAAGACGAGAGGACGACAGCTGATGTTCCGCTGCGCTAGTCGCGAACAAGAAAGAGAGAAAAAGCACGGAGGTACTTCATGCAACGACGCCTCTCCTCAGCTCTTTTCTATCTGCTCCAGCATTCGGCGCTGGCCAACGACTTTTTGCCAACACAAAAGCGGCCGAATTCCAAAAGCAGGCACTCCAGGCCCTGCTGCTGCTGTTCTCCGTGTGCAAACGCTGGAAAATTGCAAGCGAATTCAATTCGAGCGCAAACCCGCTCTTTATCTGCGAGCAGAAGACGAGAAACACAAGAAAGAGCGCTGCTGTGTTGGTTTTTGAGTTTTTCCCTGCCTTTTGGTGGAAATTAGCAGCTCCTAGTTGCGTCTAATCTTGTGGGAAATCGATATCGCACGACCTCGGGGCGAGCAACGACCTTCGTAAGGTTGATGGTTCTTTAAAAAGAGGCGAATTCGTCAATTTGAACTTATTCTTATCTGAATAATTTTTCTTTTAAAAAGGTAACACTGATAAAAAACGGGTAAAATTTCAAAGTAATAATTTAAATCCACCAATATGTAAAATGGGAGTGTTGTTTTCCAATCAGAATAAAACAGTTTTGAATTTATTATCCCATCAAAGGCGCCTGTCAAATTGTGCGTGCGAGGACAAAAAGCGGACCAATCACTCGGCTGCTGCGGCACTAATGCACAATATTTTCCTGAGTCGATTAATCACCGGCCTAATAACATCATCACTTGTTTTTTGCGCACGCCGAATAATAACAAACATAACGCGACTAGGCAAAAAAATGCGGGCAGGTGCTTTTGTGTGTGTCGTCGGCCACGTGACCACGCAGCAGCATGCGTGAAAATCGAGACCGCTATGTATGAATTCACCTTTGAGCCGAGAGTCGCGCTCATATACGCAACAAACAGTCAATGCACCTTCCGATGCCCAGCAGACTGTGAATTCTCAGGCGGTGCGTTCAATTAAAAGCAATTCTCGTCGCCGCAAAATAGAATACAACGTATAATAGATTCTGCCATGGGTTCGCACGAGATTGGTTAAAGACCGTGATCGGAAGTCGGAAGTGAACGGAAGAGTTGCTAGAATCACCACCAAATACTTCCTGGAGTTTATTTTGTGCAAAAAGACCTTTAAGTTTTCATTTCTAATTATGCGATGAGCTCTTTATTGATATTCGTGATTTTTTTCCGCCAGAAGTGGAATTTATCTCATAATGCACACTGTGAGAGGAAAAATCATTGAAAAATTAAACCGTTCAAACATTTGACAAAATATGAAATTTATCCTTTGCTTGGTCCTAATTGATTATTGCACATTGTTGAGATAATTATTCAAACTAACAATTTGATGAACTCGCTAATAATTCAAATTTAGCTCCATACCAATCCACTTTAATGTCAGGTCTGCTTCCAATTTATTTAACCAAAATTATTTACTGTCCAATCTATTCCAAAAAATCAGTAATTTTTATAAAATTAACCAATAAATTAATATTTCGTCTCTCCCAAATCTGAAAAGAAACACAAAGTACCGAGACTCGAGAGACTCTGCCGTGATTTAATTTCCGAGTTGCGTCGTCCAATTAGTTCCAAAGCTGACACGAGGTGCGTGACTCTGTGATTAAAGCGCGGTGTAATTGCGTGGTGCGTGCTCGGCTAAAAACGTTCAAAGGGCGTCAAAGCAAAACCGCGCTTTCTTCCTCTCTCTATTAGCATAATCAAAAAGAGCAGCAGCAGTGCATTCCGAATGGCGAAAGACCCTGAGATTAAGGTCGCCCCAGAGGTGAATGAAATCAAGCAATTTGGTTTACGTATTGACGTGCGCATCTGCCATTAAGGAAGCGGCTAGCGCAGGAAATGCTATATTTAATTTCGAGCAGCGCACGACGCTAATTACCGCCGATGCACACAAACTGATAACCTAAGACCCCCCAAAAGTGGCAATTTGCTGTGGATTTGCTGCCAAATGTTGGAAGATAATTTGCTTGTCTTCCGGGAGAGAGGAAATTTTCGTTTTTTTTTCTCGTCAAGGAATTTTAATTAAATTATTATAATATGGTTTTCCAAGTAAATAAAGTCATATCTCCTGAGTTTAAGGCCTTAATAATTTTTATTCAACAGAAATATGAATAAAAGCTTTGCAAAAATGTTCTTAAATAGAATTCTGTTGAGGCCTTACTCTGTAGTAATGTAGAATATTATCACTTTGCCCTCTAATTTTTATTAAAATACATTTTGAATGAAAAAAATAAAGAAATTCAAGCTTAATTTGAATTTTAATTTATGTTGGTAATTTCATAATTTATTTTTCAAAATATCATAAAAATAAATGGAGTCTTTTAAAGTGTGGCCATTACTGTAATTACAGAGGAAATCCTCTTTCTGTTTAACATCTGCAATTTGACCCGGTTTTCACACTTTTGCCGTAGCTTAACAAGTCAGGATCCTAACCTGGGCCAAAAGAGCGGAAGCGAGGTGGCTGGTGCACGACCCGCGGAGACTGGGTGGAAGGAAACTAGGCCGAAAGGCTAGTCTGCTGCATAACTGGACACTTGCACTTGAGGCTAATGCTTCCGATGCAGCTGAAACGGTTTCTGCTCGGCGCGCAGTTTCCTGTATGTCGCGACTAACTGTCTTTCGCATCTTGTGCCCAGATCGTGTTTTCCTAGCTTGGCCGGGGCCCGAGGAGCGCGCCATTAACGCGCGGTGATTTATGCGGCGTGGGCGAACAAACAAAGCCGAACAAAGGTTCCCACCGCCGCGCGCCGATCTGCTAATTTATGCCTCGTTCATCAACGCACACACTGCTGAATTATTCGCCTCTTTCACACACGCAGCCTGACTGAATGAGCAGGGCTCGTTGAAAGGTCAAGACGCCGCTGGCGTTTTCGCCAATATTTACACTGTCCATTATCTCGACAAGAGTATCCATCCTCTCTTTTATCTTTTGGAATTTTCCTTACAGCGTCTACAGATCAAAAGGTGAAGAATTCAAAACTCTCTTGTATGAGATAATGCGATTATAAAATGAATTATTCGCTTAAACGATTTTCTGACCATTCTCCCGTCATCAGTTTTTGTTTCAGCCTCAAGCTAAAAAATCCAATTGTCCAGCAGACATTGCCAAAATTAAACATTAAAATTAGCGAAATTTATACATGCTGAGAGTGATTTTTTTGCACTACAAACGCAAGAAAATTAACGGTGGAAGTGACTTTTTCTGCGCCAAATCATTGGACTTATGTTGTCAAACAGCTGACGGATGATTTTCCTGCTCGTCCGTTCGATTTAACTTGATTGTTTCGCACAAACGGTTGTTTCCCCGGGATTTGCCCACTTAGGAGAGCACACGTGCAGTTTTTTGCCGCGCCACTCGAGAATGTAATTGAGCGAAAAAGCGGCACTCCGCGCCTCTCAGGTGACTGTTGTTTGTTTGCTCGCTCGCTCGCTCGATTTTGCATGATGTGCGACCTTGCGTGTGGTTCTGATCTGTTATTCAGCGAAATTGAGACATCGCCATCAAAGGCGGAAGGTGTGTGACCTCTGCGGCCGCCCAAACGCCAAATAAAGCAGTCGAAAAACAAACGCTACAAGACTAATTGCTGTCGCGCACTAGAGGTGATGAACTTGACTTTGCACCGCGTGACTAACAAAAGGAAAAGCTATTCAAGTGCGGGCCCAGACGCCCTTTCAAATTGAAATTAAGTTTTTTCATTACGATGTTTTTTTCTTTTGACGATAACAATATTAAATTTATTTTGTGGCATATGTTTTATGACAAAAATAAATTTATTTTTAACTTGATTTGTTTGTGAAGAAAAATAATAAAGTGCTATTAGGTTCGTTCTGGCCACACCGGTGCCATTTATAATATAAAGAAAACCGTCCCTTTTTTGGAAATCTCATCAATAACTGGTCTCAACTGAGATTCCATTTTTCGATCTTATGGTGATGATTAAGAAGCGTGTAAGAAATTACAACGCGTTTTTTTCCAATAAAGAATACCTGATTAGGTTTGATTTTTCTCATGTTGAATTGAAGTACCGGATTAAACATGATGATTTTTCTGGTCATTATTCTAGATTGGAGCGTGTGAGTGTCAGATGAAATGTGTTTGTGTTGACCAGAAGGAACAGGTATAATGAACGTAGTGTGTCGTGATCGAATTCGGGAGTTGCTGCCGCGCGCGTGACCTTTCAATCTGGATTTATTTATTAATTGTGCCCGCAGTGAATGGGCAGCCGCGCAAGAGTTTACGTCAGGCGTGATCTCCTTTCTGCTCTCCTATCTGATGAGGGCTTTAATTACCGCCTCTTCACGAGACGCTTTAATTGGCATTGTTTGTTTGTTTGTTCGATATGGAAATTCAGCATTCATTCAGGGGTTGAGTGAACTTTGCTTTTTCTCGCTCGGCCACAAACAATCGTTAATTCGGGCCCAAGGACACTCGGCGCGGAGAAAAAGGACCACTTGCTCTGCGGTTTACGAATAAGCGCGAGGCGTGATTTGCACTTTTCACTTTCGGCCAGAAACAAACCATTCTTGTGGTTTTCGCTTTCCTCTTGTGCTTTATCACCGGAATTAATTTGCATTTCGCCTGATTTTCCACGCAGGTTCAACGCTCTCCATATGTGTGTGTGTCCTTTTTTTCAATGACCGCGCGTAATGACTAATAATTTGCGTCCGCAAGTGGATGATGCGACAGGAATCAGCGGGCGCCGCGTGAGACTTCGATCGAGAAAAAAGCCTCCTTCGCCCTAGCGGTTCTCCTCTTGTCTCCATATTTGGCCCATTCATGCGGCGCAGTGTGAATTTCCGCCACACAACACACTCGATTCGCGTCGCGGTAAAAAAGGTTCCAATCGAGAAAAGCATTTCGGATGAAAAGCACCGTTATTTTCCACTTGCATTATTAAAAATTATTGATTTTTAGTCTGGAATCCGAAATATGCTCCAGTAAAAAAAAACAAGTTTCATAATTTTTAAACAGCTTAAACAAAAATACAAAAAACCATTTGTGCTGTCACTTTTTAGCATATTTCTTGAAGTTGTTAGCGTGCGAAAAATTCAAAGCAGATGAGTAATTTTTAAAATTAGCCCCAATTTTCTATTAAAATGATCATCTCTCGTGACTTCGAATTCCGAGAAAGAGCGTTGTTTTTTCCTCGCAATACCAAAGTTTGTTTCATCCAGTTCGAGACATTTTCCCAAGACGTCCGGCCGCGTACTGCTGCTGCACGGGATGGTTCATCGGCCCGGCGCAAAACCGGCAGCAAATTTATTTCCATTTCTTCTGCTGATTATCTTGCTTGCAGCGCACACCTGTCAGCTCGGAATTAATCTCGCGTATGTGGAAACATCTGTAATTGAGCGTAATTATTTCAAGCCCGGTGGATGCACATTTTTCGCGCCGTAAAAGGATATATCGCTCGGAATTTGATTGCAGCTCAGCTCGCGGAACAACGGATTCTGTGCGTGTTTTTGTCCGCAGCAGGTTTTGCGCAGACAAGACAACTTATATTTGGCGCCGTCGCACTCGAAACCAATATGGCCGACTCTAGCACACTTAAACTTAGACCTGCGCAGTTTTAGATTAGCCGAAATTGCAATACAAACCAGAGCTGAATCAATTTTGTTATTCTTTCTGCATTTTAAATTACTTGAAAAATTTCTCATTCGATTTGGAGACTAATTTTCCTATTTTAAAGTCTAAAGTTTCCTTAACATGGATATTTTTCGAATCAATTTTGTTCATTAATTTTTGTTTATGAGTTTTGGTTCCAAAGCAATTTTAAATAAATTTCAACATGGAAAAAATATCGGCCCCTTGCTTGCATTTCTTTGCATCAAGTTCTGATTGAATACTTATGGAAAAACTCAGCCGCAAAGCGGACGCAAAAAGATAAAGCAATAATTCAAGCGAAATTGGCCAGCTTCTCCTTTCATCGCAAGCGAAGCGCCTCACGATAATATTTACGAGCTGTTAGGTTGATAATTGTCGCGAGATATGACTGGAAAAACATAATTATTGCCACACGGCTCCCGTTCGCGCCCATCGATCGCATTGTCCGATGGGAGAAGCATGTTTTTCCTTTTGCGCGGAGAACGACTTTATCAACCGCTTTGTTAATTACAAACGATGAAGCCAGATGAACCGCACCAAGCAAGATAATTTTCGCAGATTGAAACTGGATTAGGACGCGAGAGAGCAACGGTCGGGGGCGTGAACGATCCAAAGGATTCGTTCTTTGATGCTGAGAGCAAGTTTATTTTCTTAATATATACTGAGCTGGCAGATTTGGATTAAAATTTAGACCCGATTACGTCACAAACAACATCATAAATTATATTAATGGAAAGGATATTTCCACTTTACTCTCCAACTTGCGCACTCTGAAAAATATAATTATATATATTTAAAAAAATTAGGGTCTCAAAAATTAAAATCTCTAGATGGGAAGGGAAATTTTCAAAGATTGTGCTGAAAATAAATTATAAAAATTATGCAAAGAGAGCAATAATAAAATTGCTTGATGTCTACAAATAAATCAAGAGCTGTATTTTATTATTTAAACTACTACTAAACTAAATATTTATCCCGCTTCTAGAAAGATTGAAATCCAATTTGGAATAATTATTACAAATTGCTAACGTGCAACTTTGGCATGGAATGTAATCTTTGCGGCGACATCTTGGCGAGACGGTGCTCATTTGCATTGGGACCACCTGCATTCGCTGCATTTTGATTTATTATTTATTATTTTATCGCGGCCAGTTCGGTGAAAAAAGGGGCAAAAACAATGCGCACGCAGATGTTTATCGGCCTTTCCTCGATCTGGGCATCGACCTTCCTCCCCATTTCAGTTGCGCCGCGGAGACCATAAAAGCGCGTTAATCATATTCCTTGCCATTTGATTTCAAGGAACAACAAACTGTCGGAATTTGAATACACCGCCGTCTGGAGTGATTTTAGGTTCTAACAATTTTGTTATTTTCATCCAAGTGGTTTTCTTGCATTGGAAAAGTGAACCAACTGGTCTTGCTAACGAGACTGCAGTCGCCAGAACTCATTAGAGGCAGTAGTCTCGTTCATCAAGTCAAGGAAAATTATTTTAATAAGAAAATCGTGAGGAGCCGAAAATTCGGAAATTCATATTTGCTGTTTGTTTCGAGCAAATCAAATCGGGCGGAGATGAAAAATGGTCTCTCGGTGCGGGAGAGCGTCGTAAATTGATAGAAAAGTGACGTTTTTCCGCCTGCTGGCGCGCGCGTGTGTTTTATTTATCGCTTTGTTGATGGCTGCTGAGAAATCGAGTTAACGGACTATGCGCTGTGTGTTTTTTACCCGCACAAAAGCAGCGAATTTCGAGCCGCGCGGCAACCGCATGCACTCGCCGGCGAGTCTTTTCGGATTGAATAAAGTGTATTTCCCAAGCGAACGAACAAGCGAGCAAACACACGCATTAGTACACTCGTTTTGCTTCCTGCTCGCCGAGTGGGTAATGCATGTAAT